>NC_044576.1:29050273-29369023 GCF_901933205.1 Camarhynchus parvulus | reverse complement strand
CTCTTTCTTTATTCCATTAAAATATTTCTCTAAAGCTGGACATAATGTAATATACTCTCCCTTAATCACGTTTTCATCACCACACAGCATGTGCAGAGTGGGTTAAATCTTGGAAAGTGCTGAGCAGTATGGTGTGTGTGCCTTCCCCTCTCCCTGAAGGCCAAAGGTTCTAAAGGTGCTCAATTGCATGGAAAGGGGTCAGGCATCTCTGTCTCAGTGTTTGGAAACCAGAGCCCAGCCCCACTCGGCGAGCTACTGACTGTTGTGGTGAAGGATTTAAATTAGGAGCAGGGCAGGATTGCAAAATATGTGGGTACATCTGACAAGTGAAAATGAGAAGTGATGTGGAGCCCCTCCAGCACCTTGGCTTTCCTACAACATCTGCCTGGTCCTGTGTAGAAGGTCAGGCAAAATCTTATCCAGGCAGATGCCAGGTGCAGCTGTGGAGGAGACTGGATTCTGCAGGAGTAGCTTTGTTGTGGATTTAACAGGAGCTGCAGAAAGAGGATAGAGAAGGTGTGCAGCATGGGTTAATATTATTATATTTGGAAATAATGATGCATTCAGCAATCCCAGAACTCTGCAATATCAGAAAGGGCATTATTTACAAAATGGCCCTATCTATGTACACCAGTGAAAGCTGGTTTTGGAGCCTCATATTAATGCACATTAGCATCCTCATGAACCTATCTGATAATACTTATACATGGAGACTTAAGCTCCTTAAGCAATGTTCACACCTCCATGAAAAATAATACAGTTAAGTTCTTCCTTTAAATAAACTTTCTGAGCAAGTCTATTAACAGTTATCTGCTATCTGCCACAAGGGGAAACATGTAGACAGTTCTGTAGTGTCTTATAAATCTTGGGCTGCTGAGTATTAGGTAGTAAATTAAATGAGAAGTGAGAGCTCCTTTCACTGGATCCTCCTACCTCATTTTACCACGTGGGAATGTTTGAGTCCTGAGGAAACAATCTGCATCCCCAAGGGATGTGTTCCTGCATTCTGACAAATAATTCTCCTATGCAAAGAGCATTTTAGAATGCTTTTGTAGTAAAGATTTACCATGGCCTGGGTGTATAAAAGCCTGCCTCAGTGCTGTTCAGTGTTGTATCATTTTGAGATAAGTGTGAGAGGTCACTCATAAAATCTGACTTCAAATACCTGGAGAGGTCCACAGGCCTGTGGTTTGGCTCCTGCTTGAGGGCTGAGCAACTGGAGCTCAATTCCCAGGTCAGCTCTTTCCTCTGACTGAGCAATTCACTTCATCCCTCCCGGCTCCACAGTCCCCTCTCGTCAGGGGTGGTGAGGGGGGTGAAGGAATATATTCCTGGCCTTGCAGTGGCTGGGATGGCCAGGGATCTCCACAGTGTCACTCTGGGGACAGAGGTTCTGGGCAGGGCCATGGAAGCTGATGGGAAATTCTGTCTGCTGCGAAACGCCATCACATCATTAACAAACAAACTCTAAAGAAGGCCTGTCATTGTAAATGAAATCTCATAGACTTTTTGGGTTGTGTTTGATGCATTTCCATGAAATCTGACTGTTTTCATCCCATTTATTGCCACATGAACTTTCCACAGTGGCAGTGGAATTTCATTTGAATAAAAGAACACCCTCAACAACTGGAGGATTTGGATTCTAACCATAAAAGTTAAGTTAGCTGGATTTATAATATGCCATAATCAAGTGAAAATACATAAACAGGGAATCAGACATGTACAGACAGCACAGAACATGGATAATTCCTTTTAGCATTTAGCATATGGCCCCCAGCTGGCAGATCCCTGTGAAACTGAATGATAACGTAGACATCCTTTGCTGCACGTTCCTGGGTGACAATAACTGGTAGGAAGGAAAAGACTGGCCATTCATAATCTTTATTTTATTTAGTGAGACTTTTATTTCTTTTTTGAAAGGGAGAAGGAAGACATGGAAAGGCAGAAGCTTCCTGGAAAGCAGAAGCCTGTATAAATGGCACCAATGGGAAAAATAGGCTTTTATTTTCTTTCAAAGACACAAAATTAAACAGAACTTTCCAGCATATGTTAGTATTCATAACTCTTGCAGACCATGCATCAGAACAGAAGACTTGTGATGATTATGAGTCCTTTGTACCGCGGTAGGTCCTGGAGATCAGGGTACTATTGTGCTGGTTGCTCATAATTAGAGATTGTGTACTCCCTGGAGTAGGGACTATCTCAACAAACAAGACAAAGGGATGAGAAAAAGGAGTTGGTATTGTTCTCACTGCACAAACAGTGCACTGAGAAACTGGCACATTAAATAATTTGCCCAAGTTCATGCAAGATCTGGCAGAATTTGGCAGGGAAAGCTTCTTGGCTTTTTTGACAGGTAGGTATTTGGTTGATTGATCTCCTCCTGCGAAAGAAGGAAAACATGGTTTTAAGTGTCAAAATAATTTCAGATTTAAGAAATATATTCATTTTGTTGTCCTCTAAATCTGTTGTGGTCACATGAATGTCAAGTTTTTATTTTTGAAAATTTTGTTTTACTTTTAAATTTCTCCAGTTTATTTCCACCCACCTTTCTCTTTAAAAAGAGATGAGTATGAAAGCTAGGACAGAAAAGAGTTGAGAGGCCTGGTGAGGAAAAACAATAAATCAAAGTTCTAATTAAAACAACACGACCTCCCCGTAGTTTCCAGCTTCATTTAAAAAACTCAGAAAACTGGTGAATGTGAAAAAATCCATTAATTTCATTAAGGACAGAATTAATTTTCTCTCTTATTTCCCCTTCTTTTACCACATACAGGAAAGCATCCAAGCCCAGTGTGAGAGGAAGCCAGCAGAACCTTTTGGCCATACACCCATGAGGCTGCCCAGGCCACTCTGCACCTTGCCATGACTGTTCCTACTCCTCTGGGAGAGCCCCAGTGCTCCCCTGCCCCAGCTGGCAGGGTGGGACAAGTGCTGGGGTCAGGATGGAGCTCACAGGGCTCATACCTGGTGTGTGAGAGCTGGAGCTGCACGTCTGGGGTAGGGTGAGGATTTGGGAGCTGAGGGTCTGAGCTGGGGCTGGCAGCACTGCAAGCATTCCAAGGGGAATGGCTGTGACAGGAATCCTGTGATCCTCAGCTCTTGGTCATTATGGGGTTTTAAGCCCAAAATTCTGTCTCTTCCCTGCCTGTGGCACAGGAGCTGAACCAGGCTTCTCACAGCAATTTCCTGCCATGTCTGCACCAGCCAAAACCTGCTCTCTGCTTGCAGAGCTCTCAGGAGCTTATTTCACTCTCCCAGTTCCTCACATGATGTCAAGAGTCCAGAATACCACGAGGAACTTATTGTTCATGCTTTTAAACATGAACATGTGAAAGAGAGAGGCTGGATGCACAAGGGAAGGGTAACTTCATCCATCCTGTCTCTCCTGCAGTACAGTGGAGGCAAATAATGCAGGTTTTTCTCTTCTTATCCTTGTTTCTTGGTGCTAGGATCACTGTGGAATGACTCCTGTGCTCATACTGAGGTCAAGGGTTTCCCCCCAAAGGCAGGGCTGGGGATGCTTGGACATCATCCCAGAATCTCCTGCAACATAAACAAGTTTTAAATATGTTCAGAGAGCTCCTATCATTTGAATGATAATGATGTAACATTTTCATAACACTTAACAAGTTCAAAACCTGAAGGAAAAGAAACCAAGTTAAAAAAACAAAACCTTTTGCTCAAACTTCATACTTTTTAGAACACTAAGTTGCCGTAACAACTTGATGCAAAAATCTTTGGTGGCAGCTTTGTATTTGGTCCTACTGTGGCTAAAATAACCTCACTCTTGTGTTAATACTTAGCCAGCATAGTAAATGCTATTGGTTACAGAAAATTAAAACTTTTAAATAGTGAAACTACTTTTACTGGAGTAAAAGAAACCTCTTAAATCTAAGTGTTTTTCTTCTTTTAAAAAAGCATAATTTGTCAGACATTAAAATAACAAAAGGTCTTTGAAAAAGGATTATGGTTTCTGATGTTTCACTACGAGAATGGATTTACTTTATATCCTACTGATGTTGTAATCTTGAATTCTGAGGTAATGTTTTAGCCCTTTCTTTTCACATAAATAAAGATTTCAATGATAGCACTTCATTTCTTCTGTAGAACTTTCCTTTATTTTTCAAACTACTCATTTTCTCTCGCTTAAACCATTTCATCAGAACAACATACAAATTGGATGCAGCGCTTATTAGGACGAGGGGAGCAGCTAGAAAGGCAAAGCATTTCAAATCAACACAGTGCTGACTGAGAGGTAGATTTTAAATGAAGAATGTCCATATTCCTTATATGTTTCCCTCCAAAGTGTACTTTAAAAGAAGTCTTATTTTTAAAAATTTCCTGGTAAAACATGAAGGTGCATTTTTTTTTAGCATAATGTGGGGCATTTTAAAGTCACTTCAACTTTCATTGCCATGGAGCACAAACAATTGTTTTCCATCGGTAGTAAGCACTGGATTATAAGAATCAAAAAGCATATTTTAGCATGGTAACAAAACACTTGCTAATCACACTGACTTCATCCCTCCTTGAAAAACGGTGCTATATTTCTCTTTGGGCTGCACAGGTTTTAATTAACACTAAGTGTCTTTAAAGAGTTGCAAATTCCCACCCTTTCTGAAAGGAAATCCACTCTTTGCACACAATTGTGCTGCTTTTTGGTGTTGTTTAATATCTAATAGCTGGATGAGTGGTGGAGACAGCAGAGCATCTTTAAAAGATAATTGTTTACTACCAAGGGAACAAAGAGTGCTCAGGGAGGCTCGACAAGAGATTTCCCTGCAGCAACTTCATCATTATTATTAGCCTGCTTCCCAAATAGGGACCATTCTCCTGACTCTCACCCTACAACCTGCCTTTGAAAGTATAGAAAAAGTGCTGTTTATAAACCAGATTTTTTTTTCTTCTTTATTTTGTATGGCGAAGTGAAGGCCAAAGCCTTTTCCGCTCCAGCAGAACCAGCGGGGAGGAAATACAAGCAGTAATTACCTTAAACAAGCAGGACATAAAGGCAGCTGCCTCTCCAGGCCAGTGCTCCAAGGCTATGAGGAAATGTCAGCACTCCCAGCCCACTACAGCTGGCTGGAAACCTGGCATCCCTGTGCTTCCCCAGCCTTCTCCGGTGGGCAGGAGTCCTGCCTGGGATACTGCAGGACTTGGGTCCCCAGAACCAGGTGAGCAATCCCACTGATGGTCCTTGAGTGAGAGAAATGACAAAGCATCCTGGAAATCAGCTGTGGAGAAGGTAGAGCTTGGTTCAATCCTCTCAGAATAATTCTCTGTAGAAATTTTCAGTCACCTCATTTTTCGTGGGTTTTTTATCTTCCTTGAGTAAGGATCAAATTGACTTTAATTTTATATTTCAACACAAAATATTCTTCTTTCTTTTTTCCCTGTTTTCCTGGACACAGGAATTTGCTAACAGAAGCAGAGCCACCACAAAGGACCTGGGCACAAGACACAGGCTGGGAAGTTTGACAGGGAGCACATGGTTCTTTGTGGGCTCAGTGCAGAAAAAAGCATGTTCCTTAAAAATGGTGAAGAGACCAGCTGGGCCCCACTCATGGCCTTGCTGCCTCCACCATGGGCCCTTCTGGACAGTCATGTTCAGTTTGTGGCCATCACAGATGGGATGGGGCAGCATTGGCCATGCTGGAGGGGATGGGAGCTGGATGGGTTGTCCCAATAACAGGATTTGCTTTGGAGGCTCCCACCCCAAACAGCCAAATCTTTGTTGCCCTCTTGAGATGTGTAGCAGATTTATTTCTACTAATGTTTTTAAGTACAGAGTGTATCTAGTGTACTTATTGCTCCTAATTAATGTGAGAATAAAGAATCAAAGAGGGCATTCCTCCAATGAGTTGTTTTTGAAGAGTGACAAATTAATCCCCTTGGATATGGCTGAAGCCAGGGAAGATCTTTTTGTTTCTCTAACAAATTGCAGCAATTAGATGTCCATAACTCTGCTCACACTAAATAGATTTTAATAACTATTTATTCTCTTGTTGCAGGCCCAAATCCTGGGCCTTGCATCCTTCAGCCACAGGTCCTTGCAGGTAACTGAAGATGTTGGAGTGTGTTTCCATTTGTCAGTGTGCACACACGTGTGTAAGACACTGCTGTCAGGGGTTGCATGGAGCCATTTAAAAGCAAATTTTGTTAGACTTTCCTTTAGGCTCTTGTGAGCATTGGACCAAATCCCAAATTTGTGTTTTCCAGGCCCCGTTTGCTCACACAGTTACCTGCTCACACGCTTTCCCTGAACGTACATTTTGCAGGGAAGGATTTGATGGCTGGGTGTTTCTGTACGGCTGTCTCTGTAAATGCACAGTGACATTTCAAGGGGATACTTGTAATCTGCTTTAATAAGGATCAGGTTTACCAGAACTCGCTCAGACTTCACGGGTGCAACTTTAAATCTCCCAGAGTCAGGGAGCTGGGACAGCCCTTGGGTGTGATAAGCCAGAGATGAGACTGACAGCTCCCTGTGCTGATGGGGGCTGGAGATAAGGGACTGGGGCATTTCCAGCGGGAATTGTTTCTCCAGGGCAGGAGAAGGGGAAGGCTGGGAGCACCTTTGTGCTGGAGGGCTCAGAGCAGGGGCTCATTCAATGCTATCAGCCTGCAGCAGACCCTGCAGGGCTCCTGCACCTGCTGGCCCTGCTCCTTTGTGCCTGTGCCACGTCCTGCCTGACACCCTGGGGTGACAGAACCCACTGTGCCAGAGGGTCCCCCCACCACAGGGTAATCCTCCAGGCCTGGCTGTTTATTCAGGAGGCTGCAAAGGGGCACCAGCTGCCGGTGGTGGCCATGGATGTGCAGCTGGAGGAAGCCATGGCTCACGCTGAGGGAGGGTGGATAGTGAATTTTCCCTCTGTGACTTGTTTCCTTTTGCTGGTTGAGAGTCTTTTCTGTGATGCTGATGAACTCTGTGCTGCCCTTAAATTGGCTAAATGTAATATCCTTACAAAGTTTTCTACCCAAAGGAAAGAGCGGCCCTTCCATGCTCAAGGGGAGGAAGACAACGTTCATGTTTCACTGCAGCCATTCATGGCAAAATAACATAAAGTAAAATCTTTCTGCAGTGCTCAACCTCAGAAAAAACTATATTTTCACAGGCCTTTCCTTCTTGGGTATCAGACCTTTTTCAAATGGGAGCATGTTGTAAATAGCTGTAAAAAATCATGGAGAAGGACAAAGCACAGTTTATGGCACAGGATGTCACATGAAAGCAGACACGGATATATAAGTTTGCTGATTTTTATCTCATATAATACAATTTAATAGTTGTTTTTTTTTGGTACCCTCGGTTAACGAGGAGTTCTAAAACTGAATTCTGTTGCGAAATTCTAGAGCTAGAAGAGTCATGCTAGCTAAAGTTGAGGCTCTATTCTACTCAGTGCTGTTTGAAATTTTTGGGCCAAATCTGAGCTATTCAGCCTAGGAAACCGAGGTAAATGCTGAGGCCAGGTTGGTGTGGTTGCAGTTTTTTGATGTTGTGTGGTGCACAAAAAGGAAATTGCGAGGTCAGAAAGGAGAGAAGATGGTTTTAGAGCCCAAAGAACCAGTGAGGCATGGATGGAAGGTCTACTGGTGTTACTGGGGGAGGAGTGTCAGAGACAGTGGGGACAGCCAGGTGCTGAAAGACACACTGCAGACACACACAGAAACCCTTGCTCTTGTCCTATACTCAAAGGAAATAATTTGCAAGGCTTAGAGACTGCAAGACTACTTTTTAAGTAAAACACCAAAATATCCAAACATGCCATACAGTCTTGGAAACAGAGATGCTACAGTCCCTGGACCCAAGGCTGAGCAGAACCAACTCTCACCTCCTCTTTGATTTCTCACTCTCACCATCCCAAGCCCACATCGATTTTCACCCAGATATTATATAGAGAGGGTTGCACAAATCAAGATATTTCTTTTCTTCCTTCTACTTTTTCCCACCTGTGGCTGCTGTGGTTCACACTGGCCCTGCCTTTCCCTCAGCACAAATCCTCCATGCTGAAGAGCAGGGCTCCACTGCAGAGCAGGCACTTATCACTTTATTTTCTCCTATGAGCACCGAGTGGGAATGTCTCATCTGGCGTGCTGAACTCAGATCTAAGTGCTAAAATGTTTACTGCTTCCAGTCTGCCCAGCAGGATGCTCTGAGAGAAAGAGAGGCTTGTGAGCCTGCTGCTGAAGGAGCCATCCACCTCACAGGGCTTACGGGGAAACCGTGCTGGATCCCAAAAACATCAGGCTTTTAATTATTTTAGGGGACTTGTTCCACAAGTACTTCTGATGATTTTCTATTAACATTTGACAAGATCTCAGCAATTGAAATATAGTTAGTGAGATTGCAGGGTTTTTAGATTGCTATCTGAGAACTTCTGACCGAATTCTGCTTTCCCTAATTAATCCATTCCGGCACCTCCTTAATGACATTCATTTCAACAAATAATTTCTCTTCTTCTCTAATGATATGCACCATAGTTGGCACTAGAGTACAGATAAATACATATATGTTTTTTCTATTCTAGAGGAAAAATCCATATGCTCTGGATAATGAAGGTTAAGTGACAATTTTTCTTTACAACCACTCGTGTCTTACAGTCTGTGAACTGAAAACTGGATTAACCTTTAATTACCCCCCATGATCTCTCAACCCTGAAACAACATTAGCACTCCTCCTAGTGTTATTTGCATACAGCATTTAATGAGAGAAACATCTGTTTGCATATTTCATATCATTAATATTATGCAGATGAGGTGAGTTTTCATGTTGCAGTGGGCAATTGTACAGAAATCTCCTTTTCTTTCATTTTTGGTTTATTTCCCTCCTCCAAACAATTTGCTCTGACATGTATTAATTGGAAAAAGAGCTGCCTGGTGCCACCAGCCTTGCATATATAATGCTTTGTGGTCTGAGTGGCATCATGGCAATATCCTGATGAATTTATAAAATACTCAATATCTGGCTTGATGCTATTGGCAAACCTGTTGATACAGTCTGAGGCAAATATACTCTTTCAATGAAATGTGCTACTGTGGCTGAAAATTAAATGAATACAGGTAGGATTGCTAACAGGGTTGGGGATTTTTTTTTTACTGACTGCATTTATAAAAGATTTGTTCTGTCTAATAAGATTAAGCATATTCCTTAGGTACCTGATCTGAGAGCCATTTGACTGATTGAAATCTAGGTTAGATTGCCATCTGTGCCTCTTCTCTTCTGAAATGTTTCATATGGCCCTGCAATGAAATCTTTACTTTGTACAAAGCCAAGGCCATCGAAAACTGGTGGGCCACTGCTTGCAGTGAGTGCAGAAACCTGAGGTCTGGGAGAAGCTCCTTGTTTTTCTTGAGGATTGAGGGGAATTTTCCATTTTGTTTAGCTCGAATCTTGTTTTCTTGAAGGTGTTTCTAAGAAGAATTGGAGATAAATTCTTCTTTCTAAGAAGAATTTAAGCCGTTGCTGATATTAAAAGCATGGCCAGGGAAGGGAGGGGAAATGGGGATTGAACCATGAACAACAATTATAGGGGGAAACAGGGTATTGATTTCTAGTTTGCTGCTTAAAATTCCCTAAGTGCCAGAGGTCACAATTTGCTAAATGTTTAGCCAGCCCAAGATGTGTGTCACATCCTGGATGTATGCCCAGTAAACAAGGTACATTATCCTTAAAATTAGAATTTTAGAATAAAAGCTGAGGACTTAGTTTTACATTGTTCCTGTGCAGGTTTTGTCATTTTCTGAGGGAATTTCCACTAATTCAAAAGCAGAAATTATTTCCTGCAGAGAGATCTGCAGAATGTTTTTCATAGGTCCTAAATTTGTCTAACTCATCACAAATTGCTTAAATTTCCCTTTTGTGCTGCTGAGCCAATGCCAGTGACAACTGAAAATTCAAAAAACTTGTTTTTCTAGAGTTTTATCTGGATAAAGGTGAGTCTGGAGCAGCATGGAATTCACTTCATTGGCTAAAAGGACACCTGAGCTATATTAATCTCCCAAAATGTTCCTCTGTTGAAATTAATTGATTTGATTTCTGTGGGACATGGAGTTCCTACAAATTGTTTGGACTAGAGTGCAGAAACAAAACAGTTTTCACATTTGGAAGGAACTTCTATATGGAGACAACTCGTGGCTCTAATTGTCAGGGGCTGGCAAACTTTCAGTGAGGAATAAAATAGAAATTTGAATAACCTACAGGCTTATCTGCATAGCAAAAAGTCAGTGTGTTATGGAAAAATGGGATTACTCTGTAAAATGGGTGTTTATACCAGGATGATTTCTTTCCAAAACATTTGTGGTGATCCATGCCTCAGTAGCCTGGGATTAGCTGTGCCCACCTATTCCCAAAATAAAAGATATACCAAAGATAATACAGACTCTGTGACTAAATGAAGATTAAATATGACTGAAAAGTATAGTTTTTTTCCCCTGCTTATGCTGCAGAATAATAATATGCCTCACTTCTAATTCATGACACAAATTTTATAGGAGAAAATTGTGGAATGTTGCCTTTTCTGATGGGAATCATTTTCATGACCAGTTACATGCTTTGTGAGAACACGTGTTCATTTAAAGCAGATTTTCATAGTTTAAGAGCTGCTTTAAATAAGTAAAGCTTGTTTATCTAGAGGTCTGACTTGCAGGTAGGATTACTGTGGTTTTGTACACAAGTCATTGCTTTGGCATCTACCGGGCCTTTTATGCAAAAAAGAAAAAATCCTTAATGTATGCAAACTGTTGTGCATGCAAATTCTAGCCCTGTGTATGGAATTTAGGCATGCAAAGGAGCACAATGCTTCCCACATGGAATTGCTCCTGCTTTGCAAATCCTCTCACTCCTGAGCACCTACAGTGCATGGACCAGCTCACAGAGCCAAGTCATTGCTCTGGAATTCAGATTTATTCGGGTAAACAGATTGTGCTAGTGGCAGTCAAGATTTAGGCTGGCATAAAACTTCATTTCATAATTCCTTTCATTTCAGGAACTGCTATGCACAAGGAAGGAGTGCTTTCCATGGTCACACACAGACCTGGAGAAGTAAATGAAATTTGGGGCAAGGTTGTATGAAATCTTGACAGAGTTTGGGAACAAGAGAATGGCTATTCCAAAGCTGTGCTTTGTATTTCAGCTACACAAGCAAATTTTAAGTGCCAAAAATTTTTGGATAAAAAAAGATTTTAGCCTATCATGA
Source organism: Camarhynchus parvulus (assembly GCF_901933205.1). Lineage (NCBI taxonomy): Eukaryota > Metazoa > Chordata > Aves > Passeriformes > Thraupidae > Camarhynchus > Camarhynchus parvulus. Next base: position 29,357,825 of record NC_044576.1, on the reverse strand, counting down.
CAAGTTTTGTTTATGTGATATTATTTAGATTTTTTAGATATAAAGCAGATGGTCTTAATTCACAATAGTGTACATTTAATGGGTGAGGACTATCTCTGGGACCCTGGAGAGGACTTAGGAAGGCAAAGGGAGATTTTTTTTTAATTTGCAACAAACTCTTTGTGCATCCCAAGGCGCTGACAATTCCAAGGCAGGGATTCTTCCAACCACTGACTGCAATCCAGTGGCTTCTCAAGTGAAGTAAAAGTTGTTGATTGAGCTAGTTAAGAAATAATCCCCTTGATTGTTCAAGAGCTTTTGTCAACACAAGGTCAAATAAATTTTTGTTGGCGCGGCTCTATTTTCACACATTGCGACCAAGAAAAACAAAACCTGCAAGCGGTGGCTCAGCACTGGCAAAACAATTCTTGCTAAAATCAGCAGCTTCTGTGCCAGGATTTAACTGAACACAGGGCGCTTTTAGCAGATTTTTGTTGGCATTTGATACACAGGTGTGCTCTCATGCCAATTCATGAATGCATTTTCCTCAGAGCATTGATATCATGGCAATATCTGTACTTTAACATGAATGAGATTATTTTGGAATTGGTGAAATGTTTCTCCAGTTAAACACTTTTTTTTTCATTTTGCTCTGCAGCTGTTTGCCTGAAAAGCTTGTCTCCATGAAGTAGCTCTGTTTGCATGTGCATAGGAAAAAAACACTAAATAAGAAAAACAAGAATAATATCTGTGTCGTAACTGAGTTTAAATGCAGCACAATTTGTATTAATAGTGGCTTTTATAGCCCCTAATATATAGTAAAATAAATTCTATCTTTATTCTTGTATCTAAGATAAACAGTGAGTATGTAATATATCAGTAATAGAAAAACTTTTGGCATTTAAGAAAGAATTGAGCTTTAATGTAAGGACGTTTTTATACCTCAGTAATAAATTAACATTTCAAAAGTACTTTAGCCTGCTGAGATGGATCATTCTATGAGTATGGGTAACACCATGGACTCCAATAATTAGTGTAAATTGCCTTTGAATAATACAGAGCTGGGAACAACTTTCAGTGCTTAATGCCCCTTGCAGTACATGATGAAGAGTCCTTAATGGAGCTTGGAAAAACAAGTAATACCTATAAATCAAAGAAGAAAAGCCGTTTTTGATGCATTTGTCTGAGAGTGTGAGTTTTAAACCAAATTGTTAACACTCCTCCCTGCTGAGGGTCATGGATTAGCTAGGGTGGGAGTTTCTTATAGGATCTTTCACACTAACCAGCAGAGGTAGGGGGTTTCAAATACAAGTGTTTTCTTAACCCTAATCCCTGCCTCCCTGACCAGTAGAGCTCTGAATTTCTCTCTAATTAGGTGGAGAATTAGTAGGTGGATAAATGTGTTAGTGGATGAGGATGAAGTGATTAACTTGCCCCAGACTATGATAGTGAGTTCAAGGCGCTACTGAATTCATTTTGTTTCTAATAACTTTCTCCTACATTCTAGCAGCACCACGGCAGAGGACTTGCATTTATATCTATAATCTTACAGCAGTATATTCTCTTGCCTCATTCCCATGGCTTTATCTGCTATATTTAAACAGCAGTGCAGTATATTTCCCAATGTGCCAGCTCACATTTATGTGCACTATTTAATTATCTCAACAGTTTTGTAACCTAATTTAGATATATTTATGTTACAGTAAGACTGTGTGTGTGAGGAAATATGAATTTTATTGCGAGATAATGAGACTGGAATACTTCCTCCAAGTGTTTGCTAACTGTACTTTACAAACAAGTATCTGCTGCCTTGCTGCTGCTGCCTGCTTGCTGCTCTTTGTTCAGTGTGTGGGGCTGTGCTGTGGCTGAGGAAACACAATTTCACAGCCCTGTAGCCAGAAGTGACTCTGCTAAACTGGAGTGGTGACATTTTCTGTTTCTGAAGATTGACTAAGCAGGGAAGGATTTGTTCTGGAGGAGGGCAGGATCTGCTCCCTGCCATCTCTCCCTCAGCAGCCTCCAGCAGGGGACAGGCTCTGGCTTCACCTTGGAAAGTTGGTGTGAGCTTCTGCCCTTTCGCAGCACTGCTGCATCATCCACTTCCACCCTCCTTGTTATTCTTGCTCATGGCCATCACAGTGTCTCAGCCAGCCCAGCATGCTCCTGTCCTGTGGTCTGCTCACACCTGAGAATTCACTTGGCCTCCAAGAATGAAGTGTACTGCTTGCAAAACAGGAAAGCCCAGCAGGAAAGGGACAAGATTCCCAAGGTGGCTCAGTGCTGTGACTCACACAAGCTGGGATCTGAGAAAAACTTTCTGATTGGAATAAAAGCCAATGAGTTTTTCAGGTGTATTCAGAACAAAGGAGGGTGCTAGAAGATGCCACAAATAGGAGTAGATAATAAATGTTTGTTTTCTGAGAAGACAGTCTGACACCTACAACTCATGGCACTGGATTCTGACCTTAACCAGTAACTAAAATTAATTCACATCTTTCACAAAAAATCTGGTGCTTCTCAGCACACACATTGAAGGGAAGTAAAAGTGCCTTGGGGAAATGCCTACCACTGTTATTGGTTGACTAATCAAAAACAGAGGCTGTAGGACATACCAAAAAATCCTTCAGGTCTGCCCTGAAGGGCTGAAGTAACACGTTCAGACACACCACACTTCAAAATAAGGTGAGAAAGGGAGTGTGGATGACCAGAAGTCTAGAAAAAAATGGGTAAATAAGTAATGTTGAAGAAAAGGGAGAGGTTCTGCGATAGAAGACAGACGTGAGTGTGTATGTGAAATGCAGAGATGTGTGTAAGGAGTACCTAAGGACGTCCTAGAAGATAAGGAGATAGGCAGAAAGTTGTCCTCCAGGACCACAGAACACATGAGAAGGGTGTTGCTGCCGAAACATGGAAGGTTTATTTTAGAGAGTAGCCAAAAACATACTACTAATAAAAGGAAAATGAAATCCTGCCTAGCTAGGATTGAAAGACAAATAATATAATTTCAAACTCACACTGGCCTAGAATTAGTGGTGTTAGCTGATGGTTATTCTCTCTGCACACACAGGTGATGCTTTGCGTAGGCTGATGTAGAACAGAGGCTGGACAGAGCTAAAGAATAAAGTAGGGATTTATTAGAAAGCCTCCATGGATGCACCTTGGGCAGCACAAGAGTCCAGCCAGAGCTGCACCCAGGATGAACCAAAATGGTCCCAAAAGGGATGACTGGTCATGAGGTCTCTCACTTTTGTAAGTTCTGGTCCATTTGCATAATGGGGTTAATTGTCCAATTATAGCTGTAGGTTATGAAGTCCCATTCTTCTTGTTTTCTCTCTTCAGCCCACGTTGTTTGTGCTCTTGGGCCTGAGATTTGCATCATTTGTCCTTGGTCCCCAGCTAGAGAAGGAATTGTTCTGTCTCCATACTCTGAAGAGAGCTTACTATCCCCAAATAGGAAGCTCAGAAGTACACACTAAAGCAGCACAGAATCTGAAAAATAGAAAATCTAAAACCTGAGGCATCATTTCCCCCCTTTAGCTCCACCAGCCTGTGAGAGGGCAGCTTGGGCTGGGTGAGAGGCCATGTGGGTCAGCCAGGGTAGCTCAGCTTGCATGATTGAGTCATTAGCCAGGGCATTGTGTGTGTAGCCAGGAACTGAGGCGGGCAGGAAATTTCAAGGGAAGGATATTTTCTATGCAGTGCAATCAAAGTCGATTTCACCCTTATCTCAGCTCTTTGCTCCAGTGAGCAGTGAGTGCCTGGGGAGAGCATGGCTGCTGAGGAATCTGAGGCCCACAGGGTGCACAGGGGTGGTGCCAGGGTCAGTAGGAACCAGCCCTGTGCTGCCAGGCACAGCCTGTCCCTGGGGCTTGCTCCTTGCTAAGCCAAAGGATCTGGGCGCTGCAGAGACATTTTAAAGTTCACTTTTAGAGTGAGAGCCTGGTTACCTCAATCCCAAGTGTCTGCAAAACTCCTGGACTGCACAAGATCCACAAAATGTCAAAAGCAGCAAAAGCTCCTGAGAACTTCAGCAACTCTTGAATGGGCTGCTCTTCTTTCATGCTTCTGTTTCTTCCTGTCCTTTTTGCTGGTAGAAGCCTCTGCCTAAGTGTCTTGCTGATAAAACTCTGAAGCACACATTTGGGAAGTCAAATGTTGGGGGGTTTTGGTGTGTTTATGACACTGGTTGGCAAATGGTGCCGTGGGAGTTTTGAGCAGCAGATGGGAGCTGTGAGGTGCCAATGCACAGCTCCTAGGACAGGTAAAACACTTCTTTAGGCTCAACATGCTCAGTAGGTGAGACCTTGCATCAGCTTAGGTTCAGGGTCAGCCCTCAAGAGGGTACTTCCCCTGCCCCAGCCTCCCCAGGTGGAAGGATTGTCTTTCTAATGTTCAACTGCATCCATACAGTACATAAAAGTCACCCTTCATTAGCCAGGATTATGTTGTCTCTTGATCTTATCAGGTTTTGCTCTGCAAACTGCAAAGGAATGTAGCCTGATGCAAGCAGCGAGCCAGGAATCTCCCCTGGAAGCAGGAATTTCACTGGCTGAAATCTCTCTGAAGTGACTCTCTACAGAGCTTGTCTTCATTTTTTAACAGGGGTGCAACTTCATTAAAGCGTTGGGAGCCAGAATTTTGCTGGAAAGATACAATTTTCTTCATTAAAAAAATGCATGTGGAAGTCAGTGAGTGATTGCTGTTTTGTAACTGGCTACCCCACCCCTTGAAATAGTTTTATATATTTAAATGGACGAGGATGTAAATTGTACTTCCAAACTATTAAAGCCAATGGCACACATTAAATTATGCTGTGAAAAGAAGATAGCTTCGGCCAGTAACTCTTAAGCCTAAATGAGTTTCTCCTAAGAGGAGAACAGCTGCTTAAAGTACATATATTTAAAATGAAATTTCTTTATTACAAATTACTTAGCGTATTTTGGACTTACATGTTCTCTTTTTTTTTTTAATTGCACAAAGCTGTGGAAAATAATCGGAAACTCAGTTAGCATTACAAATTGAAAATCAGAATTTACAGAGATGTTCTTTTCAGGTTCTCAAGCTACATAGGTGTATTAACCCTCATTAGTCATTTTGTAGCAGTGAGAGATTTGAAAACAGAATTCCATTATGGTATTTATGGTCAAAATCTGATATGATCAAATAATAGGTTTCCCAATAGAAATGTCTATGTGCTATGTAGTAAACTTGATAATTGTAAGAACACATTTAATGCAGTAGAACTGAATACCGAACCAGGAGATTAACATTTCTGTTATATAATTACAAGTTCAAGGAGTTCAGCTTCTTATCATACTACAGTAAGTATAGAAAGTAGAAGTGATCCTCTTTAATTTGTAATTATTTAACTGAAATAGAATGTCTCCCAGTCTTAGTCTTACTCTTCTACACTGAAGACATTGGTATGCAGAAACCATGCACCAAGGAATAGTACACTATCAGAGTAGGACATGTTTGAGTATTCTTTAAAACCAACTAAGAGAAGTTAATCTCATTGAACTTCTTTTTATTCAACAAAAGAGTTAGATGTTTCCAAGTCTAATGTGACTATAATGTTCATTAAATGGACTTCTTCACACCTTTAAATGGATTAACTGTACATCTTCACAGTCTAATTATTATACATGTCGCTCACAAATCACAGATCTAATTCAAAGCACTATAAAAGCTCTGTTTATGAGCATTAGGGAAGCAGATACAGTGAGAATTGAGTGTGATTTTTATCTGGATCATATAAAAGAATGAGAGTTGTCCACATTAAAGAGTGCACCTTCACTTGTTGAGTTTTCCTTCAACTCTGAACTGGTGAGAGCCTTTGAAAAGTTAAGCCACTTTGTCATCTCCACTCCCTCATTTGTCCAGAATCCAAATGATCCCTGACTAAGATCCCTGCAGCTGTGTTGTTCATAATTTTCAGACAATACCTGTCAGTCAGATAATCGATGATGTACAATTTTACCAGTATGGGAATTACTGTGATTTAGAGTCTTATCTGAAGTTAGGTTTTCTAATAAGAAGATATTATGAGTGTTTTTAGTGATCAGATTTTAAAAGGTAGCTAGGTGCCTAACTCCTTGGTGCAATCATGCCTGAACCCTTCAAAAAGAGCTTTAATTTGTGTTTTTGCCATTTGCAAATTGTTGTCAGCTCACAGAAGGCTGTGTGGGCTTGGCTACCAGAGTGGGTAGTTAGCTGTAAAACAACTTTACTGTCTGGGCAATGAGAGCCTATCGAAAGTTTTGGGAACATGGTATGACAATATGGTCCTCAGTGAAGATACTACATCTGTAGTGGGAGCAAAAGTCAGGTGTTTGCCCAAATTTTCTCATATTTTCATCTGTAGAAGAAAAAAAGAGACCTCCAAATCATAATGAAGATGTTTGCAGGATGATCTTAGGGCTTTACAATGAGAGACAACACTAACAAAAGTTACATGTATTACAGAAATATGCTGTGTATGAGATATATTTCCACTGAATCCTGACACAGCAAAAATATCCTCATTTCTTACAGACGTGTGCTGGCAGCAGTTGCAAGTCTGTTTGTGTTTATAATGTGACACCAGAAATAGTTCCCTTTTTCTCTCAAGTACAAAACCTTAGATATTTCTGCCACATTTCTCCTACAAGAGTGTGCAGATCCTTGGAGTAGAAGTGAGTTCAGATAATTACAATTCTCAGCATGAAGACCATCATTTCCCTGGCCAGGCTCACAGAGCCTTTCAGCCAGCAAGGATCCAAGCTCTCTGACCAGCAGTGGTGTGTCTGATGCTGCGCAAGAAGCACAGGTAGGTTTTTAGCATATTACAGCACAAAAAGCACAGACATTCTATTACTGTGCAGAAAGCACAGACATGCCCCAGTATGAGAGGATGGAAAGTGATGAGCCTCTGTGTGCCTGTGGGTCTGACTTTTCTCCTGTGTTTGGACAATACAGATCTGATTTCACTGGATCATCTGGCAGCTGCTGTGAAGCAAATCCCAGCAATGTGAAATGCAGCCTCAGCAGCATGAGATGCATCCCCTTTTTATGCCAGTCACAACCACAGACCACAGTGTTTGGGTATTCAGACTTCAATGGGCAGACTTTGAAATGGGGAATTTTGCACATTAGGGGAGCTGTTTATCCCTTACACAACTACATCCAGGTGATTGAAATGTATTGTTATATTTCAATCTGAAATTTATGGCTGGAAATAGGCTTTTGCATTCTTGCCTTGTCAGACCACCTGCTTCTGTTCCTTTCTATCCTGTGCAAAAGCACTTCAGTTCATAAAACAAATAACTACCTGCAGCTCTCTCTGCACAAAGGCTGCCCTGACCCCAGATATTGTCATGCTTTCTGCAGTGATTTTAAAGAAAGGTTTGCTCTGCTTTCCACATGTGCCTCAGTGTCCTGAGCCCGGTGGCAGGTATGTTAGGGAGGATGAGAACCAGGTGTTCCCCCACAATTATTTACTTATTTGCAGACATGGGGGCTGCACATCCTCTGGAGCAATTTGACAGTGATTTACCTGCTGCTGCCAGCTGCTCTCTGCCTGTGGGGGCTGCTCCAGCTCCTGGGGCCAGCACTTGAGTTCCTTGGTTTGATATCAGAGCGTTTGCTCTGTCATTTCAGTGAGAACCAGGCAGCTCTAAGCTCCTTCCAGTCTCTAAATCTATTGCAATGACTTTGCTGATGAGGTTTCCAAGAGCTTTTCTTGCCTGTGGTCTGAAGATGCACCTTCCAAACTCTCACATTTCCACAGACTCCCACTGTAGGGGTGCATCTCAGCCTGGGACAATGGTCTCACCAAGGTACAGCAACATTCTTGTGTGGAGCTTTTTACTCCAGTAAAAAGATGTTCCCACAGGCAAATTTTGTCAATTTCTGCAGCAATGTAATATTTCTTTGAAAGCATTACTGTTACAATGGCATCAGGATAAAGTATCACAAAGCTTTGTGAGCTGGGTCTCGATGAAGGGCAGAAAGTATTTTTAGTTTCACTGCTATATATATATGAGCAAATGTCTGGATACAATTCCAACCTGCTGGCTGTTCCCTTGACACCTTAACTGAGGGAAATCCAATTCTTGCTCACTGTGCTCCTGCAGATGCATGGTGTGTGGCTGGGGACTGGTGTAATTGCAGTCGATTCGATTTTGAATTCATGGGGTTTTGGCAGGGAAGCAGCAGCACAAGAAATTAATTTTTTAGTGCTGCCACGTTTTTTTGACTGTACCCACTTTGGAGCAAGTACTTTTTTCTCATTTTTTAACTAGTATTTCTTAAAAAAGGCCCTAAAAGCCAAAAACAAACTGCAAATAGCAAAGTTTCCTATTAGGCTGAACCAGCTTAGATAAAATAACCTGTCTTTCAAAGTCTGAAGACTAATTTTCTATCATTATTTTTACTTACACAGCTAAGTAGGCAAACAGATTCTCAGGTAAAGTTGTTTTGATATTTTTTTCTGTAAATAAGGATGGCTATCCAGGAAAGTGGAACCTCTGCTGACAATAGAAATCTCTTCCAGAGATCAAGATTGAGAGGAAAAGAGCAGAGGGGCTAGAGAAACCCAGGGCAGATTTAGTTAAAAATACAGTCTAAGGGAAAATATAGATTTGTTTTTTGCTGGGTTTTTTTTTGAGCTGAAATTTCCATGAAAAATTTGTAAGAGTGTGGGGTTTATGTTTTACTAGGAGCATGGAAAGGTTGCTTACCCTTCAGACAAGAATTTTCAACTCTAGTTTTGTGCATGTGGCAAAATCTGGAAATATTTGAAGTAATTTTGGAGAGAAACAAGATCCCTTTTCCTGTGAATTCTCAGTGATTCAAGCTCCGGAGCTTTGTGCTATAAAATAACTTAGACTGTCATCCACACAGTTTTCCCCCTCCAAAGACCTTCCCAGGTTTGCCCAATGCCCAGACCTCTTTCTTCAGGAAGGGTAAATTAGGCCAGCTTGTAGAACATGCTCACAAATGTTTTTTGCTGTTCACACTCCCAGATCTTTTAAGGAGTTTAATGAATGTCAGTTTTAGATTAATTGACCAGGTAACCTGCTTATCTCTAGAATATCCATTCTGAAACAATGCATAGGAATAATTTGTGGGATTTTTTCCTATACAAATCCTGCCTTAAAAACATGAATCCCAGGTCACTTCTGCTCTGCAGGATTCTGGCCCTGCCCCTGGCCCTGTTAACCCAGCATGTGTCTTTATGATCAAAATTCAAATGCAGTAGTGCCAACTGTTAAATAACTTGGATCCTGCATTTGAAACTGATCTCAGCAGAGATGTCAATTCAATTAATATTGCATTAGTCTACCCACAAGACTATGCTAGTACAGAGCTGATGCTCCAAGTCAAGCCTGGGCTTGTTGTCTGCTACCTGACAAAGCTGAAAAAAAAGATGAATACTAAATGTAAGGTAACTCCATTAACTCTTTGTTTTCCTGAAGGCATATTCAAATATTTTGAGTGCTGGGAGGCCTGCTTGCAATCCCAGTGAACATTTCATTCTGACTCACCACTGGATTTCTTAAAGCTGTTTGTGGAGCAGAGACATCTGAAATCACTATTCACTTTGGGAAATTATGATCTTAACTTGTTTTTATATATTTCACCCAAAGCTTCCTACAATATTGAAAGTGAGAGGAAAAAAAGGAAAACACTTGTCTTCTGGGAACTTTAATGCCAACTAATAAAAACAAAGTTTCTTAGAGCAGTGCAGGTGGAGAATAGGCAGAGTGTCAAGGACGAATGGGGGAGAAGAGGACTTCTTCCTCTGTGGTAGTTATAGAAGGTCTCACAATATTTGGCATTCCTGAGCCACCTGGGGCTGGGAAGCTGTTTCATCCTCTGTACTGACTGTACAGGACCTAAGGGTAGCAACTAAAACCAGAACACTTTCTTCTGTTGTCTGACAAGCCAAAGAACAACCAGTTCTCCCTTTGTAAATAACACACTGTGGAGCTCAAATACATTTTTCTTCCTTGCTGACAAAACCTGGGGTTTATGGGTCTGTCCTGCAGCTGCTAATCTCAGGGATATCTGACTGTGTGACATCAGCTCTCCCACCAGCCTGCAAGGCAAAAGGAAAGCTGGAAATTGTGTGTGAACGTTTCTGGTTTACAAGACAGGCAACAAACGAGGATATCTTAATTACTGTTCCCTTGATTATTAGACAGAAATGGAGAATTATTGTTATGGTTCTTTTCCAAGATAATCTGGTTCCTATCACACTTTAGTTTTGTTTTGCAATTCTGACTGAGGAGTGTCCAAAACCCTGTGAATCTTGTCCTCTGTGCTCTCTCTCCAACGCAGCGACTGCTTGGATATAAGTCGCTGGGTTTTGGGTTTTTTCCTTCCCTTTTCTGTATCATGATGAGCTGCCTTCTAGCTGTTTTGTCAACAGTGCATTTTTCAATAGGGATTTGCATGTTGATATGCTAATTGCCTTGATAAAATGTTTTATCATTTGGATTCCACCCAAAATGGCTGGAAACTCTTCTCTCCTGCCAGAGGAACTTCCCATGGAAGAAAGAAAATTCTTTTCAGGTGAGAATATTTGAAAAAGTCCCGGGATGACTCTTTATAATTTCTTTTGGATCCTGAATTTTTGGAACAAAGGAGTACAAATTCTTACTCTCTGCTGGACCAATGTCATAATGAGCTGAATGGCAGATAAGCAAGGGAACTGGGAATCAGTTAATTTTGGTGTGTTTCTTTGAAAGGGCTAATACAACTGACAGGCACAGCTACAAGGCACTCCAGTTTTAAAGTTATTTAAAATGTTTGGGTGAACACTTTGATTTACTTGTTAATTACTTCCCTGGTTTTTATTGAGCATGAAACAGTCAGTGACTCACCGATGCCTTCAAAAAGCTTCAGGCTCAGTTTCAGAGCTGTGTAGCAGCTCACCCTGGCTCTCTGCTTGACTTGGCGTTTCATGAGGTTTCTGGAGGAAACTCAGAAGATTTCAAGTTCCCTCATGAGGGTGCAGTATATTTTCTAAAGGACCTATTGATACCTGAAGGTCTCCAAGGACCTTTTCAAAGCTGCCTTCTAAGCAGTGCCAGGACATCAAGTCTGCATCAGGTCTGTCCAGCTGTGGTCTGACTATAATGGAGAGCTCTGGCTTGAAGTTGCATCCTAAGGAATAACATCAAGGTTTTGTCAGCGATGATGTTACAGCTGCTGGCAGCGCTTTGAATTTCAAAAGTGAGAAACACATTCCACTTCTTTTCCTGATTGTGGAGAACAGTTTTTGAAAATATGGTGTTATTGGTGGATATGGGAGCAATTAAGGGCTGAAGGGATTATGGCCCATTTAGCAGATGCTGAGTACACATTCTGTATCATGGAGATGTAAGTCTAATTGAGAAAAACAAAAAGGAAAATTTTATCTCCAGTCTAGTACCTGAGACGTAAAGAAATGAAGCAATTTGGGCAAAGTCTACAGCAGAACTGCTGCTCCTCAGGTCTGTAACTTTAACCAAAAGAGCATCTTTGACTCCAGTATGAGCTGGATAACTCACCTGGGTGTCTGCTGTCCATGTCCAGAGTAAACACATCCCTGGGTGTACAGGGATGCACCACACCACTCCCACATGGGAAAGAAAAACCTGCAGCCTTTGCTAAATGGCAGCTCTGGATGGCACACAGAAAATTATGGAGCACATTCCCTTGCAGCCAGGAAATTGGTCTTGCTGGGGGGCTCAGGGTTTGATTTATGGTGGCCCTGAGTCAGGGCTAATTGTTATTGGAACAGGCTCCTGGGATGGGCTGGGCATGGCGGAACAGTGCTTGAGATCCAGAGGCAGAGCACAATGGGGTGGGCACTGCCCTGGCCCACCCTGCCCTGGCTGGGCAGAGAATTCCCCCCTCTCCTCCAGATCCTGAGATTCCCAGAGAATTCCCCCTCTCCTCCAGATCCTGCTGGACAGGGCAGAGAGCACAGCAGGCTCTGCAGACACCCCAGGCACGAATGGCACAAGAAAGGACTAAAAATAGAGTTGATGTGCCTCAAGTTTGGGTCCATTAAGGTAATCCTACACCCTGCAACTGCAGCTATGGGTCAATGAAAACAAATTGCAGTTCATTCCCCGAACAGAAGCATTAAGACACAGGAAGCTGCTGAATGCTGAAGACTCTGGCCTTGACTTCACAACCTGGCCAATTTGTGCTGCCTGTGGGGCTGTACAGCTGTCAGGGAGAAAACAAATCTCATACAGAAGCTCCTCTTTTACATCATATTCCCTTTTTTTTGTTTTTGCCCCAGACTCCAGCCTTTGTTTCTAGAGAAAAGCCAAAAACTATTTTGCATATGCAAAAAAGCAAAGGCGACGCTTGTGCTTGAAACTGTTTCAGTCAGGAACAATTGCAAACAAATCAATTTGTGAGTGCTGAAGCAAATTCAAGGCAAAACCATCTGAAATGAGGATGTTGGAAAAATACTGGATGCTCCTGAGGTAAAACCAAGGAGGCTCCCTACAGACCAGACCACCAAAGTTTGCCTTTCTTCTTCGGCTGAGAAGGACCCTCACTCCAACGATGAGTGACATTAGCAGGCTGATAGGTGCAGGGCTTTCAGAGACAACCTAATTTGTAAACAGTCAACATCTTAGCAAGCTGTAAACAGCTGTCTGGACTTCTGGAAGATTTGAAAGGCTAAGAAAATCACTGGGTTTTCCTAAAACCTCCTCCATTAATTTGTGGCCTGGTATTCATTAGGACAGCAAGCCTCGGGGGGCTACTTACAGCTTAGCTCCCCCCCTTCCCATCACTTCTCAAGCCCACATTCTGCTGGAAATTCAGTTTTAGGTATGTTCCCATCCAATGGGAGGCGAGGACCTAAAAGGAAAACAAACAGAAATCAGAGCACCACACACAAAAAAAAAGTGGTTGGTTCCTCCTGCCCCAAACAACAGGTCATTTATCACCAGTGCTCCTAGGGCTCTCATCATTAAGTGGATTCCACAGTGCTGCTTCTGCCCCTTCCGTGTGGGAAATCAAGGAAGGCAAGACAAGGCTTGCCTAGTCCTAAACTAGAGGGGATTTATGGAATTGCAGAGCTGGTACCAGTAAGTGAGAGCAGCACCTACACCCAGTACTGGAAATACATCCTGGTGCTCAGAGTGGAGGAAGAGAATGAAATAATTGGGCAGGGAGCAGTCAGCACCTGTGACCCATTAGCACAGCCTCGTCCCAGGCAGCATTTTAAGAGATGCTGGGTACATTTTGAAGTTGTGGTACTACAAGGTTGGTTATAAAGAGCTACAAGAAAGGTTTACATGCTGGAAACCTCCCCAAAAGTTGATTTAGCAAATTACAGAGCAAGGGGAAGCTCTGTGTGCATGCTGAGAGAAAGAAAAAAAAACCACAAAAAAACAGACTGAAGAGAAATATGGGATGGTTTGTTTTTCCAGCATGTCTTAGGTAAACAGAAGTTTTTGCAATTAGATTTCTTCTTTCCAATTCATTAGGGTTAATGCAGTTTTAATTAGCACTTGATTTGCAGGCTATGAGGTATGGTTTAATGTGCCTCTTAGAGATTCCAAACCAAAGTAGTGCAAGAATTGAACGCAAATGAGCAAATTAAGTTCTTTTTTCATACCCATTTTTGTTTGTGGATGATTTTCCCACCAGTTTTAATTTGTAGAAAAGTGATCCTAATGTAGAGAGCTCCAATTTTTTTTTTTTTTGTGGAAGAAGTATTCAGTGGAAAATACTGCACAGAATCCTTGGTTCTGGGTCTGCTCTCACACACCAGCCCTGCCTTCTGCAGGTGCATTGTTTGGTCTTATTGCTAAGGCCACTTATCTTGCCCTGTTGGCATTGAAGACAGGCAGATCTGCAGTGGTGACCTTGTGCTTGTGTTGATTAATTCCTCTCCCTAACTATGCCATAATTACCAACTTTGCCACTGAATACTGGGTCACAGCCCAAGAGTTCCTTCTGAATGCAAAATACGAGGAATTCAGTGTTTGCAATGAGTAAGTCTGAGGTAATCTACACAGGTGGTTCTTATATTGCACCTGCCATTGTGGCATCCAGCTCCTGCACAGGAGTTCCAAGTGTTCCAAGCACATGTAAACACAGACTGTCTCCTGCATTCCTTTTGTACTTTGGAAATGCATGGAAATGACAATATCCAGGGGGAATGTTTAGAACAAAGCCAAGCCAAAGGCAGCTAAAGGGCGAGGAGACTCTGTCCTGAGTGGTTTTATCTGATTGATGTTGAACAGAAAATATTTCTTAGTAAAGAAATGAAATTGTCATACGATAAATAATATAAAAACTAAAATGGGGAAATGTGTCCCAAACATATAAAAAATAAAAATATATAAAACCACTGCCCTGGAGGTGAAAGGCAGGTTGAATGCTGAATGTTGAACTGTCAGCACCAACTCTGCAGCCCCACAGTCCCTGTCACTACCTGGGATTTGTAGGTAGCTCAGAACCTTGAAACATCAGCATGTGAGGCTCACATTGTTCTTCCTTACCCAATAAAAAAAAAGATTCACGGGGAAAACAAAAAAAAAGGAGTGTCAGCCTAATAAATCTTCAGTGTTTCTACATTAAAGGTCAGCACTGAGACCCTGAGCATCCTCAAGGCACCCTCGGGAGGGAGAGCCCTGCTCTGCTGCTCAGAGCATGGTGCTGGTCATGCCAAGGTTGGGCTTCAATCCCCACGTGGGCCATCCACTTAGAGCTGGACTCGCTCATCCCTCTGGGTCCCTTCCAGCTCGGAATATTCTGTGATTTCAGCACAAATCCCAGTGATTTCCTGGCTGTGGCAGGACACACAGGCTCTGTGCCTTTGGCTCTGGTTGCTCGTCTGGGTGTTTGTCACAGGGGCTCAGGGAGGTGTGAGGGTGTCCGGGGGTGGGGGGACAGCCCAGCCTTGGCACTGCCAGCTCCCACAGGACTTGGCATCCCTGGGTGGGAGAAGGGGAAGGGGAAAGAAGGAGAAGGAGAAAGAAGAAGGGGAAGTGAACGGGAAAGGAGGGAGGAAGCAGAAGGAGAGGGGAAGGAGAAGAGGGAATAGAGAAGGAGAAAGGAGAAGGAGAAAAAGGAGAACGAGAAGGAGGAGAAGGAGAAGGAGAAAGAAGAAGGGGAAGTGGAAGGGAAAGGATGGAAGAA
This sequence comes from Camarhynchus parvulus, assembly GCF_901933205.1. Lineage (NCBI taxonomy): Eukaryota > Metazoa > Chordata > Aves > Passeriformes > Thraupidae > Camarhynchus > Camarhynchus parvulus. Next base: position 29,342,702 of record NC_044576.1, on the reverse strand, counting down.
GGAGAGGGGAAGGGGAAGGAGAAGGAGAGGGGATGGAGAAGGAAAGGGGGAAGGAGAAGGGGAAGGAGAAGGAGGAGAAAGAGAAAGAGGAGAGGGAGAAGGAGAAAGAGCAGAAGGAGGAGAAGGAGAAAGAAGAAGGGGAAGTGGAAGGGAAAGGAGGGAGGAAGCAGAAGGAGAGGGAAAGGAGAAGGAGAGGGGATGGAGAAGGAAAAGGGGAAGAAGGGGAAAGAGAAAGAGAAAGGAGAAGGGGAAGGAGAAGAAAAAGGGAAAAAGGGAAGAAAAAGGGGAAGGAGAAGGAAAAGGGAGAAGGGGAAGGAGACGGGGAAGGAGAAGGAGAAGGGAAAAAGGGAAGGAGACGGGAAGGACCCGGAGCGCCTGCACTACCCGCAGCCACCACTAGATGGCGTCTGTCCACCACGTCTGCCGGCCGCCCCTAAATCGCCTTTTCCTGCCTCAAAACGAGCCCGACGGTCGCTCCCCGCTTCCGATAAAACCCTTTCAATATATATATATATATATAAATTATATTTTTTACAGGGAAAGAGCGCAGGTGAGCGGAGATGCTGCTGTACTGAGCGGTTGAAACAAAGCAAGGATTTGGGAGGGTTGGATGCTGTGGTTCTCAACCTTGTGCACCTCAGCATCGTTGGTGCCGTGCCAGGTTTTCACGCCAGGAGAATTTAGGAGTGTAATTTCGGGGATGGCGATCCCAGCCAAATCATCTTTTGCTGGTGTAAGGCTTCTGTCACTTCGGAATACTCCATGCCTCGATTTTTCAAAAAGCTGCATGCTGGGGAGCAGCAGCAGGAGCACACTCAGCCCTGCCCCAGCCAGAGCAGGGTCAGGAACCCAAAGGGGACAGAGAAATAATAAACTACTTCAGCCAGGCCACCCCTGGGAATACATCCAGGGGCTCCAAAATACAGTTTTTATGGTCTAGCTCTCCATATTTAATGCTTCAGCTTCAAATAAGCATTTTGCTTTTTATTTTTGTTGTTGTCACTATAGAAGATGGACAGGGCTCTGCCTGGAGCGGTCAGACTCTGATCTCGCCCACTTTAATTGGGTAGTTAGTTCTATCTTTTCTTTCCCAAATTATTTGCAAGAAATTGTGATTTAATCCACTCTGCACTTAAGAAATTTAATCAATCATTAGGAATAACTGCCGATGATAGGAAAATATGCTAATTCATGTTATTTTTGCAGACAAAGCACTGATATAAACAAAACGTAATTAAACATGCCCTCTTTATACACTTCATAAAAAGCCACAGTCCTTGGGTATTATAAATCTAAACTTATTTCTCTGATCTCAGGGCATGAAATGTGTTCTGTGAATTGTCTTACTTCTTGTAGGAAAACACTGATAGTATTTGCCTCGCAGGCAGCATAAAACACAAAATGTAAAATAAAAATAAGTTATTAATCAGACTAACGGGCAACTTAAATGGAAAGCTGTCTTCTATGTCACATTAAAAATGATAATGAACAACATTTCAGAAGGCAATATTATTAAAATAATAATAAAAAAAAAAAATCCGTGTCACACGCAGACTTCTCAGCCCGTATCTGTGCTGTAGTCTCCAGGAAGCAAACGAGAAGGACAAGTTTTGCACTTGGTTACCATGGGTATGTTGCCTGAGGAGTACCTGCATTTCCACAGAGCCAGACCTAAAACAGGTGTTGCTTTTTTATCTGCAGCTAACCAAGCCCCAGGCAGCCGGGATCTTGTTTTTTTTCCAAATTTGCATCTTAGTAGAAACAAAGTTTTAGCTCAATTAAATACCTGTCACAGGAGGGAGGGGAGAGTAGGGATATGTTGTGACGCATAAGAATATGTTGTGGTTTTGAAAATGGCCCGGTAAGAGCTATTTTTTTAAATGATCTCTGGCAAAAACAATGCAAAAAGAAAAACCCTGCCCTGAGGGCAAGTGTGTTGCTCTTTGTTTCTCACTTGGGAACTAAGAAACAGAATTTTGAATGAAGTTCATTGTGTAAAAATATAGACTGTTCCCTGGCTCATGTTGTAGGCACCTGCAGGTTGCTTTTGCTATTTTTGCTTTTGTTTTTGCTGTTTTGTGACAGACATGGGCCAAATTCTGCCACCCTTTTCCAGCATAATTTAGATTGACGCTTGGCTTGTGGGAAAAATTCTTATTGTAGAAGGGTTATTAAGGCTCTTGCTTTTCTTGCCCAGTAAAAATAGATGGATTCTTTCATCTAACTAACCCTCTTGGGTGACCAGCTTGGGGCTGCCCTCTGCACAGGGTAGCAGGTGTGGATCTGGCAATTTATTTTGTGAAGTATTTTTAGCCCTTTAAGACTTTTGCCACCGGTCTAATGAGCAGTGACTTAGGGCTGCACACAGGTGTCTCCCTGACATGGAAACACTTCCCTTCTTTATTTCTGCTGACTCTGGGCCCATCATATTCTGGTTTTGGGGCTGGGATTGGAAGGCTATAAGGGGCCCTTCTTCATAAAAAAAAAAACCTTATCGAATATGCTTGCAGGTACATTCATCTTTCCCACTGCTGAAGAAGTGCTTCTATTTCCTGTACACAAAAGTATAGCAAAGTTTACTTTTTCTGTCTTGTGTATTTTTGCAAGAGGTTTTGCCTGAGAGGTTTTGCTTATTCCTTACTGAGGTGTAGTTCCTTGCGAGAGAGGATCCTTCACAGAAGTAATAATTACCTGATTTCCAAAACAACACTTAGGTGTAATACTTTATCCAGAAAAGGAATCCTCTCTTTCCAGCTCACCCCGGAGATCTCAGTAAAATCCTAAAGCTGATTCTTTCTGGAGTGTCCTCCAAACCTGTCTGTGTGACAGTCCAGCTATTCAGGTGCTTTTTCAGCTGTAATTGCACTTGAGCTCAAAGCCAGTGCAGATCAACAGGGCTCACTGCTTCAGACTGGAGGCTCAAACTCAGCGCCAGCTCCTCCCTGCAGCAGGGACTGAACTCACTTTTCTGACATGCCTTACTCCCCATCTAGCTCTGGATTTAGTTTTGATTTATTTACCTTCTCATCCCACTTCTGTCCAAGGTCAGTTCATGTTCCCCAGCAGAGGGGATGGACAGCAGTGGAATTGCAGGGCCGTGTCTGTGTGCTGTGCGCTGGCACACAGCTGAGAGGCAGTGCCAAAAATCCCAGCTGAGTGCCAGGATCCGTGCTACGATCAATACACCAGGCTGGGCAAAAGGGATGCAAGTCCCAAACAGGAATATCAAGAGCATTTCTGCGCTACAGGACAAATGGCTGTAAAATTTTCAGCAGAAAGCTTTGGCAAGGCTGAGCATGGATTCTGAAACACCTCTCAGCACTGCTGTGTTAACTCTGTATTCTCTGCTATATTTGCATTGCCTTTTTTTAAGTTTTTGGACAATCCCACAGGCTGACCCGTGCTTTTGGGATAACCAGATCCACTCTCACTCCAGCCACCAAATAAACAATTTCTTGACTCCACCAGCACTTTGTAGTGGATCTGAAAATTCTGTTTTAGAAGAAATTATGTGAGGATGAGAGCAACTCTTTGGGTGCATGGTCTGTTAGTGAATGTTGTGGCAGCTATAAATTATGGGTCTAAGGGTAATTGTTGATTCACACAGCTCTTGAAGGGAATTGTTCTGGACCCAGTTTAAGAGACAAAAATCTACATGCTATTTCAGAACAAAGGAAAAATTACTGGTTTTTTGTCTCTGTTTGAAAAGCCAGGTGGGACTAGAATTGACAAAAATTTGCCCACTGAATCTTCTTAACTAGAATATAGTTTAGTAATCCTAATTTTTTTGTTTTATTAAAATGATGCACATTTTAATGTAAAAATGGGGTCTCCTAATTCCCTCTCCCTTTTAAAATCTGGTTTTAGCTGGGAGATTTGAAACATGGACTTTCCCCCTCTCTCCATATATATACATATATATGTGTATGTGTGTATGCGTGTGTACACATTGTTAACTAAAATTATTTTGGTATGTTTTGGAATATGAGGTGCTAAAATTGTTCAATTTGCTTTTTTGGTATTGCCTCCCCACACATCTTGTAGGGAATGTTTTCCTGAGTTTTCTCTAAGAACAACTTGTGTTTTCTGGGCAAATGCAGCGGAAGCTGGTTCTGATGCTGGCTTCTATCTAAAGCAATCCTGAAATCAGCTGAGCCCTTTAGTAAAAGAGAAGGACTTGGCCCACAATAGGAGTTTTCAAGGATGACAAAATTCAAATACTTTCTATTTTAGTGGGTAGTGCCTTCATATGCATATATGTATGTGCATATATATATATGTATATATATATAGTTGTCAGGTGTGATAGAGTGGAAAGTGTGGCCCCATCAAGACCAAGTCAGCAGGAGCTAGACAGGCAGAATATTCATGTTTTTCTTAAAATAGGCAAAACTGGCAGCATGGTCTGCATCACAGCACAAGACTATATATAGGACTGTAAATTCAAATCATGTTCAATCATGTGTTGCTTTATCTTTCTCCTCACTTAGCAAATATTCCTTATTACAGGTTCTAAATGCTCCTTGAATTGTGTCAGGTTTTGCTTTTATTTGTTGCGAAGTTGTTTTTCTTTTTTCCTTAATGATGATGTTGCAGCAACTTCTAGGGGTTTTACTGTTTTAATGCCTTGTTCCAAGCCTGGAAAAGCAAATTAAAAATAGTTACAGAGAACTGAGTAAGGATAGCCTGACTTTGAAAGACAAAGGAAAAAGGAGCTGTAAATGAAATGTAGGCTCCACAAGTGATGTATGTAATAAAGTGCTCAGGCCTGACTGATGCACAGCTACAGAAATGTGCTTCTTGAGGATGAAAGAACTGGCAAAATGGGAAGGACTTAACTCCTCAATTAGTTTAGTGATTAAGATGTTCAAGTAACTCCACAGAACTCTGCAGCAATGTAGCATCAATAATTTCAGAGCAGTATTTAGAATTAATGTAGTTCATGTTTTACTGCATTTCCTTCCAGGCCCTGATTATATGGGGGCCCTCTTCTTTATGACTTATGTGTGAAAATAGCTTGTACTTCTAAGAATAATCATTTGTGTTCAATGAGAAGCACAGGCAGATCATCCAAACCCAGGAAAAGCAGGAAATCTGAACAATGTGCTTCCTATTCTTGAGGCTGTTTATGGAAAGCTGCATTTGTATGACAAAAAGCATAATTTTTTATTATATCAAACTTTTCACATCAAATACTACTAATGCATTTCAGTTCCTCCTGCTTTTCTGTCTAACCAGGACCAGCTCAGTTGCCACTCTCTGCAGTGGAGAACAGCCCAAAGCTTTTATCTATGGTTTCCTTTTTTCATTACTTTGCCAGGCAGTGGAAGTGATCACAGTGAGAGCTCCATCCTGTGCAGAGTCTGCTGCCCCACTCGGGCTGCTCAGGTGCTTCTCTTATCAATTTGTCAATTTATCAGCCATATAAATCAGTTTTATTCCTTCTGGAGCGTTGGCAAGGCTTTTACTGACAGACCAGGTATCTGTTTTTCAATTAAGGACTTCCAGATGCATTCTGTCTCTCAAGTTAAAGGCTTTTTCCTCAAGAAAAAAGTCGTCCACAGAAATGTATCAGTTGTTTTGGGGTGCTGCTGTGTCTCAGGTGTGATTTATGGATCATTTGAACCATAAAGAGGCTTCTGCTGGAGGTGCAATAGAAAATACTGTGTCACGAATTATGAGACTAAGACTAAATCTTGACAATCAATGATGGAAGAAAAAGAAGAAAACAGTGGAAATTATTCCCAAAAGGACAACCATAGATTTAGGGATATATCCTGTTCTTAGCCAACAGAAGTTCATAGAGATTAGAAAACAATATTATTACCATCTCTATTGCAATTTCATGGTCTTTTTTGAATAGAGGGTTTTGTAAGGCCTGCACACCTACATCTGAACAAAGAACAGGAGATTTCAAACTTCGATGTTATGGCTGGTGAAATTCAACCATAATGATAAACAAAGATGAATTTTTTTTAATTGTATTTTCTACCTTTGGAAACCCATTCAGTTAAGAATAAAGTAGTTTTATGGCAGCAAAATGTTAACAGTTCTGACTTTAAAGCATGAGTTCTCTTGCAAGCTGTTTCTGAACTGTGGAGGAAGTTGTGGCAATCGTTCACCAGTAGTTTGGAGGATAAACCCCAACTTTACAAAGGTTGCTGTCTTACAGAAGGCAGCTCATGTAGCTCCAAAAGGCTTTGTGAGTAAAGTAATTGTCCAAGTTGCTGCAATTAAAGAAGAAACCCGTGTTGTTTCTGCACTAAAGAAATGCTCTTGCAATGGGTTTACTGGTGTAATCCCCATTTTCCCTCTGGGAAGCCAGAAGGATTTTTGAAAACACAGAAGAAATCTTCCAAGCAGAGCTACTTCACATCATATTGGAATAAAAAGGTCTCTTATCCCACAACAGTTAATATTGCTGCATTGTGCTTTGGAGAGTCAAATAGCTTAAGGACATGGGGCTCCTTTCTTCTTCCCTGGCTGGTGTAATTCTACTGACATGTGTAATTTCTTCTGCTTTCCACCAGATTTACTTGCACTGAGTCCATCTGGCCTTGCCCTGCCGTGGTCCCCCCTGGTGCCCCACTCCTGGCACGTGGCCCTGTGCTCCCAGGACATCAGGGTTTGTGAGGAGCAGCACCATGGAGGTAATTCCAGCCCATCCACAGCCACCACCTCCCTTTTCCAACCAGAGCAATCCCAGAGACAGGAGTGGTGGCACAGCCAGCAGCTCCCACAGCGACAGGCCACCGAACAATAAAGGGCTGCCTATTCTAATGATGATTAATTACATCTTCTCCTATCTTTCCATCAATTAACTGGGAATGTTTCTTTGTTTTAATAATTGTCTTTTGGTAAATAAATGTGTAAACACTACTTAAAGCATTTTGGGGTCTAATTATACTTATCTGAAAGTTAACAGATTCAAGATGTGATTCGTGTTTTAATTGTTTTAAATTATGGTAAAACATAGTGGTGGGTACTGATTTTCTGTACAGCTGATCTCTGATGTGAGACAGTGAGGAACTACAAACAATTGTCTCTCAAACCTTGTGGTAATTGTAAACCAGAGCTCTGCCCAAGCCTGTGTTTGCACTGAGGTTTGCTGGCTTTTCATCTGGTCCAACCAGCCACCCACTGACCAGAGCTACTCAGCCAGTTTTAAAAAACAGCTCAAAAGGGCCTGGCTGTGGTTCCTGCTGGGGAACAGCACCACAGCCCTGGCATCCCCCTGTGCTGGGGAACAGCACCACAGCCCTGGCATCCCCTTGTGCTGGGGAACAGCACCACAGCCCTGGCATCCCCCTGTGCTGGGGAACAGCACCACAGCCCTGGCATCCCCCTGTGCTGGGGAACAGCACCACAGCCCTGGCATCCCCCGTGCTGGGGTGCTGGGGGTGCAGAGCCAGCCCCAGACACAGCTCCCAGTGCAGCTCAGTGCCCTTTGTGGGGACACAGAGCAGGGACAGCTCTTGTGCCATGCCTGACTCTGGGCAGGGGAGATCACAGCTAAATCCCCATGGTCTAAATGTGCCAGGCTTTGGGGATCTCTCACCTCACACCCTTCCATGTCCCTGTCCTCTCTAAGAGCAGAGGAGCCCCGTGTCGCCATGGTGTGTTATTCCCATTAGCTCCCATTAGTGGAACACTGCAGGCTGGGCTGCGTTCAGGCAGGGGCTGTGTCCAGCCCTAAGGAAGATTCCAAGGTACATCCTGAGGCTGTGGGAGGGGAAGGGAGCACAAACCCACAACCTCCAGAGGGAAGGGAGGCACCAGGGGCAGACCCTGCCAGCAGCAGAGCCTGCAGCATCCCTGGTGGCGGGAGGCTGGGCAGGGGCATGGAGAGGAGGGATCTGATGGAGGAGCTGGTGTCCTGATGCTCTTGAGGTGCTCTCTCTGTCACTGTCATGTTTTCTGGAAAAATCCTTTCACCAGGATTTCTTCTCCTAAGAAGCTGAGAAGCCTCAAAGAAAAATGAAAACAATAATTCTCTCCTTGCTTCTCCTGTGTTTTGCTGCTTTGGAATGTGATTGGAGACTGTTTATCCAACATGCGAATTGTTTTTACTTAATGACCAATCATTTAATGACCAATCACCATCAGACTGTGTCAGACTCTGAGGAGTCAGTCACGAGTTTTTAGTTGTTATCTTGTTAGGCCTTCTGTAAGTATCCTTTCCTATTCTTTAGTATAGTTTTAGTATAGCATTCATTAATATACCATAAGTACATAAAACAATAAATTAGCCTTCCAAGAACATGGAGTCAGATCCTCAATTCCTCCTTCATCCTGGGACCCAGCAAATGCCACACTCCCTCTGTGCTGCCACAAAGCCCATGTGGATCCTTGTGGGAGCAGTGCTGGGTTCTGTTTGCTCCTTGCTGCTCTGGCTGCTCTCTTCTGGGGCTCAGCAGGCTGGAGATCATTCCTCATCCAAGCACAAAGTGTGTCCATGGCCATGGACCTCTTGGGTTATGGGCCCTCTGTCTTAATTTCCCTCTGTCCAAAGCAAGGGCAATGTTTCTGCAGTTCAGGATGATGTTAGAAGGTTAAAATCGCAAATCTTGAGAGGGGATCAGGCAAGACAGGATAAGGACAGCAATATAAATAAAGAAAACAGTTCTCTGCTATTTTTTCCTTACTCAAAACTTTTTTGGGGGACTTTATTTTTCAGTTGATTTCTTTTTTTAAGATAAGGGGAAAAGAAGGAGAGGAAGAAATATCACCCCACATATGCAAACAGAATTTGCATTTGACTGCATTAAATTTTTCCTTAAATTGCAATTAAGCAATAAATCTTCACCAGTTGCAAAAATAAAGAGAGTAGGGCGGGGGAAATTTATTAGATAATGTAATCTTTCAGGCATTTTTTAATTTCCTTCTAAGATCTAGAATATCAGCCCGAGTCCCAGGTAAAATAGGATTCAAATTTTCAGCCACAAGTTGTGACTCAAAGTGCTTAGCTAAATTAAACAGAACAGATGTGAAAAATAAGATGAGAGCTATGCAAGGAGCTCTCAAACAGCTGTCCCACCTTCCCCTCCATTGAAGAGCCCGGCCTAATTCCCCTTTGTTGACTAAAGTCTGCAATTCGATCCTAAAAGCTTGTCAGAATTAAGTACAATGCTTAATATAAGTTTACATTTTAACTGTTTTTCTTTGATATTTGACAAGGACATGGGAAGTAGCTCCAGAACTTTCTCCTGGGCCAATTTGCCCAAGGTTGCTGTGAACCATGCTTCCCCTCGGGCTGCTTGCCCCAGGGACTGCACTTGAGACCTGGCACCTGTTGGACACCACAGCAATTAATAATTAATTAAAGAAATAACCCCTTAGCATGTCACTGTGAAATCAAAGCTTCAGCATAAAAAAAGAAATTCACCTTTTAGGTTTCCAGAAGTAACCTCTGCCCCAACACTTGTGCAGTATGGGGAGGAACAGATATTTGCTTTTTGCTCTGAGAAGTGACTTTTGCAACAGATTAAGAAAAAAGGGAAAGTAAAGGATAGGAAGGAAAGGTCAGCCTTGTTAAATGCTTTCTAGTAAACACAACTCAACTGCAACAATGACAGCCAGTATGTGAACACTTAATATCTAAAGAGAATAAGAAATTATAGATATTCTTCTGGAAAGGAGGATCAGTGGAGCCTTCCAGCTTACATTTCTGTGTGCACCTTCCAGGATGGAACACACTTTGTCTAACTGTTAGTATTTTGGTTTTGGTTTCAGATACGACAAGTGTATCATGGCCTTTTTAAACCTTTTTCTTCCTTTTTCTTTTTTTTTTTTTTTTTTTTTTTTTTTTTTTTTTTTTTCTTTTTTTTCCCAAAAGGTAGCTGCACATTAAGGAGATAAGTGAACTTCAAAGGGCTAAATACCAATCAGAAGATGGAAGATGGCCACACATAAAGCTGTGCTGCTTCTGCAAACCCCTTTAGTAGCCAGACAAGGTCACTGATCAGGGTAATTTGCAGGAAAAGTCAATTTCTCAAGTACCCAAGGCAGGTGTTGTGCCATTCTGTGACAATTTACTGAAACTAAATTGAGGAAGTTGAAAAAATCAAAGGTCATGAACCACGGGAGAAAGGAGGGAAGCAAAGTCTCTTTGACTGTATTTTTAACTCCTTTTCAACCAAAGCATATTTACAAATTACTGAGCCTGTTTCCACTTAAAAAAAAATCCCACTTGTGTAACTCAGATGTGTTTATGAAAACCTTCGCTAAGACCTGGCTGCACAATGAGGAACCTTGAGGGGTGGTTAAGGAAAACACAGAGTGACTCATGGGGAACTCTTAGCAGAGTAAAGGGGAAAAGCAGAAGTTGTTTCTTGTTCTGAGAACAATTCTGAGTCTGCACAGCGACACAAAGCTGTGTGAAAGTAGACAGGATGGAAGTGGAAAGATAAAAAGCTGTCTGAGAAATTTGAAGCAAGCCGCTGAAATGACTGCAGAAGGACAGAAGGGGAGTTGATGTCTCAGAAGGTATCTGGCCATGTCTCTCCTTCAATTGCACCCCAAAATGCATTTCTAACACTTGGTCCTTCAGGAAAGGCCTGGGATGGTCTCAGTGCCAAGGCTGTGAAATAAGGAGGCAGAAATAAAAGTGAAGGAAGTGTAGGACCCTGCCTCAGCAAACTCCCATGCCAAAACAGATCTCCACAAGTGATGTTGACCTGGGATGAGGAAGAGAGAAATCCAAGGCCTGGTAGTCTGAGTGATGTTCAGAGGGCAAATGGGTGAATTCCAATTTTATTTCCTTCTCCTGTCACTCCAGGTTCTGAGCTGGGGACCTCTTACAGAGCAGGAGATATGTGAGTGGGAAAAGTCCAGTGTTTGTGCTATTTCTGGCACTGGTGTGGAGCACTCAGTGTTCAAACACTCCAAAACATCTACATCCACCAAGAAGAAACAAAACTAAACCAAACCATTCCACACCAACACTTTCTTTTGCTCCCATCCTCCAAACTGAGCAAATAATTTTAGTAATTGTGTTGGTGACACAAATACACTTACAGCTCTCCTTCTTCTTTCCTGTTACAAGATTATTTATTTTATGATAAATTTTCACAGGTCATTGGCAGTGCCTCTGGCCCAGCTGGGAAATTTATGGGGCAGCAGACAATTCTCTCTACTTGTTTTCTGTGGGCTTGAATCCAAATCCAATCAGGACAAACTTCCCCAAATACTTCCTTGAAGGGAGTATTTCAAAGAGAATAACATTATTAATATTTGAATAGGTAGACAAGGAGGAAATAGTTGTTGATATATTTATTTTAGAGCTACACAGATTGAAAAGGGAGAATTTGGTTGACAGAGTCTGTATGTGTATATTCCACAGAAGAGGTGGACTTCTATGTGAATGTGAATAATCAGAAAAGGTTTTTGTCTGGGACTCCTGAAAGGGAACTTGTTTGTTTCAAATTCTGTGGGGTTTTGAGAGGTTTTTGCCCCTTTTCCACCAAGCTCCAGTATTGTTTCTCTGTTCATGCAGTGAAGCCCACTAAAAGCCATCTTCTCATTGCAGGACCTCTCAGAAGCAATTTGCAGTTTGGGGTGTACTGAGCTGGGAGTGACTGGACTTTGTTTCTCTGCCACGGCACAGAAGGCTTGTTAGAAAGATTCATTTAAGTACAAAGAGGATGTAATTAGCCTCCCAAATTACTCCAAACCTGCTGCTGCCTCACTTCAGCTGACTAAAGATCACTTTATGACCAGGAGATAACTGTTTTATGTGTTTGGGCTATTCCCAAGTGCTGCTGGTCAAACCTGCCCCTCGGTCAGATCTTCTAGAAATACAATCTGGGAGTTCCTTGTAAGTACAGGACTATTTTTACTTAGCTGTTTCAGGGCCCCATTGCCTGAAAACCAATCCAGTTGTTTAACTTTGAGGAAAAAGAGCCCTAATCTCTCTTGCTTCTATCCCATGTCTTTTACATCCTGAGACTGGAAACAATCTATATCCTAAACACTCAGTGTTCCAGGAATGTTAAATAAGAAGGCTCTATCTGCACTGGGCAGGAGGACATGAGTTAGTTAGTCAGGCAAATAAACAAACACAGTAAAACACACAAATAAAGCCACCACACCTGCAGGAATGTTAGATATGTTAAAAGAGGTTGCATCCCTAGGCGAGCCGTGCTGGTTCACTTTTCATCACCAGTGACCACGTTACACATGCAGCTGGTGACATTACTTAGCCTCCAGCAAGGTCAGAGCATGCCATGGAGTGAACAGAGAGAGAACTGTTCCCCTGTTTGTAGCAAAAACATGGTCAGGAGTGATTTGAACTCCAGCTGCAGCTCGGAGCAATGCTGCTACCAAGGGCTGGCTCCCCTCTCTTGTGGAAGCATCTCATTGCCACCAGGCCACCTTCAAAACAAAGATGGGTTTAAAATATATTTTTATCTCATGAAACTTGTTTTCATACGCCTCCCTAAAGTGAATTCTAGGGAAATGAATATTCAGGAATGTATTGCAATAGAGGTTTTTGTTGCACTTTGTAGGCATTGAAATGATGTTTTCTGTCTAGTTCTGTATAGCAAACTGGATTTAGAGGGACAGGTTTTGAAAATCCTTGGCAGCATTTGGGTCACTCAAGTGCCTGCTGGGGCTCTCAGAAATGCCCATCCAGCCACATCCAGCTTATATGAAGGACACAGGCCTGTTAAAGACATGAGCAGGTTTAAAATTTGGACAAAGATGCTTAAGAATGCTGTGGCAATCATCAAAGCACCTCCCCAAGATGAGAGAACTAAAAGATTAATTAAAACACAGAGTGATGGTGTCACAACTGTTTACATGAAATTAAATACACTGTATATAGCGTATCTTTAGTGCAGAATTTTGTATTTATTTGATTTTCATTAATAGTGATGCATAGGAATACTTAATCACATTGCCTGGTCAATAGATTTAATCACAGGCACTACCTGAAAACCATGGTTCATTCTGAAAAACTTCAAGTTTTACCAATTGCTAAAGGGGTTAATAGAGGCTGTGCATGAGGAAGATAACCTAGGTTTAGAAAAACTATAGTCATCATTGTTCATTTATTCTCTTTATTGAGGTAATTTAATTATCATATGGACACAAACATTTGCTCCCATGCTGGGCTCTTCACATCTGTTAGTAGAGATTTGATTAGGTCTACACAAATGTGCTAGATTATACCATCTAGTTGGTGAAATTCAAGCCACCTGGATATTTTAGCAACATCAATAAGAATAATTCTCTTTTTCCAAATCAGTAAATCCAAGATATATTAAAAAGAATTAATTAATGAGTACCAGATAGGCAAAACAAACATTTGACAATGAATCATATTATCAAAGGTTTTGTGGGAGATCCCTCTCAGCTTATGTTTAGATGTCAAATTATATTACCAAAACTAAACAATCTGTTAAACCGATCTCTTAATGCAATAAGTCTCAGCACCAAACTCTCTTTTTTCCCAAAGTCCTTCATGAATGCAATGCAGCATCTAAGGACAACAGTGCTTAAAGCACCAGCAATAATGTTACATTAACAAGTCATTAGTATGAAATAGCTGACTCCCAATATTTTTATTGCCATTAAGGGGTTTTTTTTGGTTTTTTTTTTAAATCATGTAGGACCTGATGATGAGCACTGCTAATCACCCAAGGAGCCATTGTGGGTGTGAGTGAAGCCAGGGTGAGCATTAACGCCCTGAGTGTGCATTTCTGGGTTATGCTTTTAGAAAGTGAATGACCCAAAAGCTTCACAGGGAGTTTGTAGTAAATACAGCTGTTAAGATGACATACAATGATATTAAATGTAAAGAGAGGGGAGAGAAAGCAGCTGTTGTCCACTGGAGGATTTATCTCCAAGCTAGTTTAGAAACTTACACAGATGTGACATTATTGTTTTCCCCTTACTCCAGAAGGAAGCTGCTGAAATTAATTTAGGTAGAGGTGAAGTCCTTTTTTAAGAAAAGAACTTTCAGAGAGAACAAGCCTTCAATCTGGAAGTATTTATGAAAATACTTTATTTTGGTCAATTAAATATTTGTGCAGACATAGAACAATCTGAATTAACTTTTAGCAAGTCCTTCAGGCTGTGAGAGGAGGAGCACAGAGTGGTCAAACTGGTGAGTGAGAGCAGTTCCTAGACCCCAGGAAATGTGATTAGTGTGAGTGCCCAAGCAAGTCCCTGTTAATTCAGCTTCCTGTGTGGCTGACACCAGGCATCTAAAAGGGGCAATGTGTGTTTTGTTTGGGCTTTGTGAAGCAAAACCGAGCAGAGTTCAGCTGCCTGAATGAAGAGCTGTCCCTCTGGGTGGGATGTGGTGGCAGTGACCAGCCTGGTGGGAAGAACCCTGTCCCATGTCAGGTTCCCTCGTGCCTTCCAGAGGGCTCTGTCTTTGTTTGATGCTCTTGCAGAGGAAGGGTTGGAAAGCCAGGGAGGAGGTGAAGTTTCTGACACATCCCTGCTCCCTGCACGTGTCCCACCAGATTTCGTGGCAGCTCAGGAACGGACCCAAAGGATTATGGTAACCTAAGAAAAGTGGTTTTTTTGGGTACAGCCTTCTCAGAAGTGGTGTTAAGGCTTATGTTATGACTTGTCACTGCAAGAGCAAGCTGGACTAAAAGCTTTTAAAATCCATATAATTGAACTTAATTGTTTACATAATAAAATTATTTTTAATGGAGAACAATTGAACGATGATGATTCAGTCACAAGAATTTGCTTCTAAATCTCCAAACTTTCCTCTGGGAAGACTCATCATCAGAAAGAAGGATGTTCCCTCACTCTGAGGTACTTGGATGTCTCTGAAGTACACCTAATAATAAATAAATAAACCTAATGCAGAAAGCAACTGGATGGCAAACCCATCCCATCCCAACCTCAGAAATCCTGCACAAAATTTCCAGGCTTCTTTTGGCCTATTTATTCCATTGAATAAATGGAATAAAAGAAATGGGAGTTATTATTGTGAATCCACAGGTTATGGAGAGATGATGGAGAGGCACTGGAGATGTCCATGGAGCTGAAACTGAGGTTGAAGCTTTATTTTTGTTGTTGAAGAGGTTCAGCTCAGGAAAGGGGACAGATTTATGGACATTGATTTATGTTCTTGATATTCTGCTGATAACAGGTTTGGGGCAGGAACCAATCAACTTTCTGCTGATTTTCTGTGCACTTCTTAGAAAGTGATTGCTGATTTCCAAAGTAGCAGGGGTGTTTTTAATGTTTGGAGGAATAGAAGAAGAGAGATATATGTCACATATTTTATTTCAAGTCAGTACTAAAATTTTAATAATTTAATTGCCCTTGTCTGGGTTCAATTCTTGTATCAAAACTGACCTGAAGAATTATCTTTCTAATTCACTCATTGTACTCTGAGTTGTGTTCCACCACACAGGGCCTAAGGTCCACAAAACCACTGGGTCTGTTTGGCACCACTTCAAGGCTTTTTTTCCACTTTCATTATAGCCTGGATATGACTTGAAATCATATGTTATTAGCCTGAGTGAGAATTACATGAGGAACAGTGTTACAACAGGGCTCAGCAATGAAAAGGCAGCTCCTCCAGGGCACTTACAGCATCTTGTTGAACAATATGTGATAGAAAAGCCTTTTTGTGCTGTGAGCAGGTGATTTTCCCCATCCTGTTTGACACAGCAGTCTGCAGGTGTTGTGTGATCAGATGCGCTTCCTTCCTGAGGCATGTCCAGAACTGTAATTCCAGTAGTAGTTGTAATAATAATAGTAATAATAATATCGTGGGACTCCACACTTTAAGGGTTTGGGGTTTTTTTCAAGAAAGAATTTTTAAAAATTTTCTGCAGGAATTTTTATGTGTAGTATTTTCTCTATATTCTGATGCATCCCTTTTCCTCCTCTCCCCACTTGAACATATCCCAGGACAGCCAAAGTGCAACTTCCAAGGTGAAATGTTGATGCAGATGTGAGATTCTAGTTCTTGCTCATAGGTCAGGTTACATTTGAATAAATTATGTCAATGTTTTTTAGTGGCTGGAGATTACTTCATTTAAGAAAGTAAAATAAGAGACAACTGAAACTAGGACGTTGTGAGTAAAAAAAATCCTGAGGTGGTGTAGAGGAGTTTTGCAAGAAAAAATGGATTTGGAAAGACACTGCTTTAAAAGATTTGATTCATTGCTAAACTGACCCACAAAAAAATCCTACAGAAAAATTAACTGGAGCTCTTCCAGTGCCTGAACCCAGGGATGGATGGATGGATGGATGTGCCCTGCAGATGGATCTGTGGGCCATAAGTGCCAGTGGAGACCTTGCACTAGGAAGGCTCAGCACCTGTGCCTTGACAAAGTATTGCTAATCAGAGCTGCTGAAGCAATATTAAAATGCAAATGACCCAATTTGGGCGCTCACTTTTCTAGATCTGTCTCAGAGAAACACTGCTGTAAGCTTGCCTTGTGTGCTGATAAAGGCATCCCGTTAATAAAATGATTGTCTAAAGCAAATGGGTGGTTCATGGGAGCATTCAGAAAGTCTAGAATATATTTAAATGGGCTACATATTGCATTCTCTAAATGTTTTGGCTCCCTGATTACTGAGGATCAAAGGCAAAAAGAACTGATTGATACTGAGCCCTAAAAAATCAATTCTTTAGGAAAATGTCTGCCCTTATTTAGTGTTTTGGAATAATAAATGATGAAGTGATTTCAGCTGTAGGAGACACATTGTGGGCAGCTGCTGGACATGAGTTCAGCCTTGTGCTGTTGTTAAGAGGTAACAACAGCACAGATCTTAATTGAGGAATAACTGGGAAAAAACCCAGTTAAATATTTTTTGTAAAAAAACTGTAGGCAGGGTTGGGCTGTTGACCAAACAGGCCACACCTAACCAGCATCTTGGATTCATTCTCCATTCCAAATAGCTTGGATGGTTCACACAACATGTTTATCCAGAGGATGGACTCATCTTAAATATCTTTTATATTCTTAACTACTTTTAAAAGTAAGCTGGAGAAGGGCTTAGGTAACTTGATAGTAATCTACAAAGACAGAAAATAGGCCTTACTGCCAGTTTGTGGTTAATTATGGTAAACTCCATCTGTAATTTACTCCTGCCCATAATGGAAAAGAGAGTTTTGCTTGAATGTGCATTACATTACGTGGGGTTACATCCCATGCAGTGTGACATGGCATTGTGTAATTTCATACACCCAGATCAAATGGGACATGTTTTTTCAATGTATCTGAAAAGAACTCAGGGATACATTCTGGTAGAAAAGAGATTTCCAGAGGACCCAGTTCAGCAAGTGGGGTTCGTGCCAAACCCAGGCTCTAATGGAAATGTTAATCGCCATGTTTTTCTGCAACTCTTGCAGAAGCAAATCCAGAGTATCTTTTAATTGGGAGTCTTTCTTTATGGCCTTCAGATGTTTATAAATATGCACAACCTAATCTGATTAGGGCCAGACTCTACATGCTGCCTGCTCTGACAAAAGGGGAGGAAGTTCTTGCCTGCAGCCTGTGAATTCTGCTCCATTCTACGTCTCCTGTGGTATTAGAGGAGCTGAGCATTTTTAATAAAGTGTTAAACAACAGCCAATTCTTTCTTCATCCATTTTCTGTCGGAGAAAGTAGTGTGTGCAGTAGTAAGTGGGAAAAGCTAATAGGAAACTCCTTGAGGGAACCTTTTGTTTTCAACTTCAGTTGAAATAAAAACATTTGATGCAATGATATTGATTTTAAGGAGAATATGGAGCAGAAGAAAAAAGTAAAAAGGGATTCTTACGAAGCTTGCAATGCATAAGCTTTCATTTTTGAAGTGGGGATCTTTTAAATTTATGCTGCTTTCAATATTGCACTAACCAAACTAAAATTTTTCAATGTACGTGAATATAATATTTCAGTTAGTTAAAGGAAAGTCATGAGGAACTTCAAATTTTTCTGTCTTTCATCCCACATCTGAATTTAATCGTATTTTAAAGTAGCATATTCTTTCATGAAGCAGAATGTCTATCCTCCACACAGGTTCTGCCTGGGGAATTTCACTTACTGCTAAGCAGCTCTGGGCAATATTAAAATTGCCTAACTAACTTCCACAAAGGTCTCAGATCTGCTGCTTGGCTCTTTGCCTTCTGAACTGGCCAGCCAGTAGGAAACAGTAGACTTTGAATATGAGTTTAAATTTGGGCTGTCTGGACACATCCTGACATCCCTTTTACAAGATTCATTCTGTGGCTCACTTGCACTGACTGTTATTGAGTCCCACAACAGCTTATGAGTGAAACTTTGGCTCTCCTGGTTTAATGTCACCCTGTGAAACAAAAAGGACACATCTTTAGGTGTCTACATGCGGTTTGGGGTCTCTTTCCACCTCCTCACTTGTTCTCCCCAAGAGGTGCATAATATGACCAATGGCTGGTGGTGAAATCATAAAAATTCATCACTTGTTCGCAGTGTGAAAGTCAAGAAAGAATGAATGGTCAGGAAGACAATTTTTTAGTGTAAGGTAATGTTGACCTCTGTAGGAATAATTTGTGCCCTTCAGCATCTGCAGCTGTGTAATAGTCACCAGGGAGCTGTCTGACTCTGAATATATATGTATATTTTAAAAAGTGTCAGCCAAGTCAGAGCTCCAAATGCAAAATGTATTGCTCAGCAACACTGGGAGGATTTGTCTCTGCCTCTGAAAAGCAGCGGTGTAGGGAGCACTGAGAGTCACAGATGTAACTGGAACATTTTCATATTCTGATGAGGACAGGCTGTTTGCAATGCTGCACAAGTTGGGGGAGAGAAAATTGCTCTGTTTCTGTCAGACCTGCAGCTGCAATTTCACAGGGAGGAAAGTCTCTGAAGGGAAATGTGCTGAGAAGCTTCTATAGGAAATACTTGAGTTTTCACCCAAGACAAATGAATTCTGCAGAAACAATGATTTTGTTGTATTATAGAAATAGATAATGGTATTGCCTTGTAAACCTTTATTAGGTAGCTAAAACAGCTTTTACAGCATCATAAATGAACAGAAACACCTGTCTATAAAATTCAGGAGTGTTTCTACAGACTGAGCCACATCCAGTGGTGGTGTTTGGCTGCTCTGTGGCTTCCAGTGTCTTCTCCTGTCAGTGCTGCAGCCCAAACTGGGTTTTGACATGGTGTACATTGCTGAGCTTGGCACCTGGATGCAAAGGAGCTACAGAACTCTCTGTAATTGATAAAAGTGATGTGCAATAGGCTGCATGTTTTTTCAAATTGTTGTTTTTCTCTCTTGAAAATCACCTGTCTCTGGAAAGCTGACAGAAGTCAAGGTGTGATTTCAGTGTCCCTTAAGCCCTGCAGTAGTGTTAGTGAGATTTAAGAGCACAGAAATCACACACACCTGCCTGCACAAAGCTGCCTCTTTGTCTCTGGAGTAGAGTTTGAGAGACAGAAATGGGTTGAGAATCACAGCAGAAGTGGTGCATGCTCATCAATTGCAAAGCTGTGACTCTGCTCTACCCAGAAAGCAGCAATGAGCCATTGAAGCGTCATTCCTACCTCACCTGTGAGATCCAGGTTTGTCAGACTTTCTGTTGACTCACTACCAACAACTCCAGCTTGTGACTGTGACTTTGTGCTTGTTCAAACACCCAGTGTGTGATCATGTCCTTTCTGAAATCTGGTGAATTTCTCATGGTCTGCCTTACCGCTTACTCATATTTCTGATCCCTCTTTTGGTATTTTCAGCCTACCCGAGGAAAGTTTGTGTGATATATTAATACAATAATGAGTAGTTTAAAAGTTGTAATGTTTCCTATTTTTAAACATATATTTTAGAAAAATTATCCAGGCAGATAATCCTGGACATCCCAATAAAGGCACAAAATTATTAAAAATCACATATCAGGGCCCAGTCATGGCTTTTGAATGAGTATCATCTCCACATTTAGAGGAGATCATAGGTGCTGTATGACTCCACTGAAATGAAGGAAGAATTATCTCCTACTTCACTTTGTAGGCATAAAAATATTCCTTTTCTTGTGCAAGGCATAAAGGATCACTGCATTAAAGGGCATAATTCACAGGAAGGGCTGTACACCCATATTAAGGACAGAATTTGGCCACCCATATAAACACAATTCAATACAAATACTAAAGAACTGCTTTTTTCTTCCCTTGATTGTTCTCATGAGACCAAAAAAATCATCAGAAGGTGAATCAGTCTTGCAGCTGATACTTGCCAAGACATGAAAATATGGGGATGGCCTGTGAAAAAAAGAGGCAATGGGAATAAGAGTGAAAACAAAGGAATTGTTCAAAAATACTAGATGCTATTGCATGATAATGGAAAATGCCAAAACCTATGAAGGTTGCATCTGGATTTCTGTCTGTCTTTCTTTGGGAACACTTATATGTGTTTAAAGTGGAAATTAATGAAGATAAAATTAAAACACTTGTAATGTAAAATATTACATGCTTTCTCATAGGATTGAGATGTAGCACTCAAGAGGATTAGCTTATAAAAAGTCAGATAATCCTCACTGGTGGGATAAATATAACTTATAGAAATTCCTGAAGCATGCTCTGCAGAAGCATTTCACTCAAATTAATTTAGCAATAGTAATATAATTCCTGCAGACATATTTTTTCAGAAGTTGTTAAAGATCCATCCAAGTCATGCAAAGCATTATTTTCTAATGTACCTAAATTTCTTCAAGGACAAGGGCTGTCCTAAATGATGAGGAATTAAACTGAATTGAAAGCTAGGGAAAAGAAACTTGGGTAACTAATGTGCATAAGGGTGCACAGCCTGCTGTGAGCAGTCAGGTGTGGATGTCCAGCACACACAGCTGAAGAACTGGTTTGGAAAGTGAGAAATAACTTTAATATTGGCTTAGCAGTGTCAGGAATGGACAAAATGGATGAGCTTGAGGAGCTGGAGCAGTTTGTAGAAGCAGGTAAAACACCGTTAGGATGGTAAAACAATAATGAAGCAGAAGTCATGACTTGAAGACAGGAGCTGGAGGGGAAGGGGAGGCTCTGGAGAGAACACCAAAGATGAATGTGCTTGAGCTGTGATGTACATTAATGATGTGGGAAAGTGGGGAGAAAACAGAAGAAATATTGTGGGTAGAACTGGACTGGGTTCAAATCACTTTACTGATCAAGAGCAGAAAAGTTATTTGTAAACATATTGGAGGCCAACTCTAAATCTCATATTTTTATTTGAGCAGGGATGACTTGAATCCAGTAAAATCTTGGTTTTGTGTGAGTGAAAATTAACAAGCAGCTGGAATGTGCATTTTTAAGTCAAGAGGGAAAATATCACAGGGAATGTGTTCTGGATTTACTTGGTTGCGTGATGCATAGTCTGGAAAATATGATTTATACCAACCAATTAAAAAATATACTTCTTTATTTATCCAAAGGAGAATTAAAAGGTGATTTATGAAATGACTGCATAGGGGGAAACAACTGCTCTCAAAATCCAGTATTTTAGCAAAAAAGGTACAGTGACATCTAATGCTTAGGAGATGATGCTGAAAAAGTTCATATGGGAATGAAGGTGAAACCTCTTAAGCAATGAAGCAAATAATTAATCTGAACAGGTGTACTAACCCATTAAATTCATGTTTACATGTATTATCAACAAAATCATTACTTTTCCATTAAGCATAGGTTGCAGGAATCACTGATTTATTATTTGCAAACTTACTGATTTTAAAATATATTTTAAAAATAACTGGAAAATATAACATGCACAAAATTACTTTTTTTTTTTAACACAAATTTTTGGGTAGAAATTATTTTCTTTTATGTGTCCTGAGAAATGGACTCTCTATAACATTGTGATTGGGGATGATTTAAACAGAATCTGGACACATCAACAGAGCAGGTGTGAGGCTGTGAGTGCATGAAACCTATTATTGCTTATTGTAGCACTGATTTTTGCAGCATATATATCACTGAAATTCAGATTTCTTTACTTCTATGCCATGGCCCAGATTCCTCAGCTCTCAGTTTAATACAGGCATCTCAAACAATGGCAAAATGGCAAAATATTTTTTTTATAATGACTCCCAACAATATTATACAATTACTGTATTATTTTTCTGTTCACTTACAACATGACAACATTGCCTTTGCATGGAGTCAATGGGTTGAAAAAATCTTTTATGCAGTGTAGAATAATTTCATGTAGGCAACAGATTCATGTTTATTTTTCCAAGTATAATGGCACTCCTCTAGGTCAGTGAAAAGCCCTCTGTCTCTTTTGAGGTAAACTCCTTGCTGCAGCTGAGGAGTGAATCCCACAACTGAGTAAATATTTTATTTTCATATATCACCACTAGCACTGTAATACAAACTTTTCAAGGTAAATAGCTTCAGAAATTGCAATTGTGATACCTGAATGTGTTGGAGTCAGGCTCTGCAGTGCAGAATCGAAAGCAAATAGTGAATCCTAAAGTGCTTTGGATTTCTACTCGCTGTAATTTTGGTTTGACAGCTCTGGGTAAGCAGAAACCAGAGGTGCCAAGAGGCACAAAGCTGCTCTACTACAGCCTTAAGAGAGATGCTAAGCCTTGTAAGTAGTAGTATCAATTTTTTTGCCCAGAAATAGCGAGATTTATTGTCTGGAGGAGCAAGATGGAGCTTCAACCAGCAACTATCTGGGCTGAAAGACTTTCTGGACAAAAGGTGAACCTGGGTTTAGCTTGAAACAACAACAGTTTCTTCCTTTTGGTATCTGAAGGAATAAAACCTTAGATAAGGTGTTTAAGTGCCCAACACTCGTGCAGAATATTGTGGTATTAGTCACAAATGCAGCTTTGGCACTTGGATAAATGGCTTAATTTTCAGAGAGGTTGGAGCATGTTAATTTTTTCCCCAGCCCAGGTCCCAGAGTGAAATGGGTTTTGCAGGAGGTGGGATTTAAAGGGAAGGAAGGTGCACTGAGCAGTGTCCTGCCTGCCCACAGGAACCTCCGTGGAATTGCAGCACTGCAAGGGCAGCATCAGCCCCATTCTCAGAGACTCACTGCAGCTAATGGAACAGAAAAACAGCCCAGCATGCAATGACTAAACCTTTAATTACCTCTCTGAATGATGGAGAGAGGCTAAAATCTGATAAACATGCTTAATTGCTGGCAATTACAAAAAAAAAAAAAAAAAGATATATATTTGAAACACAAGCGAGTATTTTGCAATATCGTTTCAACATTGTGATGACAACTGCACTCCTCTCAGGAAGGGGTTGACAGGAAATTTCTTCCCTTAATTTTAGTGGAGCAGGATTAGACCCAGTGTTGCAAGGAATGGACACCTTCAGCAAAAGCTCAGTGTGGGATTGGTGCAACTTGGAAATCTTTCTTTCATCCATTCTTTGGTTAAGGAGATCCCTGTTTGTAAGATGTAGCTTTTCTTTGGAAATAACGGTGAGTTCTGCCAGGGAACCATGGCTTGTGTTTGCAGATAAAAGCAGTCCCCTGAGCTTCTGTAGGATTTCTTGCAGGTGACTAAATAGCCATGGCTGTTATATTGCTCCCCAAACTCTACAGTCCTCTCTTGATCCTTACTCCATTTCTTTACCTGATTTCTTATGAGAAAATTCACAAATGCTTGCTACAAAATAGTCTTAATAAATTATTGGCAAAGCTTGAAAGAAGGGTAAGATTTTCACTGATTTCTCTGTTCAGTGAGAATAATAGTAATAAAAAGGTGGTGTTCCTTATAAAATTGGCAAAACCAGAAAAAAAATAATCCCCCAGCTGATTTAATACATGCAGCCATTGATTCAACATTCCTAAAGCTGGATTGATAATGTAACCCATCAAAATCTCGTAGTGGGCCATCTAAAAGTGCATCTAATCTCACTGAAACCAGACACAATGGATTTAGAAGATGGCTGAAAAGTTCAGGGGTTACTCGGGAGAGGGAATGAAGCATCAGCTAGTGCCATGACTTGGGGCTGTGTTCAAAAGGAAAGGCTTAATTAATCTTGTTAATCTTTCCTTGCCTGATTATGTGAAAAATAAAATTTGTAAAGGACATATAACCAGCCTGTTCTAAGTGTTTTCTGTGTCACCATACTCAAGCATCATCTGAGAACCTTATTATCTAATATATATTTAGTGTTTCAATGAAGGGGGAAAGAACTGATGTCTCCAGATGGGGTTGGAGGAAAAGGTTCTCAAATGATGAATTTAGACATGGGGAGGAAAGGTATTGAGAGACTGAGTAATATACTGAAATCTGGGCAGAGGAAAGAAGTGAATCCAGGTGTTCCTGCCCTCTCACCTGCTCTTCTCTTGCAGGTGCCATTCTGCTGGGAGGTGAAATTCATCCTGCTGCAGTGACAGGACCAGGATCTGCAGCCCTTGAGCTTTTTGGGAATTCAGAGTCTACTGGCTCTGCTTCCTCTCTCTGCTTCCTCTCTCTAGATCAAGCCCACCTTCTGTAAAAATGTGATGTGCAGCCACAGCAAAGGAAGATTTTTGCAGATACCTCATCAGACAAAGGCTGGCATTTACAAAGGCATGAGACCACACTCTGAAATGCACTAAATTAAACACTTAGCTGGGGCTAGATGGTTCATCTGGCCTCTAAAGCCCTTCACCTGGTCGTCAGGTCTTTAAAAAAATAGCAGGTGGCTCTTAAAAAGTACCCTAGTGGTGGATACAATTCCAGGGAGAGCAGTATGGAAAGGCTGAGTGGGAGAGAATGCAGTTTGTCAGGTGTTGCACTGGAGGGGCTGCAAAGGCCTTGGCAGGCAGAAGAAAGGCGAGGGGGCTGATGAGGTGAATTTGTTTTATGTATTTCGTTCTAGGAGGAAATAAAGCTGGGAGCCTGAGGAGAGAGGGGCTGAGGAAAGCTGGAGCATGTTGCTGAGAGTGTGCCTGCTCTGTCTGCAGGGCTGCACCTGCTTGGAGGGGGCTCCCAGGGATCCCCAGGCCAGGGAAAAGGAGCCCGTGGCTGTGGGAAGAACAGGCTGGGGCTGCAGTGGGACACTAAACATGAGGCTGTTACATTTTACTGTGGTATATAAGATATTCAGTGTGCTCTACACTCAGATGTGATGCTGATAAAATGTCTGTGTTTGCTTGGGTTTTTATAAGAAAGAAAAAGACTTTGTTAAGTGTTACACAATGAACCATTACCCCAAGCTCAGTGTCTCTAACTTCCACTGATGAGATGACAACCTGCATGTGCCACCTCACTTTTAATTAAAAAAACACTCATTAGGAGGCCAGAAGTTTGTCTAGTGCAGTATCTTGACCTCTCTTTGCATCTGTTCCTTGGCACACCACACACAGGAGTCTTTCAAGTGGTGTGAACGATGAGTGCTGTGTGAAACAGTGGGGTCCAGGTTTGATGTGGTATCCTGGGCCTTG
This sequence comes from Camarhynchus parvulus, assembly GCF_901933205.1. Lineage (NCBI taxonomy): Eukaryota > Metazoa > Chordata > Aves > Passeriformes > Thraupidae > Camarhynchus > Camarhynchus parvulus. The sequence goes on along the minus strand of NC_044576.1, from coordinate 29,317,376 downwards.
GCAAGAAACCATAATTGTTCATCCCTGTTTAAATACATCAGTCTGTGCAATGGGAGGATGAGGGCCAAGTCCTCACCTGAAAACTCTTAAAACTGCCACACAATGTGTTAAAATTGCTCAAAGTATTGAAAATTTTCTGCTTAATTTCATAGTCTGGGTGGCTACTCCATGAGTAGTAGTACTTATCTCCAGCTTACCCATGAGTAGTAGTAGCTTATCTCCAGCTAGTGAAGGCAAATGATTTTGTCCCCTGCACATCTGGATTTGTCTGCTGATGTAGCAGGAACAGCTGTGAGCTCAGACTGGCTGATGTTCAACCCCACTTACATTTCCATCTGGGAGGACTGTGTGCCCCACAGAGCAAACCTGTGCTTCTTCCCACCAGTGATGAGAAACACAGAAATTACCTCTGAGACTCTCATTCCTCCTTGTTTAAGAGGCTTGGGATTTATTTGGTTGGTTGTTTTTTCACCCTGATTTTGCAGGGTAGCTGGGTGCCTGTGCCACTCCAAGGTCTTATGAAACATCAGCTCACAGTCAAACCCCTGGAGTCTTTCCTTTGACAAAACATGGATGCTGTTCCAATTATTCTGGAGTTTTCTTTTCGTGCTCGTTTAGTCAGTGAATGTTTGTCGTTGATTTTGCTAAGAGAGGCACCACTACTCATCCTTTTCCATGTAGCATCACACAACTGTCCCAGCTACAAGCTCATGAAAGAAGTGATGAAATGTAACTTCAAAATGCAGCATGATTTAAAAACAAACAAAAAAATGCAGCTAAAGAAAATATGTTTTATTTTCTTTCGTTTTCTATTAGCTGCTACTGATTATTTCTAGAGTCTCTCTTACTTTGCACAAGAAATATTTACCTGACACCACTGCCACACACTTCACAATAACCTGCTCAGAACAAACACCAAGTGTCTGAGGTTTAGCAAACTCTCTACAGCCATGAGACATTTTTATTTCCCTACATGTTGTAGAAGGTCTTGTATTTCTTTTGGGACCCTAATGGAAAGAACAGATTCACAGCTTTGGAATTCATTCTTTCTTGCGCTGAAACTGCCTGAATTTCATGACATTCAGACATGTAGAAAGTTCACCTTTTCTCCCTCAGGCATTGGAGAATGACAAATAACTTCGGTGGTGGGGGGGAAATCACTTTCTACTGTTATTATTATTACCTGTCTTACCAGTAAAAGTTTATATTAAATTCTGCTGCTTTTCTTAAGTTATTACTTGAGATTAGGGCTGTGAGGGGAGAAAAATGTCTGAAAATATGGTTTAGATAGAACCAAAAGCATTTAAATGAAAACCAAGTATTACCAAGGCAGGTCAAAGAAAACTTTTTCCTAAGCTAGTAATAAATTAGTTTTCTCCCATGATGGGCATATGCAATGAAAGTAAAGCATTGCAAACAGAAGGGCCACACTTCAGTGCCTTTCCCAGAGTGATGTGGCAATAATGTCTCTCTTTATTGAAACTGTCCTGCTCACCAAGAACACATCCAGACCTGGGTGATTTCAACCTGCATCTTCAGGTCACAAGGAAAATTAACTTACACGGATGGTAGGTGGCTGGAGGTGTTTATGACCTTCTGTTCATGTTAATATTTTTCCTCTAAAAATGAATTGAAGAGATTGTGACTAACTTTACACTGATTGGCACAGTATTCTCTAGTAAATTCCTTATTTATAAGGAAAAAAATAAAATTTTTAGGATGGTTCATTTTTCAGTAGTGAGAGGACTGAGTCCATATGGTTGGATGTTGCCACTGTTGCAAATAAAAGTGTACAGCTCTGCTGACAAGTTATCATTAATAAAGCAGTAATGGTTAAGAATTCCTAGTTATAGACAGAAACCTCTCATACTGAGTACTCTGTAGATGTATAAAAACCAGTTTTATATATAAATATATAAAAAAACAAGCACTAAATTCCAGTCCTTAGTCAGTTCTAGCCTAAGACAAGAAGTAGAGGCAGGAGATGTAGAACCAAAATAGTGAAGTTGCACCAGACAGACAGGGAAGCACAAGGAAGTAATTAGGGAAGAATAGGAAGAGTTTTAAAAAGTCATTATATGCAGCACCAAGTGTTTTCCTATGGCTACCCAAGGAAAAGAAAGATTTCTAGCAGCATTTGAGAGAGAACAATGGATCTGTGGGGGATTCTTCCATCCATGAAGGCTGGCATGGGAGAAAGGGCAGAAGTGCAACAGAGAGGATGGCAGGCACCACCGGCCAATCCAAGGAGAGAGCTGACATGATGATAACACAGGAAAAAAAAATGATAAGGTGTAGTGTGGATAGGTCATGAAGGGCCTTTTGACTGAAGATGAATGGTGTATGCTTGATTCAGTGCCAAGTTCACAGATGATTCACTGTTTTCCTTCTTGAAAGTTTAAATTTCCACATTATTTTTATTTGATTAATGCTATTGAGTGCTTCTGACTTATTTTCTCGTAATAACAAACATTCCATTCATTTTACCAGGCATCTCTTCAGAATAATGGATGGGTCCCTTGAGCTCAGTGCAGTTGATGTCGTGACATGTTGGTACATTTCTATACTATCACTTACAATGGCTCAGTGCACAGAAAGGGTGATTTCAATCACTTTATAGAAATTGTTTGATTGTTCCTGGGTAAAGAACATCAAGCAGGTTGTGGTAGGCTTGAGATAGGTTATATTAATTTCCTGGAGGAGCCTTTTGAAAACTATAGTTAAAGATTGAATGCTATCCAAAGGTAGCATCTGGTAGTTGGGTTTGTTCGGATGTGTCTGCCTTTTTAACCGGGGCTATTACACGAAGATTTCTTTTTATGCCCTTCCAAGAATAGAATTTTGGTGTGCAGAAGCTGATCCCAGGGTGCATTTTCAGTGATGAATGTCCAGGAGGAAACACTGGGTGTGCTTTTTCATTCTCATAGTGGCTGTTCACCTCCCTTCTCTGAAGGGAATGGGCAGACAACCACACAGTGATGGAATAATCTATATTAACACCATTTTCTGCTACTGCCCAAGTGTTCAAACTGTGTAATCATAACATGTGTGCACGACTCTATATGAAAACTACCTTTCCATCTTGTTTGGAAGCTGGGGTTTCTGTTGGTTGTCTGAACTTGCAGTATCTCAAGTAACAATCTTTGGTAAAAGCATCTCCTTGGTACCTGAGAACAAAATCTAAAGCACCCAGGAATCTCAGTTTGACCAAAGGTATCTCCACTCATATGAGCAGCAGGCAATGCTCATAAGTTAACATCTTTACAAAATGTCTAACTCCCCTTAAAACAGAAATTGAAAAAAGTGGAGCCTTGGCTTCCTGAGGCAGCCTATTAACCATCTTACTGATGCTCCAATTGCTGATAAAGTCAAAGAAAATGTTAAATGTCTTCATCTGGGTAGGACAAAGCCTGTAATCCTGAATGAAAACTTATGCAAATCTTGGTGAGAATGCGCTTGCCAGCACTTCCATAGCTCTAGCTTTGTTCAGAGCGTTGCAATCAGCTGGAATTTATCCATGAACCCTGTTTATTAGGAGAATGGGAAAAAGATGTCTATGTGGCAGAGTTAGATAGCAGGGCACATAAGTGCTTTATTCTTACATGTATTTTGCATGAAAAATCTTCAAGCCATTCACACTTTTCAAAAGTGCCTGAGGAGCTTTTGCTCTCCTGACTTTGGACAGGTAAATTCTGCTTCCCTTCACATCCTGCAGCACATGCCTGGTAGAAATGGAAATCAGGAACACTTTGTACTCTAAAAGTCCATGAGAAAGTAATTACAAGATCCTGACATTTGGAAACTTGGATCACAAAAATCAGGGGGGGGAAATCCTCTTTATTTTAGGAATACGTGTGAATGTGAAGAATCAAACCAAGTGTTCCCACAACATTCCTAAGAGCAGTGGGTTTACCCTCAGCTGCTGTAAGTTGATGAAATGACACTAATTTACACAGATCTAAGGCACAGCCCTTTGAAAAGGTGAATTTGTGACCTTTCCTTGATTGCCAGACATAGATTTAAGTACCAGAATGAAACATCCAATTTTAATGATTTTGGCATGTGCCTTCTTCTTTCTGGACTTCCACACCACCCCAAAAACGGAGAAACTCCTTCAATAAAAATTTTTAAAATATAACAAGACCAAGATTCTTTTCTTTTATGATATTTGCTTTTAGAGGGGCTTATATATAATCCCTTTTAAATTACTGTGCCTATGGAAGTTTGCATGATAAGGCACCTTATAAATTAGACTGTATTATGTTCTACTGGATGTTGAAATATGAAGATATATTGGTGAGACAATATCTTATAATTAGAGTTTGGTTTCACCATCTAAGTGTGAGTGTTGGCTCCTCCTCAGCCTGAAAGTACTGCTCTCTGCTTAATTTATATCCCTGTGTCTTAAAACTCCACATATTTATAGGGATGGTATACTACTAGTATATAGTACTTGATCTACTTGATGTAGTTTTACTTTTTTTTTCAACAAACAACGGCTGAAGGTTAAATTAAATGCAAGACTTTCAGGAGCAGAAGCCTAAAATTAGGGTTTTTTTCAAATATTTGTGTAGAGCCCTCTGTGGAAGAGCTGGATACCATATGATGATGCCTTTAGATCCTATTGAGAGCTATTGACCTATCAGCACTGGAAACCAGGTGACTTTATTGCCAAAATATATAGCAAGTTAACCAATACTGGTGGCCAAATGGCTTATCTGAGTCAAAGTGAGAGTTTCTGGTTCAAGTTCTGCCCAAGTGCAGGTATTTTGATGCTTTTTTTCTATAACATTTCACTGTAATTATAAATTTTGCCTATAACAGGCCATGACCATTTTAGGTATCTGACCAGTTTCAATTGAGTTTTTTTATAAGACACAGCTAGAGATCAGCAGCAGTGTAAAGGAAAAGAAGAATACCTCATAAAGAATGAAAAATGGTAGAGGATTTTGAAGGCCACAGATGTCCATTCTCATGCAAAGTGGAACCAGTTTTGAAATAGGGTTAACTTAATAGGCTGTGAATTATACAAGCTCTTTAAGTTAATCTGATTTCATAGCCACCTTAGCATAGCCACACTTAACTGTCTGGGGACCAGAGCACAAGGCCTTTGAAGTGTCAGATGAGGTGGATATTGCTGAAATTTCCATGCCATCAGAGGCTGTTGCTGGTGGTGCCTGCTCCTGGAAGGTATTTGAACCTCAGACCATGACATGAATAGGTTGGTTGGGGAAACGTCACTGCCGGTGCTCGTCCCCTTGGAGCGATGACAAATGATTATGCTGTTTCTTTCCATTGTGTGCACAGTTCTCTGATGTTATTCCATCCTCTTTGCTATATCACAAAGATCATTCAATTCCTGATTGAAGTCCCTGGCATCTCACTTCCAATGCCCCGCGGCATTAACACATTGCATGATTCTGTTTCAACATCCTTTGCTTCTTGGCAGATATTTCCTCCCATATTCCAAGCCTAGACAGTGCATGAAAGGATTTCTGAGCTTTTATACAACAGTCTTGGCTTCTTTTCTTTTCTCCCTTTTTTTTTTTTCTTTTTTTTTAATTTTTTTTTTAGGCAGTGACTAACTGGTCTATCTCCCCTTAGCTGTAGTGAGGACATGAATTACACAGAGGTTACCTGAAGGTAAATATCCCTGTGGGATTCAACACAAATGTTGCCAGAAATGAAGCATTTTGGTAACAGATTTTTTTTTTGACAAATGAAAAACGTAAAACCCCTGATTTATTTTATCCTAATTCAACTGAAACACAATATATACGTGTGTGTGCATATACATATATGTATATGTACAGTCCCACACACACTTCTGTGATTGAACTTTTCAGCAAAGACAAAGTGACTTCTTAAAACAATTATTTTTTGTGAGATGCAGTTTTCTTTGGACAAACTGGTTTTTTTAACCTTTTTGTACCTGTTCCAAGCAGAAGAACAGCCAGGCTTGAAACTGCTTGGAAGGCATTTCATACCAGTCTATCCAAAAAGACTGTGTTTATAAAGAAGTAATGTGCTCAATTCCTGTCTCAGGAAAGAGTAATAAATTTACAAGTACTCCAAAACCTCTGAAATAACCACTTCTGCCTTTCCTAGCCTAATAGAGACCACATTAAATAATGAAAGTAAACAGAAAATGCACACAGCACTATTTCCTGTAGCACATAACTGCATCCTCACCTAAATGCTAATCACAAGCTGATACTTGCCTACATAAATCTAATCAGTTTCTTTCAGGATTGCATGAGGAGTGACTCCTTTCATCTGCATGGGAAAACATCCAAATCAAGTATCACATCTGTGTCCTTTAATGGTGCTGTTTTCTCTGAAATACACAGTAACAGGCTCTCCACTCCTCATGAGTGTACCATTGAGCTCATTTTAATTTCCTCAGCATCTAGCTGTGGTGGCAGGAGGATGTATAAGTGCCTAGACATATATCCTGCCAGGTACTGAGGAAATTCACCTCAAATAAGGTGTTTGGACACCACATACAGCTGGGTGGTGTGTGTTGATATTAGGTGTGATGAGATAGAGAAGCAGGACTTTCGGCTGATGTCAACCAGTCTAGTTCATAACAAAAGGAGCAATTCTTGTCTGCTGAATATAAACAAGGTAGTACAGTTGTGTTGATTGCTCAGGGGCTGCTTTTAAAGCAGGAGAGGTAGACAGAACCTGGGGTTTGAGTTTGATCAGCTGTTTTGTTAAACCTGTGCCCTGTCACAAGTTTGATCAGTTTACATCACATGTGTGAGGGGGCAAGAGATATCCTGCCTGCTAAGCAGGCTCTGCTCATCTCTGCTCATCTCCATGCTCTTCTGCAGTTTTGGGTGCCTGTTTTCCGCAGCATTAGGTGCGGTAGAGGTCATGGTGAAATGTTTCCACCACATTTCTCCAACTCCAGCTTGGTGAGGACGAGCCCTGGGTGGAAAAGGTGCCACCCGAGATGCCCTGGGTTGTATAACTGCTGCAGGTCCAAGCCTGTGTGCACCCAGCTGGAGGCACCTGGGAACTTCGGGGCTGAACAGGGAAATATCCATGGATGTTGGGAAGAGCAGCTTGGTTTGTGAATTCCTTTGATCTCGACTGAGTTAATTTCCAAAAAAAGGGACTGCAGAGCCTCTGCTCTGTCCGAGCCTGCAGCAGTCTGTGTCCCCTTCCTGCATCTGGCTTTCAGTCTCTGTGCATCACTTTCCAAAAGGGGAGAGGAGCACGGCTTCAGAGGAGGAGCCACTATGGAAAAATGCTGGTTTTCTCCATATCATGGCAATGCAAGCCATAAAGGAACTACAGAAATCAATGAGAGATATCTTGTTAAGGTTACCTCATCTCCTTCAGCAGGCAGAAATAAAACTAGAGCTTTTACATTGAGCCCAGGATGAAATTTAGCAGAGAATTAAACCTAAAATAGAATGAGAAGTGTTCTGTGCATCTTTAGTTTCACAGATTAAAAAGTTATGTGGATTGGCTGCTGCACATTTTTTTTCTTGTCAAATTCCCAAAAAAGCAATTATGTAAGTCATGAGTCACCAGCATTGTTTTGTTTTATGAAATGAAAATGCTCTACCAATGAATTGCCTCTGAGAGAGTACAAGAACATATATAAAACTCAGTCTGCTTCTGCTTCACCCCTTCATAAAACAAAAGTGATTAAGTAAATTATAGCTACTGAACACCAATTTTGTTATTGAAGAAAAGTAAAGTTAAGGCTTATTCATGTATAACTAAAACTGTGTTGTTAAGCAAGCTTTAATAAACCACTGAAGGCAAGATAAACCTTAACAGAAAACCCGCTTTACTTAATATTTACCAGATATTGTTATTCCCAATATCTTTAAAGCTAAAGTGCCTTAAATCTAAACTCCAACTTTCTGCTCTAAGAGAACTTGGAAGAGGTCATGTTTTGAGCATATGTGTAAAACAGCATTCCATAATTGATTTATTAACATATGAGGTCATATTTATGATTTTCTTTTTGAAATATATGAAAGCAAGCTATAACTGTATAATCCTGTATGATCTATTCAACAAAAATCTGCTTCAAAAGTCCAAGAAAAGAGTAAAAGAGGAGGGGGGGTGGAGAGCAAGAAAGCCAGTAGAATGTATTTTGTGATGGCTAAAGGTTATTCTCCAAAGGACAAATTAATGTAATTTGTACTTGGTAAGGATCACATTGGATGTTTCATTTGCATTCTTTCACATCTCAGGAGAGGTGTTGCTAAATAACTCCAAATGGGGAGTTAAAAAAAAAAAGAAAAATTCTATTTAAGTGCAAACACTGCAGTTTTCAGCCAGCAATGCCATAGCACGTAGGGGGCTCAGGAACACTACCTTAAGAAGAGCCTCGATGCCCAAGGACTTTTTTATGCTGCTTTTCTCCCCCCTTTCCTTTTTTTTTGGTTCTTTTTTCATCTGCGAGGCCTTTTTCTGCATACAATTTCTGAAATGTGAAGCACATGCCGGGCTGCTCTGTAGCACAGGTCCCTGCTCACTCTCTATCAAAGTCAGAGCTGCCTTTGAAGTCAGAGCTGCCTTGTGCCCGAGCCCTGCGTGCTGCGCTCCTCCATCCATCCATCCAGCCCCGTGTGCTCCTCAGCACTGCCCCGGCTCTGCTTGCCATGCCAGCCACTCGCCCTGGGCTGCTGCTGTCCTCAGAGGGCTCCATCACCCTCTGAGCCAGCAGCTGGGCCTGCTGACCCCTCTGGGTCTGGCTACAATTTAGTTGCCATTTGGAGGTTCAGGTCTGAGGCGCGCTCGGGTCCTCCCGAGCTGTGACCTCCGGCATCACCCCAGCTCCCAGCGGTCATTTCCATGTGCTTTCCCAAGGCTGTGCATCAGCTGGGCTTCTGCTTTATTCCAGGATGATGTTACAGAAAAACAATGAATTTAGCATGCGATTTTTTAAAAAAATTTTTTTTAAACAATGACCTTAGCACATGACTCAACGACGAGATAACTTGAAGTTGTTCAGCATGACATTGATCGAATTGGAGATCATCAGAAGTAGGCACTGGCACCCAGTCAGAGCACAGCCTGTGCTAATCTGAGCATCCAAAATTAGTCTGAATATACTCCATGGAATTGGAGATCATCAGAAATGGGCACTGGCATCCAGAATATAGCCTGTGCTAATCTGAGTGTCCAAAATCAGTCTGAATGTACCCCATGGAATTGGAAATCATAAGAAGTAGGCACTGGCACCCAGTCAGAGCGCAGCCTGGGCTAATCTGAGTGTCAAAAATCAGTCTGGATATACCCCATCAAATTGGAGATCAGAATTGGGCACTGGCACCCAATGAGAGCACAGCCTGTGCTAATCTGAGCATCCCAAATTAGTCTGAATATACTCCAAGGAATTGGAGATCATCAGAAATGGGCACTGACATCCAATCAGAGTTACCAACCTTGTGGCCCTTGCTGGTTGAAGGGCTACCCCAGGTAGTGTCTCCCACCTCAGCTGCTTCTTTCATGAAGAATTTTTTTCTGCTTTTGTTTATCCTTGAATTCCTTCATAAGATTAATTTTCTTTCTGAACCGCAAGAAAAAAAAATCTATTTCTGAAAATTCAAATTAGCCTGTGCTAATCTGAGCGTCCAAAATCAGTCTGAACATACCCCATGGAATTGGAGATCATCAGAAATGGGCACTGACACCCAATCAGAGCACAGCCTGTGCTAATCTGAGTGTCCAAAATCAGTCTGAATATACCCCATCCGCACTCCTGGATGGGCATATATGTCCCTTCATCATAACTCACCCTCTCTCCTTGTCACAAGCTTTGACACCAAGCTGTAATCTCCTTCACCTGCTCAGCATTTTGGGTACCTCATATTTAGGGACTGTTTCCCTTCAGGGTGGCTCAGGGTTACAGACTGATGGTGTGCCAGGGGCAGTCCTTCAGGGCAGTGACAAGAGTCTCCCTTGGGCAGAGCTGCTGTCTGGAATGCTGTTTAATAGGCTTCTCTTGGGCAAGCTGGGACATGAGTGCCACATATAATATGAACTGCAGTTCATAATTTCATACAAACAACCCTGTCTCTGTTGTGATCCACTCTCAAAGGCTGAGCACAGGCTGAGCTCCATAAAACAAAGCACAGAGGGAAGAGCATTAAATGAAGGGGGCAGATTTCTCCAAAAATATAGCAAAACCTACTGAAATCTGATGGAGGGTGTTTCACCAGCTGTACAGGTGGTTTAGAATAAACAGTGAAAGTTTTGTGGGGATTTAAATTGTTTTAATAATTAAAAAAGAATTATTATCATTTATTTACCAGTGACACTAAAGATTATCTTTCAGAAAACTCATTTTAAGTATGGAAAAGTTTCTGTGCAACAGCCAAATTATTTAGTAGCTTTCTTGATTGTGTAATCTTCCATTGTGGAAACAATTAATAAAAATCATAACTGTGCATCTCTATTGAGATATTCAACGACTTAATTCCAAGACTTAGCTGTTTCTAAGAGATGCTCTTTATACTTAATTATCTTACCATTTCTGGAAGATACTCTGCTGGTGGTCTAAGCCCAGCTTGTGTGTTAGCTCCTAGAGAGCATATTGTGATATTTTAAGATGTTTGTGTGCACTTCAGTTCCTACCTTCCTATCCTCCTATGTGCTTTCCTATAATTTTTTATCTTCTAAGGTGCCATTCACTGTTCAAATTAACCAAAGCTTCAGACAGAGGAAAGTAAAATTTGTATAGATGTAGGTGCTACATTTTTGATATAAACCAGAGTCCTGAAACGTGACCTGACATCCCAGCAGGGGCTGAGGTCCTGGAGGGAACCCAGGGGCTGGACTGGGGATGCTGCAGCCCCAAAGCCGCCTTGGAACCAGCTCCCACCAGGGAATCTGCCCCCATCCAAAGAGCTGGGTTTGGCACAGGCAGGGAGTGCTGGGGATCAAAATCCAACCCTGTGTGCTCATGGCAGGTTACAAAGCTAAATCTTACCCAGAGCTTCTGCAGTTGTTCTTGAGATCATACAGTAATCATGGATAGCCCCTTTGAAGAAAAAGTGCTTGTTTTTTAAAGCCAGTTGTGTGCCTGTGGCAAAAAAACCCCAAAAACAAAAAACAACAAACCAATATTGCTATGGGAAAAAGATCCTAGATCCTGACAGACACATGAAAAACATTTCAGGTTGTGTTATTCTCCTGGTGTTAGAAATTCATATAATTTTGGTATGACAGTGCGCTAGATTTTTTTCTTTCCCTGTGATTTTATTAAAAAAAAAAACCAAGTATATATTTATCCCCTGTCCCCAGCCTGTTATTTTTAATCACTGATAAAATGAGTCATTGATGCATTAGAATGGAAATAAGTCCATTTTGTGGGACCCTGTGCTCTTGAGAATCCTTTACATGTCTAGAAATTCACAGAATCTTGGAAGGGTTTGGGTTGGAAAGGAATTTAAAGATTATCCAGTTCCAATCCCCCACATTTTCCATTAATTTTTCCCGCTTCCCATGGGAAGGAACTGTGTCATTGCACATGTGTGACCTGAAGTGTCTTTCAAACACGTGGCCCTTTCTGGTTGAAGGGGTACCCCAGGTAGTGACTCCCACCTATGCTGCCTATAAAAAAAAAAATTAATGAGGATTTTTTAATGCTTTTGTTTATCCTTGAATTCCTTCATAAGATTTATTTTCATTCTGAACTGAAAGAAAAAAAAAACCCACTATTTCTGAAAATTCAAATTTCTGCTGAAAATAAACTGCTGCTTTCCTGTCTTTCCTATCAGGTTTCTGCTCCTGTTCCTTTATGGTGTTTGTTACTAGCCACTGTTGAGCAAAGTGCTAGAGAACATGATTCCACATCTAATTCAGCGTGACAGCTCTTGCATCTCTTATTCTGCTTTAGAAACCTTTAGCCAATTATCAAATACAAAATAGGCTTTTTTTTCTTGGTCTAATAACATTCAAGATTATTTTAATTGGGACTAAAACAATTGAGAGTCTGTAATGTCAAGGGCAGATCAGATCCTTTTCTATTTTGCATGGCAATGCCCTGGTAAACAGTCCTGAACCGCCCCAACAGCATTGCATTTTTAGACACACCAGCCATAAAAATGATGGTAAAAAACCATTATGGTTTCACTGGAGTACAGGGAGGGTTACACATTTTATTATGTAGGGCATGAACGTCCCAAGCACAGAAAATATTTTGCCTGCCTGTCTCATGGCTATGGTTTGTCACAGGTCAGGATTGGAATTCTGTCCCTGTGATACCACCAGGCAATATTCTGCTTTGTGGTACCTGGCCCACTTCACCCTCAGTGGTTGGCTGTGTGTTTTGGGAGGCCCAACCACCCCTTGCCATTGGGAGGAATATTTTCCCAGTCACTGGCGCTGCAGGTGATGTCCAACTGGGAAGTAGAAGGCTGGATCCAGGGCTGTCCTGCTGGGCTGCCTGGGATTTCAGGCAATTCTCTGGAAATAGTTCAGATATTTGTTTGTCTGTTTGTGCATTCTCCTTATCTCCTGAAGTTACAGAATGCTAATGAGTTGTGTTCCTATTTATAGAAAATAAAACATATGGGAAAAGGATTATGTCTGTCACACGCTGCCAAGCTGATTTCATACAGTGGCAGTCCTACAGGGAAAGTTTCACTTCCAGTTCTCCTGGGAAGTTGAATTCAGACTCCAGGCTGGAAATCCTGGGTTCCCATCCCTCCATCTGCAAGGCACTTAACCCCCAGTTCCTCCTCTTCATCTGCAACTCAATTGGTTCAACTGCACTTCCCTGCCCCACTCTGGGTGCTGCAGGGTTAATTAACACGCAGAAAGTCCTTAAGATTCTTGGATGCAATTTTGTTCCTTGCAGCTTCTCTCAGAGTAGCTTTAGGAGAAAACCTTCACACTAAAGTAAAGCCTTAGGGTTTTCTAAGTGCAAGGCCACCCCTGATATCTTTTGCTGAGGTGGGGCTGTGGTGTGTAGCATCATTAAAAGGTTGATTTTGAGCAACCATTCAATCTCTACAGAACCTCAACATGGTTTTCATCAGTTGTGTGTCATCCAGGCACCCCTCAGTGACACCTCACTGTGGCACAGAACTCCTGAAAAGGGGCTGTCAGTGGGCACAGCCATGTAGGAACTGAAATACTGATCAGTGGCTGCTCCTCTGGGAGTGATGCTGCTGCTCCATGGAAGACCCAAGCTTAAGTGTTTCCATGTTTGGGGGTTTTTCTTGCCCTTCTCCTTCTCCTTCTCCTTCTCCTTCTCCTTCTCCTTCTCCTTCTCCTTCTCCTTCTCCTTCTCCTTCTCCTTCTCCTTCTCCTTCTCCTTCTCTCCCTTCACCACTTTCTAGGTGTCCATAACTTAGGAAAGAAGCTGCAGCTGAACTTGCATGGATTTGAGCTTGGTGTAGGATGAAATAAGCAGCATTTTCAGGAGGAAATTCACCCTGAGTAGAGCTTTCCTATCACATGGAATTGCCACTGCATTTGAACTTTTACTTCTGCTGTGCTGTGCAGCCAAACCCCAGCCTCCTGGGAAAACTGGAGGAAACACATTTTGCACAGGGGATCTCTGCAGACTCCGGCAGGGTTCCAGCTACAATTTTAAAGGAGTAGCAACAGTTGCTTCTCCTGCACTCTCCACAGAGAGAGGATTTTGTCCAATGGATCTGCCATGCACCCACCTGCCTTTTCTGGAGGCTTATTTATTTTCAAGGCAGGCAGCAGTGCCTGTGCCTGATGCTGAGCGCTCCTTCCCAGTGTCTGGAGAGATTTCCTTGCCATACAGACAGCCTGCTCTCGAGTCCCCCTCCTTCCTCTGCCCAATCATTAACATAAATCATAACCTAGCAGATGAAAAGAAATTTCCAGGCTTTGTGATCTCCTGCCAGAGTTCTCCCAGTTTTTCTCAGTTTGGGAAAACAAATGTGCATTGCAGCATGTCCCGGGGGTTGACAAAACAGGGCTGTTGCAGACCAAGAAGAATTCTGAACACAAGGCCCTGCTGTGGCCCTCAGGTGAGCTCTGGGGTGTCCCTGCAGTGCTGTGGGGCAGGACAACCTCTGGCACCGGCCACCCTGCTGGGCTGGCACAGACCTGGGAGGGGATGATGGACTGGAGCCTTCTTCCCTCTCTCCACGGTCCCCAGGGCTGGCCACAGCATCCCAGCCCAGAGCTGTGCCTGCAGGGAGGGCAGGGCTTGTCCCATCCTGGGGCACATCCCTGGGATGAGTGAGGGTGAGAAAAGGTGTCCTGAGAGGGGACAGGTCCCCTGCTGTCCCCTGCTGTCCCTGCTGTCACCCTGTGGCAGCGCTGCCTCCAGGATCAGGGGCTCCTGTGCTGCCAGAAGAGACAGTCACTTTGCACAAGCTGGATGGGGATTTTAGGCTGCTTTTTTCAATGAGGAGTTGTTTTCCAGACTGTTGGTATCCTGCTGTGCAGTCTAGAGGGACACAGGCTGGGCTGTCACTGTTTTTGAGCTGTGACCTAAACAAGATGTGATTCTAAGTGCAGCAGCTTGAAGAGGAGGTGACCTTTTCCTAAGAGGGCTTCAAACAAAGAGCACATTTCCAATAATCCCCCGAGAAGTGAAATCACTTCTAAAATGCCGTCAGAAGTCAATAAAAAGTTCAGGTATCCTGATAAAAACGAGCAGCTTAAACCAGACTTGCAATATGAAGCAGAAATTCTTTTCTTTCCCTCATCACACCCCCTGCTTTGCTTGTGCGAAGACTCAGTGATCCAGTGTAAGAATTTGTTTGCCACAGTCTCTGCCACTGCAAGACAGGATATAAACTCACTGCTTGTGAGTTTATATTCTGGAAATTTTGACTTTGGTGTAATCAAAGCAGCACACTTTTAATACATTGATCCAAGCCCATATGGTCTTATTTTATTATTCCTAGCTGCCTACTATATTGAATTTTGAGGTAGATTTTTGAAATGGATATGACTTCCAAATTTAGTCTCCTCAGGACTTCAACTTTGTTTTTTGAAATTTTATCTTTATTTGAATTTTTTTTATGAGGAAAATACAAGTCATGTGACACAATCTTTTTGGTTTGCCAGGCATCCCCCTTCCCAGGACAGGAGGTGCAGAGAGGAGTGCCCCTCTGCAGTTTTGTGTCAGACTGTCCCCCATTTTTCCCCCCAGGATTCTATTGAGTAGAAAGTGACTTGAACAAAATGATGCCAGATTTTTGTTCATCTAGAGCCTGCCTTGATTTGTGCAAGTTTTATTAAATTCCTCAGCTCTCCACTCTGCTTTTTGTGCATGGCATACTCTACCAGCAACAGAATTTCTCCTATCCACTACTATAGTATTTATAATTTAATCTAATCTAATAAACTAATATCCTCTGTATTTCAGGTTATAGGGATACTCAGAGATCTCATGAGACCATTGTAGCTGACATTATTTAATGATTTAAACTTCAAAGCTAAATGAAGATTTACATCATGCATTGTTTCTCCACTTTGAATATTTTCTGTCTTGTGTCCCTTTCAACCAGAACTGGAGGTGTTACAAAGGCAGCTGATATCTGCTTCTGTGGGCAAGAGCCATGTATGTAATTTAGAATATTAAACACAAAATCAGGTTTCTGGTGCAGTTATTGCCATTATGGTTTGATTTACTATGATAGGGCTCATAGCCTGACCGACATCTCTGAAGACTTCTGTAATATCAATAATAACTATGAAAACACAGAAAAAAATGTATTTGCTGAAAAAAAATTTCTTTCTGGTCTTGTCATTGAATTTGTAGGAATTCCTTGAAAAGGTAAATACTGAAGGCATTGTGAACACAGCAAAAAATAAAATCATTTAAGGATTCAGATGAATGTTTGTAGGAGGCATGTTACAGTTTCTTCCAGCTTTACAAACAGGATTACATGAGTAATCTTCAAGCAATATAAGGATAAATAATTTTTGAAAAGCCCCCGATGGTTTAGGTACCAGCAGGCTTTCCCTTGCTAGCAGGCATGCATTTGTTTCTGGCCCACCTCTCTTGCAGAGTACAAAACACAAGGAAAATCCCACTCTTTCTTTAGGCCCAAATTTACTATAATCCTGATGAATATGCATTTTTGCATCTCATTCCAGGATGTGCTGAGATGCAAGTTTAGATTCCTACCTTTCCAAGCTGAAGCACTGACACTAAAATGTTGTATCCTGCTTATATTAGATGAATGTAATATTTGAATTTTCCCTTTCCATGAAGTCCCCAGGACTGAGCTGCTTCTCAGACCTGATTTCCTCAGGTTTGGCAATGCAGGGATGTAGAAGTCCTGCAGATTCTCTTGTATTCCTGTGGAGTTTGGGGTTTTCAGCACCTCCCATCACAGCCTGGTACAGTTCCTCTCGTGATTCCTGCCAAAAGCAGTGGGAGTAAAGCTCTTCCAAATAATTTTGAGGATTTTGGGGGTATGTGAATAGAAATGGATGTGTCAAAACAGTTCCCATTATGTAAATGCAGATGTGGTCGTAATTATTTATCAGGACTGCTGTGGCTGCTTGACTGTGATTCCATTTTAACTACTGGTCTATTCAATTAATACAAAAATTGAAAATCATAGCTCAGATTCAGGTAGGTAAAGTTTCACAGAAGTAGTTTAATGAGCACAGAAACGATTATAAATCCCTCTGACCCCTTTCTTAGTTGCACAGTTAGTTTAGAGGACAACTGAAAAGACATGGGGTCTTTTCAATGCAGGAATAAGGCTGTTAAGATGTAACTAAATATATTTATATATCTGTATCTCAGTCCTGAATATTTCAAACCTAATTTTCTCAATGACATAATTTTAAAAATTATTTTTTAAATTGCTTTTTTAACCTGGTCTTTCAGAAGATGTCACGTTAATTGAAATTATGTTCTTTGAAAATTAGGATGCAATGCTGAGTGTTCCGTTTTTATGTACATACATTTAAGACTTTGGTTCAATAAGGCATTCAGTCTCTGAGGCACTTACTCAGGTTTGTAAAATAACATTAAAAAAAAAAGTGAGGTAAAAGTTAGTCCACTTCTGGAATAGCTTTTAGCATATGCACCTGTTCTCTACATTAAAAAAAAAATCTAAATTTTAATTAGTGATTTGGCATGGTCTGCTCTTCTTAACTAGCAGTGTCTTTTATTTCTTCATCTGACAGCTTCCTCACCCCCAGGGTATGGTGGAAAATGACTCATTTTCATATAAGGTAGAGGAGTTTAGTGAATATATGACCTGCAGTTTTTCCTATTTTTTTCCTATAATATAATATACTTTGATGCATCTCAAAGATAATCTGCCTGATGCTTTGCATATTCCTACTTAATTACAGTATATCTCAAGATGATTTACTACACTCAGATAATTCTGAAATAGTTTTGCTATGGAGGGCATGCACACCACAGACAGCTGAATAATGAGCCAAAGAGTTCATGGGGGAAATTACATGTGTATGGGGAAGTGGGCAGGGTTGGCACAGGAAGAGTTACAAATAAAAATAGATATATGTCCTCAACTAATGTTCAGTGATGAGGTCTTTCTGACAGTTTCAGTGTATTCTGGCTAAGCCCCAATTATTATTTAACCATGGTCCCACTTCCAGCCTCTCAAAGGAATGGGTGATGAGCAGCACAGCACTGATAAAGTATCCTGAAGAAATTTCCATGCTTACTTATTTCCTTTTCCAATTTTATATCCTAATATCCTAGTAAAACACAGATCTATTTTGAGGCCAGAGAAGTCTGGAATAGCATTTTGGCTTTTTATTTGACCATATGTGTTAAAAATTCCAGTGACTCCCTCCACAAAAAATTAGCCTGGAATGAAGCGATCAGTGCTTGAGAGCATTTCAAAGCCTGAGTAACAGACCCAGGCTTTTAAGGCCAGATGAGGACTGCGGGATCACCCATCTGACCTCCCCTCTAACACACATTGGAGACAACTGGAAATAAATGTGCACCTCTTCACCCTTTCCAGAAATGCTGGGGCACATCAGCCCAAAGCAGGTGGAGGGTTCCCATGTGCACCATGGGCTACCCCAGAGCCACCAAACAATCCCAGGGTCTCTGTGCCAAGCCACACAGGTGTTTCCATTCATAAACATTGGAAGAGAACATCAAGAATTAAGTAATTTTGAGGGGAGAAAAGCTTTTTGAGAATTTAGGATTCCCTTGGCTGAGATAATGGTCTTATTTACTTCTGATTTATTTTTATTTTAGCCAGTAGAGTTCTGAGGACAGGATTGCCATGACCTATTTATTTTTGGAATATTTTATTCTCTCTAGGAATTCACTTATTTCCACCTCTCCAACCAAGTGTTAGCTTGGCAAAAGAGTCATCTGCAAAATTTGCTGCACATCTGCAAATATCAAATGTCCACGAACAGGCAAAAGACTCACTCCACTTACTTTTTTGTCAGATGGTTTCATTTAGAACCCAAAGGGTCAGGAGTCACAGCATGACCTCATCAAATTAGACTCAACTGAGAGAGGTGTTTAGCACAACAAAAAGGAAGTAATCTGAAGGACATTAAATGCAAATGAGACTGCCATGTGCAAACTTCAAAAACACCTGATCCAAATGAACAGTGTTGACGGGGGTCGAAGGGGTGAGAAAGAAGGTTTCATATTTTGGTTGCTTTTTTTCCAAGGGCCATCAGCAATATTACATCCTGTAGAGCTGGCTGAAAATCTCATAGGTGTGTAAATATTTAAACTTAAAAATACCCACTGCTATTTTTGCCAGGTGAGAGTATGTCAGTATTTACCGGCAGGAGTTTGGTGGCCTTGTAGATCAAACCCAGTACCAACCCTTTCCCTGGTAGTAATCCTTCCTTTTTTAGTGGATTTGTTACTAAAATGCATTTTTAGAGTGGGTTCATTATTCCTTCAGTCTCATTTTTAATCTTGAGCACCTAACTGAAGAATTACAAGGAAGCCTCAGCTCCTGTTAGTCCTTTTGTACAAAGAAAAGGCTTGTTAGAATGTTTGCACGTTTTCCCTTCAGGACATTAATCCATGCCCCCATTGGCTGAGATGTCTTTCAGCCATGAAGGCAGTGGGGCAGAGAAGGTCTTGTTATAATGGAACCAGGCTATTTCCAGATAATGTGAGTCAGATTGACTTCAGGGATAGATCTGCTCTCCAGATGTGGGGGAGAGTCAAGTGGCGCAGGGAGGCAGAGATGGCAGCTAAGTGTAAGGAGAACCTCAGAATAAATACTGAGTCAGAAGTGCTGCATCTGCAATGAGCAGCGCAGAGATTTTCAACACTGAGCCAGGAAAAAACGTGATAAACAAATATTTGTTGCTGACAGACGCAGGGATGTCTAAGTGCATTGAGAAAAGAGCCTGTGATTAAAATGGGATCAACACAGGACTGAGAGCAGCACTCTGTCAAAGTTCAGGATCTGAATTCATCCATAGGACTGCAAAGGTTGGAAAACCATTGAAAAGGCTGGTAAACAGAAAACAAGACCAGCTGTACTTGCTCATAGAAATCCAGAACAAAATAATAGAGTGAATGCAAGAAGTGTAATTCAAAGAACCTTAGGAAGGGTAAGAGCTGGTCACAATCCCAAATATCTAATCCAAAAACTAGAGAAGGCAGTCAAAGCTCTGTCAAGTGTTGAGGCAGAGGGAATGGTTTTGTCTCTTCATGTTCGGCTCTATTATTCTCATTTGGTCTGCATCCCTACAGCCAAATCAGATCCCTAAAATCAGATCAAAATTAGCTGCCTAAACAAGTAGCCAAGCTCTAGGTAGATCAGTGCTACATGCATCACAAGACAACTGGAATTTGTGATGGACAATCTTCGAGACAGAAGAGCGTGGGATGATGGGTGAGATGTTTGTGAGCAGTTGCTGGGTAGACTGAAAGATGCCTGTTCATGTAGTAAGAAGATTACTTTATTCAGTGATAGGAAGGTGGAGAGACTGCATTATCCAGGCCCATCCATTCAGGAGTCTCTTCCCATCCTCAGTGGTTTTTTTTTGTAGGCAGGGTGATCACAAATGAAGCCTTGTGCCCCTTGGAGGACCCTGCAGAGCAAACCCTCAAAGAAGGGCCGTAGAGCAATGATGAGTGTTCCTGCAGCAGCCTGTGGAAGGTGCTGCTTTTATTCCCTCCAGCATGGAGCAGTTTTTCCAGAGTCTGAGCCTTCAGAGAGGGTGCACTCCTGGGAACAAGAGCAGCCCCACGATCAGGTGTCATTTTCTTAACCCGGCCAGCGGGTGTTATCTGAGGATCAGGCCAGCTGGCAGCAGGCTGGGGGCAAGTGCTGCAGCCAGGGGAGGCAGCAGGGGAGCTGTACAGTCAGGCACACACTCGGGGTGTGGGGGCTCACATCTGGCTGCAAGATGCTTTGAACACTTTGTTGGACAAAGGCTCTTGGTCATAAAAGGTCAGGGCAGGTTCAGTTGTACTGCCAAGGGTGAAAACTGTAGTGAAAGTCAATAAAAGGCTCTCATGGCTTCTAGTTTACCCAAATAAGGGGAGAGAAGAATTGTTAACATAGGGTTTTCACTTACCTTTTCAAGGTCATAGCAAGGTTAGCTCAGCTTCAAATTGCTGCATAAGCTTGAAAGGAAGAATGACAAAATGTGGATTAGGAAAATACATGGTCTTATTTTTAAAAGGTTGTTCTACTGAAATTGCAGAGGACGGTGGTCACCAGGAGGGTGAAGTGCAGGCAGGGTGTGATAGAGGCTCAAAGTTTTGCAGCTTGAGCATTTTTCTACGTGTTTTGAAAGAGGGTGTAGTGACAAGAAAGATTTTGATGTTACAGCTGGGTGAACTCCAGTTACATGAAAGATGTATATTTTTAATGGTTTGGTGATTATCTACAGGCAAAAATGAGCAGGAAATTCGGGGGTCTATGGCTTGGTTGTTTCCTGGAAGTTCTGATTTAATTACAGAAGAAGTTATTCAGCATAATATATGGCTGGCTGATGAAATCCTATCATTGAAGATGACCTGGTAGAGCTTCTGGATGCAGGAATCTGTTTTTAAGCTCCCCTTTTTATACAAAGTAAAACATCCTGGACTGATACCTGAGCTTTGCAAACCATGCTGGGGCACTTTAGTTCTGCCTTTAGAGACAGAGAGCAGAGATTGACTGAGGCAGTCTGTAATGAGTTTTCACTGCCAAAGAAACTAATTTTGCTGTTTACAAGTAATGTTTCAATTGAACAAAAAAACACCTGTGTGTAAATTACTCTTTCTGTAACACCATTTTTCAATACTTCCAAAGACACCTGTAGGGTTTCACGTCCAATCCCATGATAAATTAATGGTGGCTGGATGTCCAAACCCAACAAATCATCTTCAGGCAGTTCAGCCACTGAAAAGCTAATGTCAATTTACAGTAAAAAATATCCTCTTTCATACAGAAATAGAAATTCGGGTGTGTGCACAGGAGCAGGTATCAGTTTATAAATCAAGGATTGTGAGCACCTCAAATGTTCTTCAAATATTACAGCATGGAAAATATCAGGGAATCTCTGTTATTTTTACCTCTTCCACCTCTGGCTGTGCCCACTGTGTTCCCACCGATTGCATCATTGTTAAAAATAATAATACAAACAGAGATTTCAAAGAAACTCATGAGCAAATACTTTATGGTATTTACAAGGTGCATTTTTTATGAGTTGATTTTTCTTCTCTTTAAGCAATGCTTCATCTGTATCTAGTAAAATCCTAGATGAGAAACAGTTTACTAGATATAGAATATTAAATACAAATATTGGGCGGTCATAACAGATAAGTCTGAAAAGGCCTTTAAAAGAAACCAAAGAAGCTTTCATATAAACAGCTTGAATAAACACATGAAAATTTGGGGTTTCTTAATAAAACGTACTACATGTGTGTGTAGTTAAGAAAATGTCTAGATTCACATGCACTTATATGTGAGAATATATATATATATATATATTTGTGCAGTTACATAGTTCAGCTGTACATGTATACACATATTTTATATATTTATAACATCTGTTTATTATAATTATATATGCTTTTCAACACTGTTGCGCTGTTTCAAACTGTTCAAAACCAAAACTGCTTAACACAAAATTCTAATACTCCAGCTGGAGGTAA
Organism: Camarhynchus parvulus; assembly: GCF_901933205.1. Lineage (NCBI taxonomy): Eukaryota > Metazoa > Chordata > Aves > Passeriformes > Thraupidae > Camarhynchus > Camarhynchus parvulus. The sequence continues at coordinate 29,295,325 of NC_044576.1, read as the reverse complement.
ATGTCACCCTTCTAAAATAATAAGCTATAAATACAGCATTTGTTTTTGCTGTTTACTCTGGATAAATTATATTTTTAACTAGTGTGCTATCCTGAGGACATGGAAGCTTTCCATGCATATATACAAGATTTGACCATTGTTTAATGGAAATAATACCAAATTACACTGGTGTTAGAAAGATGCTAGGCAGCCTGAAGCATGATGCAATGGTTGAACCTAAAAGTTCAGTTCGCTTACAGAGATGTTACTGGTTCCAGCTGTGTTCTCTGGGCAGGGGATGGGGAGAAAGGCCATGTCCAGCTGGAAATAGAATGGGATACATGGAGCTCCTTGTTAGGGCAGAATACACACCAGAAACCAAACAAAGAAATGCCTGAGATGCACAGCACTGACTCAGAATAAAAACAGGAATGGTTGGATCATGCCACAGTAACCTGAGATACTCCGCACAGGTCCTCCTACATTCTTCCAGGGAACTTCTTCAGGTGACACTTTGTTTAATAATGGAAAATACTCCTATGTGTAACCTTTAGAATCTCCCTTAAAGTCTTGACTGATGTGTTTTCATCATTGAAATTTATAGTAATATCAGCATCGGTAATTTATGTGTTTTAATTTAAAACATCTGGTTTTAATTCATGTAGTTCAAGGGGTTTTCAGCGGTTGCCCATGAGTAAACATTTGATCTTGATACTATATTTTGAGCTTATATTTGACTACCATATTTCCAGTGTTTGGGTTTTCATTAAAAGTTAAACAATTTTGTCTCAAAAATCAGTTTTTCACAAGAGAATTAACATTGTTTCTAAATAATGAAAAAGACTTCTGTGTTTCAGTCGAATTGGACAATGAAAACAATCCCATTCATTGCATATTTGATTTTGGTAATTGTCACTTCTGGGTTTTTTGGAGTTTGTTTTTTTTTTGTATACCCATTCAGTACTGCTGTGCTGGATGATACTGAGACATAAGAAAAGACCACTGTAACAGGGAAGTTCTCCTATTAATTTTCAAAACCCAAGCAGGCTCAGTGAGTGCAGTTCAAAAGCAATGCTCTTTCTTTGTGAGACATATGGCCTTGAGCAGCATTCTCAGCTTCCCCTGTGGTTTTAGGATGATTCATGGATTTTGATGGTTTTCTCGAAGGCCCAGTTGCTAAAGTCCTGTAAATGCATTTGAATTTAATTTTATTTTAAAGTGAAGGGGTTTTTAGCTACTTGGCTTCAAAGAAGGGGTTGAGAATGAGAAGTTCAAAGACTCCAACGCATTAAGACATTAATTAAAGCATCTCAACATTTCTTTGTATTAAAAATCCATAATCGAGGAGGGACATTCTGAATACATGGGACTGAATTCTGAATGCCATGGGACTGGCAGTACTGCAGATCTCTTGCAAAAGAAGCCACTTAGATGGTTCTCTAAAAGCAATTTCTTGGTTTCAAACCAAAGCAGTTCAGCTTGGACTGCTCCCAGCTGCTTCCATCTGCTGTCCTGGTCCACGGATTCTGTACCAATGGACTTTGCCTTCACATGGATTGTGGCAGCAGCAATGAAAGAGCTGCGAGGAAAGTTAGTTCAAATGTGTCTGAAGCCCCAAATGCTCTTTCCCTAGGAGAAACAAGGAAATATGGTGTGAGGTCTCCCATTGCCCCAAAATGTGATTATGTATGTGCAGGGTACTTAACTAACAGCTTCTTGCTACAGAATACTCTGAAGTGTATGAGGTTTTTGTCAGGGGGTGTAGCAATTGGATGAGAAGTGCAGGTTTCAAACTCAAAGAAGGCAGGATTAGATTAGATATCAGCCAGAAATTCTTGCCTGTGAGGGCAGTAAGGCCCTGGCACAGGTTGTCCAGAGAAGTTGTAATGACCCACCCCTGGAGATGTTCAAGTCCACCTTGGGTTGGCTTTGAGCAACTTGTTCCAGTGAAAAATGTCCCTACCAATGGGACATTTGTTTGGGCATTGGACATTGGACATTTCAACACAAACCATTCCATGGTAGCATGAATCGATGATTTCATGATTTTGTGTATATTCCTATCAGTAAAGAAGGAAGAACAGAAGACAATAATTTTGAGACAGAAGGTGACTAGATCCATTTACCATTTAAAATGCATCATCTTTTTAGCTCTTTAATTAATTCATTAATTACAAATTAGCTTCCAGGATTTCATAGTAGGAAGCTTTATCATTATCTAATCTTTACTCCTGTGTAACAAACCAAAGAATTGAGCTTTAATTCTCTCTCCATAACTGATGGTGGGTACAAAGAAGAGATTCAATCAGGAGTATTACTCTATCAGGACTCATTTCTCTGCAATTTATGATACCATATGGTACATTTAATCAGGAATACAGAAGGTTTCCAGAATTGGAATGATTTTATATCAAGACTGGGAGATCTCTAGCTGCTCTACTTTCATTGATATGAAGGACATTAGTCTAATCATAGCTTTGGACTGAATTTTTGGTTAACAGCCCTTTTGAAGTAAACCTCTGTGATTTCTGTTTTTAAGAAGTCTTGGTTTCCTGCCCAGAACCTGACCATGCTGGAAAGCCTTTTTGAAGTCCTTTATTCCTTTAGCATATTTACCAGTACCTGAGTATAATAATACAATATTTTCATCCTGTGAACACAAGTCCTGGACGTCCAGAGCTCCAAATGGGAATGTCCTGCTTCTCTGAAAGGACAATATATGTCTCTCAGGAAATAATCCAATATAATTCGCCTTTGGCTGTAAGAGCTGTAGAAGTGTTGGAAGGTCTCTGGCTGCAGCCTTGCAGTAAGCCAGTTTAATCAGAGTCATGGTAGCAATTCAACTTGAAGAAATTTAAATTAATCTCTCTAAAGAAATAAAAAAAAGTAACAAGCCCAAATCTTAATTAAATGCTATATTTTAAATTCTGTGAATAATATTGTCTAAGAAACATTTAATCATTGTATTTTCTTGTTTAGGATTAGCTGTTTAAAGACAAAAGACTCTAGGCTCCAATTAACTGCTGCCAAAAATTAATTTAAGTAGCCTAATTGACAACTTGCTTTAAGCTACATAAAATCTTGGCATAAAACTTATTGTCAAGGGAAAAATATTCCTAATTTATTACTTTATTATAAATGAAACTATTGACCAAAGTGCACTTGCTCTACTTGCAGCTGTTATGTCGAACAACAATATGGAGATGAGGACGATAACGAGTCCTCATCCTTGTGTGTAAACACAGGCTGCTCTAAAATTGCACCAATTGTTAATGGGGCCACCAGGAGAGGGAATTGCTGTGGGACAGGCAGAAATGTTGTTTCCAGTGGTGCCATGGATCCCACACTGGTGGCACGGGTGGGCTCCTGCTGGCCTTGAGACAAAGGCTGGCGGTGAAAGCCGAGCCCGCGCGCCTCCCACCTCTATGCAAAGGAGAAACCTAAACTCTTCCACATGTGGGAGCAGAATGTGGTCGCTGTGGGGAGAAGGTAGCAGGGCTATTAAATGTAAAACCAGGGCTGAACAATCAAAAGGCTTGTCTGCGAGTGTGCGAGATACTGGGATATCTGTGAACAGGGAGAGAAAATTAAAAACTGTAAGTACATACTGTAAAGCTCTTTAGTTTCTTGTTTATGGTCGCAACGGGCCAACTTTCAAAGCCACTTCTTGAAACGCTGCCCACGGTTTTCCACCTGCAACTAGTTAGACACACAAGTCCTGTGTTTTCTGCACTGGCACAGCTAATTTGCACCCCTGAAAACGCAGATGAGTTACAGAGGCATTGGTGCCTGTGTGGGGCGCAGCTCCCTGGTTCCCTGACCCTTGGTATGTGCCCTGTTGGAGAGGCAGCCATTTTCCTGCACCCACTGTGCTGTGCCTTCTGCTGTTTGGCTTTTCCACTCACTCTTTCTTGCCATCCATCCATCTCAGACTGCTTCAACACCTACTTGATCTGTTCTTAGCCATTATGCTGGGCTTTTTCCCTCTTAGCAGTGCACAAAGTGATGGCATGGGAAAGGTGGCTTGCTGGTGTGCAGCTTTTCCAAGGAGTCCCTTTGAAGGCTAAAAAGGTTGCTTGGAAAATATGGTATCTTGGCTCAATTTTCATTGTCTAGGCACATTTCATTTCAGAAAATCATAAGCTACCAACACAACCATGTCATTGCAATTTTTCAAGCATTTTCTTTTTGTGCCTGTGTGTTTTATATCTGGGTGAAGTCACATCCCCCCCAGGCTATTGGAACAAAGCTCAGCGGAGAGCTGAACGTACCAAACAAGAGGAAATTACAAAGGGAAAGTTAATGTCTCCAACCATTAGTGTGGGCACTTCTCCCACAGCCTTGGTGAACCCTGGAGCAACAGCCTGAGCTCACTCTGAGAGGCCGCTGGCTTGGGGCACCTACATGGCTGAGAACCTTGGAAAGGAAAACCCTCCCAACCAAGAGGACGGCATCAACAGAGCCTCAGAGATGCTTTTGCAAAGCTCCCAGGGCACGGTGACCCTTCTTCACACCCCTCCTCCCCTGAACAAACTGTTTAAAGACCAAGATTTGCTGCAGAGATAAGGAGCACTGAAGAATTTACAGCAGGTGCTATTTGAAGAGACTTCGAACAATGCAGAATTACCTGTGCCCATTTAGTCCATTAATCTTCTCTTGTAAAAATAGCAATAAACTGTGATTTAGGAGCAGGGAGGGGCCAAGTTAGAAGCCCTGAGGTTAACAGGGAGGGAGATCAGTGCTTGTGGTTAAAATTCTCTGTTGGTGCAACAAGTGACTGAACTGATGAAAAATGTAACTGCAGGAAGGGTAGAAAATACCAGATTACAACGACTGTGGCTGGTATTAGTTAGCAGATATATGACAGGGATTCTACCAGGTCATACTAGGTGCTGCATAAAACCACAAATAACAGTACCCAGGGCACAAAAAGGGTTTGCAAACTGCAAAGACCCCCATAACAGATATATGGACTTGCACTGAATGCCCAGGGAAGGCAGCACAATAAAGAGGTTGTCCTAAGCCAGAGCGACTGGCTGAAATCTGCAGGCAAGCGACAGTGGTTAATCACAGTAATTACCACCTGCTTGGCTGCCAAAGTGTCCACAGCAGGTACCCCCAGCCCCGGAACCAAGTCTTGTTATGATGGATGGGCTCTGGGTTTTAAACTTAAAAACCTGACCAAAGATCACTGGAGCCAAAGGCGATTCTTTTCCACTGGAATAAGCCCTGTGGCATCAGGAACCCATCAAAAAAAATGTGATTTACGTGTGAATACAGCCGTAGAATGGTTTCTCCCCGAATGAAAACAAATGAGCTGGCGAAGTATTAATTTAAAATAGTTGACTTGTTAACGAGCAGTATATATTATAAATGTTGCTTCTTGAGGACTGTCTGCCTTTGCTTTGCAGGTGGCTGTGTGCCTGCCCAGCTCTGGTATGTGGGTACCTCCCCCAGAGGCTCCTGGATCCTCCCTGCACTGAGCAGTGATGTGCCTGCTGCATTTGGCTGGGAGCTTCTTTGGAAATAAAAATGGTTGTGACTTTAGCATGGTTGCCAAAATTTTAGTAGGTTTTTATGCTCTTCAACAAGTTAACATTAATTTAAAATCGTCTTGTTTATCCTCTGTATTTAAAAAAAAATAATAATGCTGAAATAGCTTTTGAAACTATTCTTGTCTTGCTTTTTGTACTAACAGGGTCTTTCTCATTATCATTCTAAAACAATCTAGATTAAAAACATTTTTTATCACGCATAGAAATTGCTGACCTCTTTAAAACCAGAGTGAGCTTAAAATAATTATAACACTTTTTCTTTCATTTTTTAAAAGAAATGTATTTCTGGGTTTGATTCTGTTTATGTAGAAGAAAGTAACTTTGTTTTCAATGAGGTAGTCATGTCAACAAAAAATTATGAAAATACACAAGAATCTGAGAAAGGAAGGAACCAGCATTGTTTACACCATTTTGTAAGATAATAAATACAATTCCTAGAGTGAACTGGCTAACTAAACACCGATGTTGTCAATTAAAACTTTAGCTAGTAGAAATATTTCCTTTACAAATTACACTCCTTTTTTTCCTCCCACTCCCTCCCTGTGTGCCGAGTATCCTTTATTCCTGGACACCAGGCAACACAATGGAAAGAGAGCAAGATCTGAGCATCCAGGCAGAACACCAGGCCTTGTGGCAGAGCCAGAGGCTGCCAGAATCCCAAGCCACACAATGCCACCACATCCGTGCTGTGTAATGAACCCCAAGTGCTCCTTGGGGTTCACATGCCAAGGGCAGCTGGATGCTGAGCATGCTGCTCCCACTCCAGCCCTCCAGTGACTCTCTTGCCCAAAAATGCCACTGAGAAAGGCACAAATCCCTCTGCTTCTGCCTGGTGCTTGGGATGCAAACTGGCCAAATGTGTTAGGGTCAGCACAGCCATGACACTCTTTGTTGGCAAATTAAATATAATCAGGGGTAGGGGGTGGCAAGGACAATAAAATTTAACATACAGCGGATTTGGAACATGAAGGGGAAGGTGATTTTTTAAATATAATCATCCCTCAAATCTGCAATTGCGATAAGGGTTGCAACAAAGCAAACGGGAATTCTGGAAATGGAGAGGCCTCTCAATGTACAGCACAGGTTATTTTGCAACTTTGCTGCTGACTTGCCTGAAAAGAATTCCTCTCCCCCGGTTCCTGATAAGGAACTTGCTCCTTCAAATTCCCCACACAGAGCAGTGAGACGGGGACAAAGTGGCACTCCCCAATTTCCTACACTTACACTTTCATTTGTGAAAAATCCTTTTTATTAGCAACAAACTACAGCATAATCGAGCTAAATCTCCAGCGTCTGTTGGAGGCAGCAGTGCCACGCATGGTGCATTGCAATGCCTGCCGTCCCAGGGATTTTTATGAGATCATATTTCACAAGGAAATAAATTTCCTCCTCCAGTCTGATGCAATCAGGTTACCAAGTGGTAACCTGATGGTAAATAGCTATGGATACCTTCCGTGCTGTTTTGCAAAGTGTTTGCGGATATTCGAGGATGAAAGTTGCCCCAGATAAGATCTTAATCACTGAAATCTGGAGAGTGATTGAGAAAATGGCCCCACAGGGATGTCGAAGGTTCTCTGGAGGAAGCCCAGGCACCTCCTGCAGCCACTCAGCACCAGCAAGATGCACAAGAAACTATTTATCTGGTATTTATCAAGCCTGTGCCAGCACAGCCCAGCTTTGGTGACAGTCTGCTCTCTGCCTGCAAGTCCCAAGGCACTGACTTGGATTGATTCATCCCTAAATTGCAGCTATGGAACCTGGCATAAGATTGTTTAGGGTAAGTAGATCCATTTCACTTCTCTTTCTGGAAGCAAAGGAAGAGCAAAATATCTTCCCAAATATAAATTCTCTTCCCTCTACTTGCACAAATTTTCATGGGAAACATCAGACGGGTGCTGCCCAGTAGAAAAAAACTCAGTTAACTGAGTTTACAGGGAAGATGTTTTTTAAAAGGCATTTTGGTAGCATGCTTGGGATGGCCAAGGCATCCACAGGCACTCTCCAACCCATGACAGGGGCACTGTGCAGCCTTCAGATGAGTTAACTCCGTGACAGCTGCTGTTGGATCACCATAAAAATCTGACAATTTTCCACGACTAGCAAGCAATCGTGGTCTGTGTGCCATGTTCAGACCTGAAGCCAAACAAAAGAAGTTCAAAAGAATGTGAGGTCATGCTGGTTTCCACCAAAGATTTTCCTGAAATCTACTAATTTTGTCCAGACAAGAAGGCAGAGATCTGGATTGATAGCAACACCATTGGCTTCTGGCTGTTCCTTCATGAGTAAATCCCGTGGATCTCTGCTCTGAGAGAAGCAGGAAACTCAAAACTTCAAACTGAAATTTGAATCTTGTTCCTGCTAATTTTGGATACATGACTCCTGAAGCAAGGCAAGAGATGTCCTAAAAATTCTAAGATGTTGACCAGGAACAGAAAATTCTGCTGAACCTGTAGGCATCAGCTCCTGCTATATTCCAATGTTCCATGGAGAACCCTCCTTCCACCTGCCCACTGGAGAGAGCTCTCAGCACTTCGTGATCTTCCCCTGGGAGTGGCCACTTTCCATGCACTGGGATTTAAAAGAGTGATTTCACTGCCAGTTCCTGGAAGCAAAACAGAAGGTGTCAAATGTGTAACCATCATCACTATATCCCACCCCAGTTCATCACACAGGCCAAGATTTTGTCTCTTCGTCTTTTTAACTCTCTTTTTGATAACCACTCTTTCGTCACTTGTCAGTGTTTTCTCAGTCAAAAGATTGACGTAAAAATCACCTCCATGGGATTTATGCTTCTGTTTTTCAGCAGGCACTTGCCATTTAGTAATTCCTTAATGTGAGATTGTGAAATACCTAAAGCAAGGCCTGATCTGGCAAGATAATGAGGACGTGAATCGCTATTGAGATCAGCGGTAATTGTGTGTTGAGGCACGCACCATGAACCAAAAACGTGGGGATCAGAGAGCAACTCAGGATTGGGTTCAAAAGGTGATGAAATGGGAAACTGTCTCGAGCGTTTTGATATGACATCCAAAGGATTTACCCAGGTCAGAGCAACCTGATGAATTCACTTGAAAGTGAATCTCCTTGGAAGCTTTCCTTCATCCTAGAGAAAGCAGGAGGGATCAGAAAAGGAGTTCTTCACAGATAGTGTGATATTCAGCTCAGGCAATCCTGTAAGTGCACAGGAGAGAAAAAGATGGTGCTGGGCCAAGGGTTAAGAAATGCTCTTCTCTCCCATGGACATCCACCATCTTTCCAGACACAAAAAAGGGTGCTCATATAAATTCACCTGAAATGCAATTTGGAAAATTGAGGTTTTTTTAAAACATGTCACAGGACAAAAATTTCTGAAATTTGTATTGTCTTTCAAAGAATTTTAATTATTTATAAAAAAGAAGTATTCACTTAATGATGCAGGTCCATCCTCTAGGTTTTTTTGTTTGTTTGTTTGTTTTCTTTCAATCTTTTTTAGTAAGAAGGGTTGCCCAAACCTTCCTAGGACCTAAAATACATATTAACAAAAAATCTAAGTCACTTGGGAAACAAATGAAGTTCAAGAGATTTTTTAAGCATTTCTGGGGTATATATTTGAATTTGCTCTGAAATGTTCCTTTCCCAAGGTGGCTGGGGGTGATCCAATGCTTCCCTGAGACATTCCTCCCATGTTGATTTGACACAAGATTTTCATGTCTTTTGGAAGCTCATATCAACTTCTCAATAGAAATGTTGCAATTTCTATTACTGCCCCTCTACCCCAACCTGCAAAGGATGCTTTTGTGAGATTTTTAGGTGAGAGAAATCTTGATCTGGACCGAGGTTCTGGTTTTGTTGTTTTGCTTTAACTCCTGATTTACCTTTGAGACAATACCCAACAATATGCTAACACACAAAGCCAGATGCAACCGCTCTGCGTTACATCAGATTTTTGAAAATCCTGGGAAAGTGGGCATGATGCATGATGAAAGTGGGGAATGTGATGTCAGCACAGCTGCAACCCCAGCTGCACTTTTCTACCTTGGAGCTTCAGACCACCACAGCTTCCTGCAGTCAGTGCTGGGCCTGCTTTCTGGCTTGGACTGGGAAAAAGCCCCAGCAGACAACACTAACCAGGCACAAACTGCTCCAGTCTCTGGAGGAGCTCAGAAGTACCCTGCCCTGCCTCTAGGAGTCTGACACACCACAGGCCAAGCAGCCAACATAAAGCCAGTGAGGCTTTTGCTTCAGTGGATGAACTGGGCACTTAGAGATGATTGTAAAGCAATGCTCTCTGTGAATGTTGATCCCACTGAAAGGTTTTCCCTGCTAATCTCAATAGCCCTAATTTCTTTAGACATTCCAGAAGGATTTTGCGTCTCAGTCTAGACACACTTCATCCCTCTGTTTTGAGAGAGAAAGCCTTTTGAAACTGCCAGAGCTCCTTTGTTTTCCTGCTCTGAAGGGCTTTGGTGCCTTTGAACAAAATAGGATAGCCTAGGATGAAGATGAAGTCTTCAAAGCTCACTGTTTCCCTATATGCTATTCAAGGTGCAGGCTGTATATCTAGAGTTTCTAGTCCCTTTCTGCTTCTTGTTTCTTAAAGTTCCCCATTAAAGTCAATAAAAGCACAGGATCAGAGTTCTTGTTCTGCCTCAGCCTCTCTGACATATGGAGAAAGACTCCTCATCTTTTGGTTTCCTATAAATATTCTTTTTCTTGTGCCAATTAATCATGTAATGTCTATACAGCGAGATGGAGTCAAGACTAAAAAAGCATAATCACGTCTGTTTCCTCTTCCCTCTATGAACTCTTCTGTGCAAGAATCAACCTTGCAGGGTATAAATAACTTCTGCTGGGAATTTCTGAGTATTTCTGACGTCAAATAGAATGAGGCCTGATTATGTTTATGTGGAATTTTGGGGTTTTTTGCTCACACAAGTGCTCGCATATGGAAGACAAGCAGTGCTTTTAAAGGCAGAGTTCAGTAAGCGCCTGGCCCCATGAGAAGTGACAGACATTGAGGCTGGTCCCATCACTGAGCCCTAGGTCATTTTGCAATAAGTAAATCAGCAGCATCTTAAAAGCAAAAGCAATGCAATGTGCTTTATTATTTTCTTACCTTTTCATACAGTCCTCCTGAAAAATGTCACAAAGTGTGACTCATCACATCTGCACGAAGTTATGAAAAAAGTAAGCCTTGTTAACCTGCTATTTGAAAACCAGAACACTTTTATCAGTTCATATAATTGCTAACCCCTTATTCACTGTTCAACACTGAAGGGTTCTTTGCCTCCTAAGATCCCACTAATTGCTGACAGATTTGATTTCTCTGTGACAGCAGGAGTCCTGTTTCTGGCCTTTACATCAAGTAATTGCTTTATTTTTCTCCCTCTGCTCTGAAAAACGGAATTCCCTTCTCCCCTGCTTGAACCTCTGTAATGACTTCTTTCTATGTTATTAAATCCTTGCCATTTAAATCACATTTAGAGATGTTTTGAATAACTGATTCCAATTACTAAGGCTCTTACTAAGGAGCAGCTGAAAATGCAAGTCATTACTTGCCCATACACAAGCAGCTACACCTTGCAGCAGTCTCTGGCGGACTGTATTTTATTTCTACTCAGTAAGGTGCAATTTATACTCACAGGAGGTGGGTGTTCAACAAATATACAGCTGCTGGAGTTCTCATAATTTGTTGCTTGCGCAAAATGGGGGCCTGATTTTATATTTATTTTATAAATAGTGCTATTCCTTAAAGAAATCATCCGGTCCTTCCTGTAGTGGCTGGGGAAGCCTGCTTGGAACAACAGCGGAGATGAGCAGCTGACCGAGGAATGACCCACGTGAGGTTACTATCCCAAGATCTAATAAAAAAGCATGGCAGGGTAAGAGGAAACATGTACAGGTCGTACATTCCTTCTGTGAAGTATGACCAACCTCTCTTGTCCCCAAGGTTTGTGTTGTTTTTTTTTTGAATACAGGTCACGATTTCCTGAATGCACTAAAACTTCCCAGCAATAACAATTTAGTTCAGTTATTAATCATACTTGTAATCATTAGCGCCTTTGTAGAAAAAAAAAATATGTGCCAGGAGATGATTATTTGACAAATTACTGCAGGGGCTCAGCATAATAGCTTTGCTGATACAATCAACATTGAGCCATTAAAAAAAAAAAAAGAAAAAGGAAAAAAGAGAAATTTCCAAACTGTTCATGAAAAACACTACGCTGTCAATGGAAGGGAACTGACATTTAAATAGCTACCACAGTTGTCTTCACAAGCACAGGCTCAGCTCTTTTCACATCCAGTTGCTACCATGGCACATGTAAACAGCTAATAAGTGAAGATAATTCATAATAACTGAGGAATTTGCATTTGTCTCCAATTCATGAGCTTATTAGGAGCACAAGTGCTGCAAACCAAGCTGTGGCTGAGTCTGAACTGGGAGCCAATGTTCGGTGTACTGGGAGTCTGTGTGCAGATCCCAGCTTCTGCTGGTGCAGGCTCAACTGGTGCCTTGGAATCTGTACAAGAATTAAATAATCCCTTCTGTATTTTCATATTAACTTTCTGGTACTTCCCTCAGCCAAGCACTGATAATTAGGCCTGCTAATATACACAAAGGCAGCAGTGTCCTTTGGACCAGCAGAGTAAAACCACCACCAAGTGGAATAAAAGGTGTGCTGATAAAAGCACAGCCTGACCACTAAACTTGCATCAGTTCCATCAGCCAAGCTGAAATACGGATCCCTCCCTTCTCCAGCCCTAATGGCACAAAAACCAGCACAAGGCCTTAATTTTTAAACCTTAGTGTCTAAAAATGGTCTGTGCAACAAAATTCATCTCTCAAAATGCAATTATTGTTTTCCTGCAGCACTACTCTTCTTAATAAGTAGATACAGCTGTGACTTAGTATTTTTACTGTAGTTGTTCTGGAAAGTTATTTGGTACAGTGTAAGGTGCTCCTATAATTTAGTTGGAATAAATCTGCTTCTTCAGGTTGCCTAAAAGTGTGAGCAGACAGTATCTGTGTGTCTCGTAGCAGGCACTGCTGAGTTTTCATGCACACATAGATAACTATTCACTAAGGTCCAACCTCACTGTCGCTGAAATAAATGAACATTTTCCCATTGACTTCCATAGGCAAAGATATGGATCCAGAACCCAACTGCCAATACTAATATTGCCTCAAAAATACCACTTCATGCATATAAAATCGTGCTTAATGAGCAAACTAAAGTAGGTGGGTTCATTTGGTATTCAGAGATAAGCTCCCTAAATGTGTAAATTAAAATAAAAATAAAATTTTGATGAGTATAGGGGAGTTGTTTTCTGTTCTTTTGTGCAGATATTATTCACAACTTTCTCCTTCTATGTATAAAAAGAAAAGGAGATTGAAAATACCTGCCATTGGCTTAAAAAAGCTGCCCAATATCATGAAAATGAATGGCTCTGATGCTAATTTTGTTGCTATGAGCACAGACCAATACACCTGGCAAAGTGTATGTGGTCTGCAAGGCCTTGGCCAGGGGCTAATGAAGGAACCCAACCACACATACCAAGCACAAGCTGAGAAGAAAAAAAAAAGCTGGCTTGGTGCTGAACATCCCTCTTTTCATGTGCTTTAATTAACCCCATTATTGGTTTTAATTAGAGATGCTTAGGAGAATAATCGCCGAGTTTTGATCTGCTCTTTCTAACGCGGCAGCGGCAGCAGCATCCAAAGGAGCCTGAGTCATTTCCCCCGTGGAAAGCCAGAGTCAGCATTTCAGCTTTTCCAGAGGGCTCCTCGTGCAGACGTGAGAACCGGCAGAAGGGTGAGATTCCTGAAATCCAGGCTGGCATCAGGGTGAGATTCCCCGGATCCAGGCTGGCATCAGGGTGAGATTCCCTGGATCCAGGTTGGCATCAGGGTGAGATTCCCGGAATCCAGGCTGGCATCAGGGTGAGATTCCCTGAATCCAGGCTGGCATCAGGGTGAGATTCCCGGAATCCAGGCTGGCATCAGGGTGAGATTCCCCAATCCAGGCTGGCATCAGGGTGAGATTCCCTGGATCCAGGTTGGTATCCAGGGCTGGAACCCAGCACCAGCACCACGGTGCCAGCCCCAGGCGTGCCCAGAGCCCCAGGACCCAGCACGGAGCTGGAACCAGTTAAGCAGCTGTACCTCAGGGTACCTGAAATTAGGCCCATAAGGGCAGGCCTGGGGAAATGTTTTAGAAAAGAGCAGCGTTGTTCTCAAAAGAGCCAGGATGTCAAAATTCACTTTTGAAAATCTCCCCAGGAATCCCATCTATCTGCCTTTTTAGTCACTTTGAAGGTTGGTGATTAAATCCATACTTACAGTGTGATTCTCCCACACATGGGGAGCAATGGGAGCTTTGTCATCACCACTAATGGGGACAGGATTGTGAGGAATGAAATATGCAATGAGTATGTGAGGGGAAAAAAACCAGGCTTGAAAACCATCAAATGAAAGAGCCAGGGGAGTTTTTAAATTTTTGTTCATGCTTTAATTACTGAAAATGATAGAAGCACTTTGCCATTTTTTTTAAATGGTTAAGTTTTAAAATGTCTGGGGTTGTTTGTTTGTTTGTATCTTTTGGGAATGCCTTACAATAAACCAAGAGATATAAATCAACCCATGGTTTTGCTTTTCTTTTCTTCTGCAGCCACAGCTTAAACAACCAAACAGCGGGGCAGCTTCTCAGCAGCCTGGCTCCACCCTGAGCGCTCTGGGAAGGCTGGAGTGGGGCTGGCAGCACTCTCAGCTCAGCCCAGGGGCTGCAGCACATGCCAGCTTTGCCCTGATGGAGATCTCTCACACCATTCATGCCCTCCTGGTTAGGGTGCCCACAGAGCCTCCTAAGCTCTTTGCTAAACTTTTGAGACCTTTCCCACCTTGTTTCACAAAAAAGAGGGGTGGAAATGGAAGGACAGCCCAATTTTTGTGATTATTCTGGGTGAAATGTTTACTTTAACCTAACTGTAAGACTTAGCTAAAAAATGTATCAGGTCATGCACACAAATCTTTTTTGGCTTTCATATCTCTCTGCATCTTCCCTCTCCCCCTTCTCCTATTCCATATAAGCAGATTTTAATCTGCTTCTCTCTCTTTTGGGGTGTGAGCCCACAGTGTCCCAGGTCCCCAGGGAAGGAAGCCAGTGGAGACAGCCCCAAACTGGGTGGTGTAGCTGTGCTGGGTGGGAGGCTGGTGTGGGCCAGCTGCTTCAGGGACATTTATGTGGAGTTTGGGACAAAATCCTCTAGGATGTCACAGTTTTCTAGCCTCTGCTGTTCACAGGGACTGTCAGTCTGGTTTCTCTCAAGGACCCTCAAAATGATTTTGCTTCAACTACCAGGCACAGAGAACAAATGAGCCGTTAGGTTGGAACATCCAATCATTCCCCAAGGACCACTGGAAAGGGACAAAGCCATGGAACCTATCACTGGACTCTTCATTCATTCCTTTCTTTTTAAAATATTCCCTCCATGGGCAAACAACTCCCTGGCATTGCTAGCCAGTGATGTATGGCACTGCATGCCGCAGAGCCCTGTGCTTTATGCCATGGGGCAAGAGCAAATGGCCAGAGGAAACCGAGGCAGGAGCTGGTCACGGCTCCCTGGGCAGCTGAGCTCCTGGAGGAACCTCCTGCTGCTGTGTTTGCAGGTCAGCCTGCCTGCTCTCTCTTCAGCGTTTCAGCTCTCTCTTTTGCAGAACTGCAGAATTTCTGTAGAATGCAAAGAGTAGCTCCTCTGTGTCTCACAGGCATACTGTGAGGATAAATGTATTAAAGATGTGCAGAAGTCAGAGTCCACATCAGGGCAAAAAAATCTCAGGGAAGATAAATACGCCTGTAGACACCAAGTAGTCTCTTTCTTTGATGCTTTAACGCTTTTATGGTCAATAAAGAAACCCTGAGTTTCACAAAGGCTGTCTGACAGTTCTAATATTAGCATCCTCACCACATCCTTGACGATGCCTGTTTGTATCTCTGTGTGATGCTGATGTTGTTGGTAACATTTTCATGTATGATAAACCAAACTACAAACCTGGTTTGTGCTTGACAGTGAATTGGTTTGCAAAAATGAAGCAAAGCACAGTTCAATCATTTGAAAATGTGAGGAGAGGATGATTACATTAATATTTCTGTATTACATGAAAAGATGTCTAAGTTGTTTCTTCATAGGAAGAGTAATAACTTACTAAAGGAGTAAATGTAATTCAGCAGAAACAGCAGTGGATATTTGCATTTCCCTTGGCTTTAGTTCAACCAAGTCAAGAGCTTTTTGTGATAAATTCACTGAAGAGAGAGAAACCAAGCTGCGGGGAGGCTGTGCCAGTAGCTGCAGTCCCAAGGCAGCTCCTGCTGGGAGCTGCTCCCACCCCATCACACACGGGAGCAGGAGAGCAGCCTCGACCTGACAGAGGTTACATACCCTCAGCGTGGCCAAATTCATCTATACTGGAGCAAGAGAGATTGTGCCATCAATCACCTGCACCAGGGATGAAGTGAAGCTGCTTGTACAACTTCCCTTTTCTCCTTTCTTGCCTCAAAGGAGGGTTTGTGTGGTTTTTTTTTTTTCTTCCCTGGAACATTTTACTAAATCACATTTGCAGATATTTCAAATGTTTCATTCACGTGACACCTGAGCTTTATTTACTTTTGAAATAAGTCATCTCATTAACAGAATTCATTATCCATTATTACTGTCATGTCATTCTCCTAATAAAAGGAATGACTGTAGAAGCATTCAGTGGCTTAGCTGGTAGCATAGTGAGCTATTATGCAGCAAACCTGCATTCACGCTGTACATTGGTATGCCAAGGCTGGCAGAGACTAGGAGCATCAATGAGGTAATAGTCTTAATCTCTGAGGGGAGGATTATGTTGTGCTGCACTGCAAATACCTCCTACTGTTAGCAGGATAATACTTCAGATGGAGCTATAAATTGTTCAACAAATAAGGACAGGTGCTGGGAAGAGAGTGAAAAAAACCCTGCAATGTTCCACCATTATCTCCAGATAAGAGGTGGAAAAACTGTTGTTCTCACTGCTAAACTATTATCACTCTTTCTCCATTTAAATTACCAGCGTGGCGTGGCCAGCCACTCAAAAGTGAAGTGCACTGGCAGTAGTTGAGTCTCTTCTTCCCAGAAATGCTATTTGCTTTTGTGGCTGAGCAAATGCTGGTCGTGGATACGAAGTGATCATGGGCAGCGTGCCCCAGAAACACTGTCCCACCTCCCCGTGTGAGTTCCCTTTTCCAGACAGTCCTATGGCACATCTGAGCCTGGACAGACCATGCTCTTCACTCTTTTCCTGCTTAGAAGAGCAGTTAGGATTCATTTTTGTTCATGGCATCACAGTTTGTGGCTGTTCTCTTTATAGAACCGTGTTTTATAGACCTGATACTCTGGTTTCACCTTAACTGACCCTTAACAGCAGGTCTTAGAATGAGAAAGGGATTTCTCATTTATTAGTGGCAATAAAAAAGTTGGCACACTTTCCAGACCATCTTTTGCAATAGGAACTCAGTGAATATCACAAAGCTGGGCAAATTGTATTATTCCCACTTTACAGAGGATAGATTTGAGTTAAATACCAAAAAGTATTTAACCTGTGCTTTTGCTGGGGTAAACTTTGTCCAGTGGTCCCTGGAAAATGCTGCTCTGTCACAGGATAGCAGAAGAGCATTTAATGGCAATGTACAGATCAGCAGCTCAGGCTGAAACATAAGCAGAGCTTTGCTCCTAGACAAATGTTGCCTTTTACAGGTAGCAGTGATTTACCACACTCCCAGCACTTGTCTCTACTTTTACCCTGCTGTTCTTCCCACCGCTAGAATTTGCTCTTGATCCAAAGCCTCATCCAGCCACACAGCAAACCAGAGGTGGATTCTGGGTGGGAAGCAATGCTTTCAGTCTCTTAGGTTAGTTCTGAGTCTAGCTGAGAAGTTTTGCTTTGGACCAAGGCAGCATCAATTTAATTTGCCTGGCTCACCTCTCAAGGAACAGAAGTTGATTTCCCTGCTTACCCAGCTGTGACTCAGGGATCTGCTCTTTGCCCAGACCACATCTCTTATGATGCAGTGAGGACCTTTTCAGTCACCATGTGAAACATTACCTTTTGATTAGAAATGCCCAAAGAAACATTTCCAGGCCCTTGAATCAATAATAATAATTTTTAAATGGTTTTGCTCATGGAAAATTTCAGCATTTGCAAACACTGTCCTGTTTTAGGATTACAGCAAATGAGGGAATATTGACCTTGCCCACCAGCTTGAAATTACTTAAAAAAATTTATCCAAGCTCAAATATATTCAGCCCTGAGAAGTGGGAAGAGAGACCTCTTTTGGGCAAACTCTTAGCAACATCTGATTTAAAAGATGTTCAGATTGTGGGTCCAACTCATTTCCCAGCCATGCACATGGAGATTCAGTAATTCCCCCCACATGAGTGGTCTGTCCTGTCTGTGGAACCAGAACAGGCTAGTGGAGAATCGAGGACACAAAGTAGCTGATGATATAACTAAACAGATTTGTCGACCAGAATCAATGGAACAAATGAAAACCTCTATGCATGTATTTAATTTTTTAATTTTGAGTTGATCCTTCTTTTGTAGGAAGCACATGTAAGGGGCTCCTGCTTTTCCTTACAGAAGGGCTGACCTGCTGCTCACTGCATAAGGATTTCATCCTTTCCATGTCTCTCAAAAAATATTAACTTTTTTGCTCTCAGTTTTTTTCACCCTTCCTCACAGAAATGCCTGGTTTCATTTGCTAGAAAGTTAACCAGTTCTCATCACAGATACAAAGACTGGGATAAAAAAAAGTGTGTCCCTCTCTAAACTCTTGCTCTGAAGGTTTGCTTTAACACCTACTCACCCAGTCACAGCAGCTTGTCCAACATGACTCAAACCCAAGTGTTTTCCTCAAGAACGACCTTCACCTGGAAGTTGTGTGACTTTGTAGCCAAGCACAGCCACCCCAGCATGGATCTGGCCCCACAGTTCCTGTAGGAACTGGGGTCTTTTTTGACACAAAAGGGATTTTTCCTGGTCAGGACTGCACCCTATTTGCACTTACACCAGATTAACCACTGCTGAAAGCGGTGTAAGGGGTTTTTATGGCGATTGTGAGCCCAAAGCCACCTTGGCAGAAGTGAGAGTGAGATTTGTAAATATATCAACAGAACAGCTTGTCTCTGGCTCCCCTGCAGCCAGGTATGAGAGATGCTCAGGGAAAAGCACGAGACACTTAAACTCCGACAATGCATTAGCACAAAAAAATCCCAGTATCAAAGTCCAAACACACACTGCCTTACCAGCACTGCAACCCAGTGAATCCCAGTCTTATGGTTGGTTTGCAACAGTCTTTGGAAGAGTTGTTATCTTTCTGATTTAAGATACAGCGTTACTTAAAACCCCTTAACAGTAAACCAAATGTCAAAAGATGAAAAAAAAAATTTCCATCACCCTCTGCTTTTTATAAAAATATATCAATTTAATAACTTGGTTTAAAGAAAAACAGAATGATCATGTTAAAATACTACCAAATTTATAAGCTTTGACAGTCCCACATACTGAGATGAACAGGCAAATTTATTTAATAAGAAATAAAATACATTTTCTCCCTGCGTTCACTGAAATAATAAGACAGACACATCTGTCCCAAATTTCTTTTAAGGAACAGAATGGCTGCTACTAACTAGAAAATAGTGCCTTTCTGCTGGCTTACCTCAAGATAAATTTACAGCTTCACTGTAACAGTATCAGAATTCAAAATGTAATAAGTTCAAGTAGAATGAGATCAAACATTTCTGTCCACATTAACTCTTTGATGTCACAATTCAATATCTCGCAATGAAAGATGGGGATGTAAAATGCAGGAAAGTTTATGCAACTTCTCGCTGTTCTCAGAGCCAAAATATCTGCAGGGTCTGTTCTGTGGGGTTTGCACATTCCTGTAGGAATGTGTGGTGAGCATGGTGGAAGGCTACACTGCCACAGGAGCCACAGATTTACGTGATTTTTGGGACATGCAGATCTTATTGTTGGCACAGACCTCAGGGCCTCATAGCCCAGCAGCTGTTTTGGGACCCAAACCAACATCTCAGAGATAAAAATTGTCCCAGGCACATTTCAGTGCAAGATCTCTGTGGAGTTAGAGTGCTAACACATTTCAAAAGGATTTCAGGGAAAGGGATGGTTCCTCTACCATCTGACATCAGAGGAGGGATAGGCCACTCTCACCCCCAAACAGTGCAGAAAATGGAAAACAGTAATTGCAGCCACACAAAAGAAAAATGGTACATTTGTCAAGACAGAGAAGAATCATCCTTCTCTATGACAACGGGTAGAGTTATCACCCTTAAATGTGTCCCTAAATCTCCACAAAAAGGGATTTATGCAATGTCCCATACCAAATGGACAACCCTCCTTTATGAATTTCCTCTGTCCTCCCAGCCAGACATTTCTTGATCTAAAGCCTTTGGTCCTCTCTGTTTCCTTTGTGCTTCTCAGATGGCACCAAGAGGATACCAAGAAAAACCAGCAAGGAACTTCTTTATTTATGAACTTTTCGATCATGCAAGCCAAACAGGCTCTTTAGCAGTTGTTCAGTTTCATGTGGCACTCCCATATACTGCTCCAATATTCTGGAAAATTGAATTTTGGGAAAAGTGTTACCAACAGAATGCAGGCAAGGTGTGCCAGTAACCAGCTACAATGGTGAACCTTCCCAGTGAGAACCAAGAAAGGGTTTGCTGGGGGTAAATGAGAATGAGAACCAAGAAAGGGTTTGCTGGGGGTAAATGAGAGTCAGCTAAAGAGGCTGTAGCTCCCCACCAGTGCTGCCTGATGAAGTCCTTGCTTGTGGGCTGATATGACACCACTGCAGCTGTGCCCTGGCACACACTCAGCTTGTGCTGGCCACAGAGTGCTTTTCTGATCTAGCCTGAAACAGTTCTGCAAACAGGGCAAGCTGTATGAGCAAAAATCACTTGATGCCAGTATAAGCTGGGTTTGCCTGAAAGCTTTTGCCAGTGTGAAGTGTTCTTAAAAACTGTAAAAATAAAAAACAAAAAATGTCACACCCTTGGCTGGCATTGGCTTGTGTGCAGACGTTTTAAAGATACGTTTGGCTCAGGTTTGCTTTTGCTGGATAAGACTGCACCAATGTAATTGAAGAATGTTATGATAATAATAATAAATGTCACGTTTATTAACATTTTTAACTGCATTAATAAATGGGAAGCTGTCAAACTGGTGTTACCCTGAGCAAAGACCATAATAATACTAAGTGGTAACTCTTGGGGACTGTGGGAAAACATGAATCTTTCTTCTGATGGAGTTGTAAAGCCTGTAACTGAAAACTAAAGCAATATCTCTCTTACCTTTGTGAAGAACAACTTTTAGATGGGGAAGGTTACTTAGCAGGGTCCAGAATACACAATGAAAGCAGGAAAAGAAAAAGAAATGAGCTTGTACTATGACAGGTCGAGGTCTCTGGATTCCCAAAGGCCATTTTTTTGCCAACAAAAGTGTTTTGCTGTCTAAGAAACAGATTGTGAACATCCTTGTCTATGAGTATCTAAATCTAAAGTGATTTAACCTGCCACAGTGAAATGAAACCTTCCACAAGAGGGTCCTAGAGGAAAAATTAGTTGCCCTGAATATACCTGGGACAAACCATGTGTCCTCCAAGGGACAGACAAGTCAGACCCTGCATCCGCCCAAGAAGTCTGAATAAAAATCCTTGAAAACTAAAATTAAAAAGTAATTACCTGAATAAGGCTCACAGAATTCATTACTTTGTAGACAGGGCTTATTAGAACAAGAGAATATCAGGCAGACATGACAAGTATGACCTGCAACCACAACTGCATGTAAGAATGTACCATTTTATGTGCCTGGTTTTGAGATCATTGTTAGTGCTGGAGAATAGCTCTGCTCAATGGCAAACAAGTGATGGCCTCACCTTCTGCATAACTGGCACATAATGGGAGCTGTAAACTGGGGAGACTAAACAGCTGGGAGCCAGAGTGGACCATTTGCCCCATTGCACTTGCCAGCTGAGGTTTGGAGAGGGGAGGTTTTAAATATATTTTTGTACATTTTTTCCTATTCAATCAGCACTTTTTCCATAAATGTTTGCAGGTTAGAAGGACTTTTGGACCCTGACCAGACAAAGCCTTGACTGCTTGCAGGTAAAGAGTTTGGAAGTCAATAGAATTACTGACCTATCTGAGAGCTCAAAGGACCAAGAGGCAATGTGTAACATATTTTATGAGGAAAACCAATATTACTGGAAAAATGGACAAGCTGTCATGGACACAAGTTTTAAGTGCAAACCCTGTCACAGGTTTTAGTTTCTGGTGCAGATGAATTATTTGATTTACCCCTTCTGTTGCTTTGGAACACGTCAGGGCCAGTTTCCTTCCATTTCCAGTCACTTGGCTGTGGTGCCTTTTCCCACAGGCTCATCCATGAGATCTGAGTTGCTCTCTAGGTGTACCTTTCTTTTTTCACAGGGCACCTGAGGCACCTCCTGAATTATATGCCTACAATTCAAGGGGATTTAGGACACCTGATGTGTCGTGTAATGCTACACAATTACATCCCAGATCCTAGCTTTCAACATCTAAAATCCAGCAAAGCTAGATGAGATGATTTCAGGCTGAGTTTCTTTGTGGCTCCATTATGGATTTTTTTTTTCTTTTTGGACAAAGATTAGCTGTAGCACAAAGCAAATCTAAAAAAAATAAAAATGTGGCTCTGGATTCTTTATATACTCAATCCTCTAATCCACCCTCACATAACCTGTTCTGTCACACAGCCCTTGGTGTAGGTGTGTAATGGGATCTGATGACTGAGCTCCATTGTGTGAACACCCACTCAGCACAAGCAGACGGAGCTGTTGCTGCAGCTCTTCCTCCAGCACAGCAGTCGAGCTCCACCATCCTTCCTCCCACCCAGCCTCTCTGTGCTCCCTCCTTTACCACACCCCAGTGCCAGGGAACTGCTTTCTGCAGGCCAGACCAGAGCCTGAGCTCCACTCCCTGCTCTGAATCTGCTTCAGAGATGGAAAAATTCCTCACAGATCCCTGACATCGCCAGAGCTGCAGGATCCCAGCTCTGCAGGTGAGAGTGGAAAATGTGATGGGATCTGCTTCATATTGCACAAACCCATGAGCTGACAGTTCTTTTGAAGATGAGCAAAAGAAGAGGGTGGGGATAAAGATTTCAACTGCATGTTCCCCAAATATTCCCCTGCATTTGACATACAAGGTCTTCATTTAGTTCAGCTCATGCTGGGGATACTGAAACCCTACTGGAATACATGTTATTTCTTCAAGTGCTGCAACTTTGCAATCAAATAACCTCCTATATGAATTTTGTATTTCTCAGCCTTCACAATATGTGCCAAATGCAGAATGTCTGAAAAACAGAGGACTGGTCAACAAGGGTTACTGCCTGCTAATAAAATAAATTGTGCTACAGAAACTTAACAGGTTGTGTGTTGAATGTTTGAAGAAAAAGCAACAAAACAATTTCCACCCACCCAAATACTAACTGAATAATTTGGCCAAAAGCCTCATATTCTTACAGAAATCTGCTTTATCATTTAGCAAAGATGTACAAAGAAATATTCAATTCCTACTAGGATGCAGCTTAAGAAATGGAGAGGTAGCAAAAGGGAGATTAGAAAAAGCAATGAGGCACAGGTCAATGGTAATACATCCCTTATATTTGTCTAAAGCAAATCTAATTTGAAATATAACTAAAAATTGTTGCCAAATACCCCATTAGCTGATTCCAAAACCTATTTCAACAGCTCAAACCTTTTCCATATCACTGGGACTGCACAGGTGCCTACAAAGGTATAATTTGAATTTGTTTCTTATAAAACAGCTCATAAGTAGAAAATACCCTGGTTTAGCCATTATCAGGCATATTTTTCTAGGTGCCCATAATGGCAAAAGCAGCACAAGCCATTCACATCGTTAAAGCTTTGGGAGCTGACCAGGCTCAGCACACGGGCTCTGTGAGACCATAAAGAAAATGTCTGCGAGCAAATTCCTATCAAGAATGAATCAGAACTCTGTGTAAGAGGTAATTTCAGCATCTCTGGCCTAGCAAAGTAATGCCAATTTAGGTATATAAGATAGGTATATATACCTATATAAGATATAAGGCCAAAGTCTTTCTACTTAGACAACATTTCCAACCAGAAAAAAAAATGTTGTAGGAAATCTGGGTAGGTATTAGTCCTTTTTGTGCTTTGTTTTTTAACAAAAACTAATAACACGCCCTCATTCTAAAATTCACAGTCACATCATTTAATGGTTGCAGCTTGTGCCAGCTCTCTGGATTAGTAAATCACAATAATGAAATTGTGAAATATC
Source organism: Camarhynchus parvulus (assembly GCF_901933205.1). Classification (NCBI taxonomy): domain Eukaryota; kingdom Metazoa; phylum Chordata; class Aves; order Passeriformes; family Thraupidae; genus Camarhynchus; species Camarhynchus parvulus. The sequence continues at coordinate 29,271,407 of NC_044576.1, read as the reverse complement.
TTCCTACCATCAAGAAAAGAAAAAAAAAATAGTTTTAGAGTTTTCCCAAGCATTTCCAGTGATGATCTTGCCAATCAATTCTTGTTGTGTAGTGAGCAGAAAAGAACTAATTATATGACTTTTTTTTTTAATTTCAGAACAAAGAACATATAATAATTATTGGTCCTGGAAACTTAAATATAGAATATGCTGTAATCCTGAGTTCATTATGACTTGAGGGACTGGTAATAATACTAAGGCATTACACAGCCCTAAGGAGCTTCATATCTAGAAGGTAAATACTTAAAAGCCTTGGTACATCAGCAATCCAGAGGCAGGAGGAGAGATTATTATGGTTTTAGGTGAGGGTACATTATAATTCTTGTTTTTAAATCAGCTTTAAATCTGATTGCAGAAGAGCTGGATTTCAAAAAAGGGCTTTGGAGTGCAAGAACATGGGAAGGGCCTGTATTTTGCTTTCTACTCCTTGTTTGTTGGCGCTCTGGGGTAGAAAAAGTTCCTGAAAATCATTAAGAATTGAACAAACTGAAGTTAAAAGCTTTGATCATGGAGTGGAAACAGGAAGCTGGTGAGTGTGTTGTGTTTTCCTTCATTGTTTTGCCCTTAGACCACGACATTTGAAATTTAAAGGCATTGTTTGCCCATTTTTTTGTTTGTTTACACTTTCTGTGTATGTTTTGATCAGCTCAGTTCACTTTGTCATACAGAAGGACTCTCACTGCTAAACAGCAACTACAAAGCTGCCCTTGTTTTTGACAGGCTAAAACACCTGTGTGATTAAAGCTATCAAATGATCTTCCTACCCTTAAAGCACTGAACAGCACCTAAGCCATAACTCAGCAATAACAGATGATCTATATAATACTCCTCCAGTTATAGAGTCTCCCTCTAGTTACTCTGTAACCCTAATAAATATAATAAATATAATATTGGTAATTAATGAAGGGTTGCCCTGGGGTGTTCTGTCTCCTGAAGGGCCAGGTTGCCTGTGCTTTGCTTTGCCCCTGAGTAACACAAACCTTGTGGAGAAAAAAGAGGAGAAATCACCTTTGGGGCACTCTTGGAAGTGTCAGTGATTTATTTCACAGCCCTGCTCCAAGTAAAACACAGGATTTCAGTCATGGGCTGGTTACATGTGCCAGTCACTGGGCTGCAGGAGAGGGGCACTGAGGGAAGAGCTGCTGTCTGAAATAGAAGCTATGGTTGGAAATTAATCTTTGAGAGCCGATGTTCCTCTGAGCTGTGTTTCTGAAGGGCTGCTGTGACTCCTCTCACCAGGACGCCAGCTCTCCACAAACACCTGCAGTAGCACAGCTCACAGAACCCACCAGGCAGCATAAATATTCTGTTTCCATGATTCCTGACAAGGTGCTCTTGGATTCAGCACTGAGAAGTGACCAGGGCTGACATGACATCTTGCAGAAATGAGACTGCTCCTGCAGCAAGGGGCTCTTGGAGAAACACTCTGTGAAGTTAAGGGTGGAAAAGTCAAGAAGATGAGAAAAGCATCCAAAAGAAGCCCATGAATTGAGGGAAAGGTAACAGCTGGATTAATGTTCAACTGCTTCATTTTGGGGTTTGCCATGAATAATTAAGTGTAATTAATAAATAGTGCCCTGAAGATAGGATCAAACAGACTTTGGGTGTGGTGCTTAATCCTTCCTGAGTTGGAGAGCAAGGCCAGCAGCCCATAATGGATTTAACTAATTCTCTTAATTGCAGCTTCATTTGCCTGATCTTTCTAAATGGTATTAATCTAGATTTGCAGAATAAGCACTTGGAAAAGATTTACCAAAATCACGGTAGGATCTCACAGATACATTTCTCTTCTTGGGTTTTCTTCAGTGGGAGAAGAGATTTCATTGTCAATGCAAATTCTATTAATTTGGCTAAGCGTTCACAGTCTTTGTTGGCATAAAATAAGAATTTAAAATGTCATTAACAAATTCAACCCTTAGAATCAACATTGGAAACGACAAATTCTGCAAGACTGCTAATTAGTTATTTACAGATTAAATACTTCTAAAAGGCAAAACTGCAGCGTTTGACTCTCATTTCTGCACTGGGTACTGAAGCACTGCACAGATTTCTGTGTCTCACAGAAGGAAACACATCCCACGTGCTGATAACCACACTGGGAGACAAGATAATCACATTTCTTTATCACCCTTTGCCTGGACAACAACAAATCTGCATGAGAGGCCTTTAGCTCTGAGCAAACTCCAGCCAAAAGAAGTTATAGATCATATCCTCAGGTTTTCCAGATCTCATCTGCCCTCTGCTCTCACCACACTCCACCACTCAGGTGTTCAGCTCCCTTCTCTACAGAGCTCATTAAGTTGATTAAAACAATTAACAAAATCTAGAGATGCAGAGTTTAAATCCACTGCCAACAGTTTGTCTCTTTGGGCACAACAGAAAATTTCTTCTCTGACAGTGTTTTGTTTGAGAAAAAGGAATAAATTGCAGCTCGTGTGGAAAAATGTGAAGTTGTGTGAATGGCTTTGACTTGCCAGAGGTGACCAACTGCTTTGACAACCAGTCAGTTTTGACTCTTGATCCATTCTGAGTTTGATTTCCTACCTAAGTCCTGCAGAGGCAACTGCTGTCCTTCACACCTGAAATCAAGACCATCATTGGTGTTATCACCCATGAGAATAAATGCCAAAATTCCCACTGGCTCAGTGGTGCCGCTTCTGCCAGCTGAGTCCAGTTCTGCTCATGGCAAGGATTCTTCTATCTTTTAATTACAGACTGAATAAAATATACATAAAACTAAATCAAACATGAGCAACATGGGCTGTCCAGCCACACACAACACTGTTCTGGTTTAATGTAGGTTCACACCACTCATCTTTTCCCTTCCTATGGTTTGCTGCCTCCATTGCTGTGTTTTGTCTTAAGCTGGGCTGTGAATTATTAGGAAAAATTTTTTTTTTTTCCCCTGTGTTTCTGCAGCATTGAACACTGAGGATCCAAGGGCCTGTCACCCCACTGTACTATGAATAATTGAGACCAGTAATTATTTTATTCTCATTATCAAATCAAAGAAATAACGCTGCTTCAAAGCTACACATGTTGCAAGTAGCAAAGTGCATGTGATATCCATGGCCCTTTTGCTGCTCTTAGCTAGCCACTAACTCACTTAATTTTGTGTAGTTTAGCACATTACAAGATTGTTCAGGAGTGCCATAAATGATGTCAGGCACCATCAGAAACCACTTCAGAAAATCATTGCCTGTAGCCAGATCAAAAGGTGAACACCTGGAAACTTGCAGTTCTGGGAAAGCAGAATAAATCTTTTTTCTTTCCCCTTTTTTTCTGTTTTTTTCCTTTCTCTTCCTCTTGGAGATTTGTTTCTTTTTGCCTTAAAGAATTTGAAAGGTTTATTTACAGCTTTTCAAATGACCCCTAATCTATTTAGAAAAACACGGCACGGCAAATTCATCTCGGGTGTAACTCCATTTGTTGACTTAAGCAGAGTTGTGCCAGAAGGGAGCCTGGCCCAGGAGTTTCTCTGCAGAGAAAAACAAAGCATTTGAATACAACACTTAATTGGCTCCTTGAGTCCCATCACAGGCTGTCCTGGAATATATTTATTGAAGGTAATTCTTTTATTGTGGTAAGATTGCATCAGTAACTGAAAGTCGCGGTATTAGTTTTAAACCTTGTCCTGTTCCTTAGGCTTCCCTGCTTGAGGCTGATAATTTTCACAGCACCTGACAATGCTTAGAGGGACATTGTATTATGTAGCTGAGTGAAATCTAAGACCATAAATAACTGGGAACGTTGCTTATTTTGTCAGATATCAGCAACATAATTAATTACAATCCATCAGGGTCGACTTTCAGGAAGTAATATAAAAAGTTGTTTACTGTGGAGCTGCGGAATTTAGAGATGTGCTGGGAACCTCTTGCAAAGACACAGACTCCATAAGTAATATTAAAATGATGCTTGCTATATAATTAAAAGCTAATTGATTTGTTTAATCTTTCAATTTTTTAACATTCTTCTCTTGACCAGGTTTTTATATTGATTCACTATTTTTAGATGAATTTGTTATTTTTCTTGGCAAGTCCTGAAAAATGAATACCTTTATGAACACATCAACCCCAGAAAAAGAATCTGGGGCACAAAAAGTCTATTAAAAACAGTAGCTGCTGATTTTCTCGCACTATGGGTAGAGCATGAATCTGCCTATAAGAGCTCTCTCCATATCTTGTGTATGGAGCAGGGCCATGGGGGAGAGTGGAAAGACACTGCAGGGAAAGGATTGGCAAAAAGGATAAGGAAAAGAGACCAAGGAGAGAGCAGGGAGAACATTTGGGAGGGGAAAATATAGAAATATTCTGAAAGCAGAAATCAGAAAGTCATTGAGACAGGGACAAAGCATGAACAGACAATTGATCCTCTTCCCCACTTGGCTGGTGACTGGATATAATGCTCATGGGGCATTAATCCTGCCTGTCCTGTCCCAAGAAACAATCCTTAAAAGATCCAGTGATGAAGCCAGCAGAAAACTGGTGGACAAATAGTGTACATTCTGGATGAATCAGTTGCTTTGCTTTCATTTGGATGCTAATGATGTTGTGATTGTGTTAGAGTAAGCTGGGTTTGGGTTTTCTCAAGTACACAAAAAATCTGCACAGTTTTAATTAGTTTGCTATGAACAAGCTCACTTTAAAGAGTAGCATTTAGTAGATTGTAGAAGATTTTCATCCCTTTTTTTCTGACTTTAATATACCAATTAAGAGTTGTGCTTGTTGCACTGTTTTGGCCTTACACTGTGATTTTGGTCATATAGTTTAACAGTTTATAAGAAAATCCTGAGGTCACAGAGCATTTGCAAACACATACCAAGCTGAACTGATGAGGAGAGCACTGAGAGGGGAATTTGCTTCAAAAAAAGTATGACCTTCCATGTGCAAACAAACTCATTTATAGGAAAAGGACTAATAAAACAGAGCCTTTTAATGAGACACCCAAACAATATTTTTACAAACCAACTTCTTGCTAAAGAAGCTGTCTGGGTGTATGCACGTGCATTGCTGCTAAAACCAATTACTTTACTACATATGCTAATAATACATATGTATGATTAGCAAATACATATGCTAATAATTCAGCCAGGGTAAAAATGTTAAAGGAAAAAAAAAGAAGAGTAGCATTTTGTAGAATTCTGGTTTTGTTTATCCAAGCAACTTGAATTTATACACCACAAGGAAGAAAATGTTTTCTTTTTCACATATGAAACAACAGCAGGTAATTTAAAAGCAACAAATATAAACAGTGCCAATCCCAAGCAATTACTTGAGATAAGAATAAATTAAATGCCCAAATTATTTCTATATACCTATATATCATCCAGCATCACTGGGATTTTTAAAATGGTTTCATGAGAGCAAGGTCAAGCTCTGTAGCAAGAAGGACATTATAGACATTATTAAGCTATAGAATTACCAAGTCAGATAACTTTTGGTTTTGCTCTCCTCTGTGAAACACACTTACAATCCTTTCTGCAGTTCCAGGTTACAAATGGCAAACTTAATCTGAAGAGAAACATTTATATATTTGATGTTAACTGCAATAACAGCTCTATTCAGTTAGAGCTTTTAAACCTTTTAATAAAGCAGACACTTGACACAAAGTTTTTATTTTATTTTTATAATAGATATATCCCCCAAAAACTTGAAGTAATAAATCTGACTATAGAGTAATATTTCTCAGTATTTGCCACATAGTTTGTACGAATTAGTGTTGCATAATAAATAGATGTTTAAAATATTTGTTCATAGAGGTCTTTCCTTGAACTTAAGCATAAGTTATCTAAACAGTTGAAAAAAGATTTATAGTTATGAAGAGGCCTATATGTCAAGCAAAGTTTTATGATATGTTCCATAATAAATTAGCAATAAATGGATACAGGTGACTGTGGAATTTATGGCCTTTAATGTTTTAATGCTTCACTAAAGAAAAACCTATTATTAAGGTCCTAAAGGGTAATACAGGAATACCATCTACAAATTGTCAAATTAAATCGTTGTTGCCAGGTATTTGAACAGTGGAGCATTTCTGCTTGACCAGCAGCAGGGGTGGATAGCAAAGAAAGCAGGAGAAGTAAAGCTGAAGATTTCACCCTGCAAACCCTACTCACTGGAAATGATGGGTCTGATCCTAAACCATCTCACATTTGAAAAACCTGTAATTATCCAGGTAATCTAAGTCTGCTTGAAGGGCTCCAAATCACTCATACAGGTAAAGGCTGAAGGATTCATCCCAGTTTAATGGAAGGCTAAAAGCCAGTGAGTGAAGCTCTGCTTGGTAGGGACCTTTTAAAACATGAAAACTATTGCTTGAATTTAAGAAATAACACACCGTGGAAAAGAAATGGATTTCACTGTCCTAACTCTGTGACCTCAGATAATACTGGAAAGTGCCCTAAAACACAAATGCCAATTTGCTGCTGCAGGCGTTTGTGAACCTCTCTTAAGTGATGAGAACCCAACCAGAAAATAAACCAAACCTTTGAGTCAAAACAGGGATGGTACTTGGTGAGGTAAAGGGAGAGAGATTTATCTTTGAAGGGAAATCAGACCTGGCAGTAAGGAGTTAAGATCCCAAAACGACTTGGCAGTGCTGCCCACTCTCGGGAAACAGCCTCCCCAGGGATGCAGCAGAGAGCAACCCCGTCCTCAAAATTGCTTTTTAAGATTAAGCATATCCAAGCTATTAGCAGGATGTCTGCACGTTAACACATCAGCACAAAGATAGGGCCAGGGGGAGGGGGAAAGAGTTATGCAAAAGTGCTCTGCGACTGCCATTGGGGCAGTTCATCCCTAAAGGGAAACACATGTTAGACAATCCTCTGCCTAATAGGGTTGGACAGTAATTAAAAAATATCTTTTATTTGGAGAGCTGGGTCTTGAAAGTACCAGCTCGCACCGTTAATCTTTTTGATGTACTGCAAAGATCTGCAGCAAAGGTCAGCGGGCAGGAGCTCTGCCATTTGTAGGGGGACGAGCTCCCTGATGGGACAGTGAACTGCAGAGCAGATAAAGCCATTACACCCAGCTATCAGTTAACTGTGGTTCACAAAGGGACCACAGGGTGACCATGACCTGATCACATCTCCATATGCTCTCATACCGCCGGGCCCTTGGTAAATCACCTTGAAAACTACCAGCAGCTCCTCGGAAATAAAATTCAGGTGAGGCAACTGCACAAGGAAACGATTTAAATTGAATGGAAAGCAGGAAGAGGGCTCATTGCTCTCAGGATGCCTTGGCCTGCTCCTCAGAGATGGCAGAGCCAAACCTACTGTAAAATGAGATGTCTGAGATCGAAGTTGTATCCCGTTGACTGTGCCACAACAGTTAAAGCAGCAAACCCAAAGCTGCACTCTGTCCTCTCAGCAGTAACACCTCTCTGCCCCACCAAATGTTTCCAGCAGTCCCATTTGCTCCAGCTGGGGAACCTTCTGCTCTAAAGAACCTTGATGTCCTCTACCAGTAAAACCAAATCCCCAGAGCGGCTACTGCCAGTATAACCAGGCAGAGTTTGTGGGAAGAGGGAAACCTATCCATAGCCAGAACAGGCACCAAATAGCAGTTCCACAGCAGAGGCTGGAGGGCAGTGTTTTAGCCTGTTTTAGCACTGTCTCCGAGCAAGCGCCAGATTAAGCCCCGTTGTCATTCAAATAATCTCCAGCGAGAGCTTTCCACTGCAGATAGGGATAATCGTTAATTAACCCATTAGTCTTGTTCACTTCGTAGCTCCTTTCCCTTCTCTGCTCTACTGTCCTGACACCATGAAATGTCTTTCCTTATTTTGACATGGCTAAGAACCTCAATTCAGGGCTTTTTTTAGATTTTGGGGTGTTTTAAAAGAGAATTTGATGAACACCTGTGATTTCATCTGGAAGTTGTTTTTATCCCCATGCTGTGAGGAGCTAACTTCCAGATCACCCTCCCGTCCATGTGTCTATCAGATGTGTTCATCTTGTGCTGGGCTGGGCAGGGTGGTTGGGTTTTTTTTTCCACTATGAACTATGAGCTTATCTGACCCTTAACAATGACTGCTGCAGGTGAGTTGTAAAGCTATCTGCTGCTCAGATAAAACACAGATACTATCTACAGGTATAGCCTCTGTTTCCAGGAACCTTCTGCTGTGCTCTGTCCAGAGGGCCAACAGTGATTGCTTCCCAGGGAATGCTCCTCCATCCCCAGGGTAAAGCTTCTGCAGAGTCTAATATTATGTAAACTCTCAATTGTTGCTGTTTCCCTGTTTCTTTTTTTTTTTTTGCCATTCATCATTTGCCCTAAAAATTCTGTATCACTGTAAAAGGCAGATTACTGAATAAAGATCCCATGATTATTTTTTTGAATACTGTCTCCCTCAGGACAGAACAAACTGAGATGATTGTGAAGGATTAATTTAGCTTGGTAAGTGTCCCCAGATCTGGCTCTAGGGTGTAATATCACCTCTCTATTGTCTCTGTATACATTTCCACTCAGAAAATGGGGGAGAAGAACATCCTCTGATACATTTTTTTTTCCTCCTTGGACAGCAGAAGTTAGCAAACTGAGATCTTTCTATTCCTTTTAGGTTAACAGTGTATTTTATGCCTGATTTCAGCAGCTGTGATGAGCCCACATACAGAAATATTCTGGAAAGATCAGCTCACAAGAACACTCAGCTTCTGGGGACAGGACAAGTAAAACAAGTCTTGTGCAAAGAGAGTTGATATCTTCTAAATAAGAAGGTAACAAAAAATAGGGCATATTTCAGATTCAAACAATATTTATTTAATTTACATATTTAGCTGGCATATCTGTGCAAATGAGAGAAAAAACTGCACTACTATTTCACCACAGATAAGGCTCTTCATTATAACTACATGCTTCTAAATAATGATTTTCAGGTTTTTCTGCCTCTCTCCACTACTGCAACATGACAAATCTTTAAACATATTATACAGATATATTTTTTGAGGTTTCTAATGTACGGGTATTTTAATGGTATCTACAGTAGTGCTCGAATGAGGATAAAGAAATAAAATTTATGGATTTCAGATGCCTCTTCATTTAAAGCAGACTGAAAAAACAAGGAAGTGGGGAAGTGATAGGTGTAATGCACCACAATTGCTTTGCATCTGGGATTTTCAAACATATTTAAACCACTGGAATCTCTTCATCCATTCAGACACATTTCAAAGAGCTTTGAAGGGCCTTCCTTCATGCAAATGTGGTGCATTGGGAATGGGTGTGATCCAAAGCCCTCCTCTGGATTTTCCTCTGCCAGTCTGTGGTTCTGCATCCCCACCTGGATTTTACAGCTGAGATCACTCCCTGTTACGTCCAGCATTGAATATTCTTGTAACCCTTGTAAGGCACCATTTCAAGTACCAAAATTATATCAGTGACCTCTGAGAGCTGCAGCAGGGGAAGAAGGGGCTGCCAACCTTCAGCTTTCAGTCTGGCTCTTGGAGACTGGGCTGCAGGGGCAGATGATGCTTCCAGCATCTCCCAGTGGAAACTGCAGCATTGCTTGTCATGTACCACAAAATGGGATTGCTCTTGGCTTGAGAAGTCTGTACTGAGCCAAAACCCAGCAAAAAAAAACCTGAGTAGAAATGCAGGAGGTGTGTGGTTTTCATGCCCAGGTTGCTGCAGCAACTGGGACCAGAGGGAAAGGGTAGCACTGTCTGTTATAAACACAAAGGTAAAAGAGCTGGGGAAAAGCAGGAGGTGTTCTGTCAGGGGGAAAGGAGAAAGTGATGAAGGAGCAGCAGACAGAACAACATCCAAGTGGAGGTGAAGAAATTCAGATGGGGATTTTTCTTCTAGGGACAATACAGGACTGTACAAAATCAGAAAAAGTGAGAAGAGGTTACACTTACTGGAGGGACGGGGTTGTTGTTGAGAATATGAGATCAGTGTTTGAAAGAGTAGTGACAAAAGATGGCACAGATACCATGCAGTTGAAAAAGAAATAAAATTAAAAAAAGGCTTGTCATCTATTTTGACATTTCAGGAGTTGTAGAGTCTGTATGGAACAAAACAAAAAAAAGAAGGACTTTTAAACAAAAGAAAAAGAAAAAGAAACCAAGACAGAAAAGTGAATGAATAAACCTCAATCTGTGAAGCTGGTGATACTTTCCACACACTCAGAGGGGGCCTTCTAAAAAAGTAGAATGTCTTTTGATGTTGAAAGATAAATACAAAAGAAAAGCACCAGCAGCTATGACTGGATATCCAAAAAATGTAAAGGTCCATTTGCACATATACCTTCAATATAAAGTGATAGTCTAAGACACCTGGGTACCTGTGTGATTTCCTGGGTTAATTGATTTACAGTCTTTTGTTTCACAGTAAGTATTTCCATAATGGAAATAATGGAGTGTGATATTTGGGTTTTTTTCTTCCCAAAGGTATGCAGCAAGCTGAGTTTTGTATCCAAATATATATGTCTCATTTGATATTGGCTTAATGGCTACTTTCCCAAACACAACAATGCCTGGTTCAACAGCATTTCTACTGTGATTTATGTAACAGCCGAGTTCAGGAACATTGCTTTCTTTTTCTTTGGTTTTTTCTTTCTCTGATAGTATCTTCGTTTTTTTCTTCTTAATTTCAACTAGAGATATGCTTGTGTCTTTTAAAGATACAAGCAAAATCTTTAGCTAACATGCTTATTGCAAATTCAGGCACACGGGATCAAAAGTCAAAATTATTCTCACTTTCAAAAATAAAATTAATATGTAAAAATCTCAAAATCACAGCAGAGAGCACCACATCTTGAACTCAATAGCCTAATTCATATATAAAGCTGAAATTCCACCACTAAAGGTCCTGTGTGGTGAATCTAGCCCAAGTTGTTGTCTGTAAATTCATTTTACCAAACATCCCGACCTGGGAAGTGGGAGATTGGAGCAATAGCAGAAACTCACCTCTGCAGGAACCAACCTGACTGCAACTTGCCTGGTGTTGAGTGTCTGGTTCTGGTTTTACTCCTGTAAGACTGAAGTTAAACTATATATTCTTGCCCTCTGTCATCTGACAGAGGAATGTACTCAGCCCCCTAACATTTGCACTGCTTGTCGTGCTGCCGTCATTAAAAGAACCTCCTGCCTTGTAAAAATGTAACTACACGTGTTTCATAAAAATCGATATAAAAATAACAACACCGGGGTACTTACATCTTTCTGGAACAATCGAGTTCTGAAACAAGCATCTTGGTTCTTCCTCCTGCAAATGGATCAAATTACATTTCACTAGGTAATAAAGTGTGGTGCAATAGCCTGCCCAATCTGTTTTCATCTTGTCTGGTACAAAGTTTCAGATATACTCACTCATTATTCAACCTAATGGGCCGGGTTTGGCATATATTGAATGTTAGCGCTCTCCCTGGAAGCTGCAGAGGTTAACTGCTCCTAACAGTCTCTTTCCTTCCTTTCTGGCATGTTTTCCCCATGAATATTTGAAACAACAGAACTAAATCTCATAATACCCTACAATGAAGGTGCTGGTACAGACCACAGTGATGAAATAATAGTACAAATTATTTTGTTCTAATCCTTGGTCGCCCCAGTGGAACCTGGTCCATACCTGGAAATGTTTTGAAATGTATCAGAGAAGCAATCTGCTCTTGCCAAAATGCTTGCAGAATTGAAGGTCCACATTATTAAGCATTATTATTGTTCTTTATTCACTTTATTGGTAGTGTTTGCATGATTGTGGCTGTCCATGAGAAAAAATAATACTGTCAGAGACTGAACTGGAGATATTACGCCCTTAGTACAATTATCATTTCAGAGGAGGAAGAAAAATCTTTCTAAATACAAATTAATTTAATGTTAACCATGAGCTAAATCATGGTCATTGTAATCCTGTAAGTGGTCCTGCTGCAGGAAGTTAAAAACAAAGTTACTTCTAAAAGCAGAAGCTTGAAAAACCTATGTATATAATTTCTAGGCTCTGCAGCAAGGAATTACACAAATTGCTAATCAGGCACTAAAATGAATATACTGTTGATACAGTTGAAATGTTTTCTTTGCTCTCCTGTCGTGCTATAATATTTTTCTAGTCCCTGCACTCAAAGTAGATACATCACATTTTGATGTAGTTAGGCTCTTTTCAAGGTGTGAAATTGGTAAGTACCAACACCAAAGGAAAAAAATTCTTTTAATACTGCGCTGTGCCACTTGAAGCTGTACTACCCTTTGGCTTCGAGCCAGCAAACTCCAGTGAGAACTATTTTATAGCACATGACTATAATAAAAGATATTTAAACATGGCCTAACAATGGATTAAACTACTAAGACATAGTTTGTGTTAGATCCCAAGGATGAATATCAAAAATAGAGGCAATAGTTTTGAAACAACAGCCAGCAGTGAAAAGTTTACTTCTAATATAAACCAGACAGTCCCCAAAATAATTTGTGGTTTATTTAATTCTTACCGTTCGTCTTGTGCTCTTTTGAGTAAGCTAAAGTAAGACACCCGCGTAAAAGCACCAGCTGGTTTAGATTTTGATTCGGGATCTCTAGTGAGCTGAAAAACTCTAATCTGCATCTGCAAGGGTGGGGAGTCGTTTTTGTAAACAAGGGGAAAAAAAAGGATTTGCTGCAGGGGGAAGGGCAGCTTAGAAGAAGGTGCATTTTGGGAGAAGAGAGAAAAAACAACCTCGTTAATATATTATAATAAATTACTCTTTTGTCATTATCTGGTTATATTTGCACAAACATCAATTGCATGTGAGCCCTGAAAAATAATGTTTCATTGCCTTTAATACGCACTGCAGTGTGCACCCATACAAAATCATTACTGTAACAAAACCAGCTGCATGTAATAGAAAGCAAATGATTTACAATGTTACTATAAGAAACTACTTTATTTCACATTATCATAAAAAGAACAGCACTGAAAATTTGCATGACAAACACAAGAATCCAGGAAATTCCAAATCTAATTCATTTTTAGGTTTTAATAGGTATTAACTTACGGAGGTAAATTGTTAAGAACATTTCTTGCAGAATATTTCCAGAGAGTTTAGCTGCAATATTGGAACATATATTTAGTGAAATGTGAACTAGCCCAGCAGATGAAGGAAATGCATAAGCTTTAAATTCGCTGCTGGACCTAAAAAAAGCACATTTATTTTTATCACCATGCTGAGGCAGAAGGTTTGGGTCTACCAAGGATCTCTCAAGCCAATGGGTTTTGTTCAGTCCTTGAACAAAGACTGCTGGATTTGATGCTGTTCTAAAATTTCACTTCTGTTACCAACCTTCACAGTGACTGTTTTAAACTGCTGTGAAATTTTAACAAATAAACGTGAGCAGTTTCAAACCCACATTCTGCCTGGTTGCATGGAGGGGTTGGGATACTCTGCTGATTTAGCAGATTATGAAGGACCAAATCCCAACTCTGTCTCACACAGGTCATGAAACAAGTTCCTGTTGTGTCCTGGAAGGTAAGCCTATTGTATTCAGCTAGGAAAGGAGATAACAGCTGTTACCAAGAAGGTGGCAGGCATGTAAAACAAAAACTGAAGTCTTGAACAAATGAAGCTTTATAAGACCCAGGCAGAACTCAAACAAATGTTCAATGAAAGTCACTTTTATGGCTGTACTTTGGTTTATCGCAAGGCAGTAATAAATGTGTCTCATTAAAGCCAGTAAAAGAACACCACCTACACCACCAATTGCTGTAACTGCAGATATAGCAGATCTGGAATAGTTACCTAAAGACCCTCATTTCCTAGCATTTAATGCTTCCCTGTCCATATAAACTAGCTTTCTATGGATTTAAAGACTGTTGGATGCTAAAAGCAGCAGCTGTTGCTGGGAAAACGACACTTTCAAAGCCCTGTTTCTTTCTCAAGGTGAAGTTAGAGGAAGGTTGAATGAACATGGAACGCTCCTTGGTGAAAAAAAAATTGCCAGAGGAGAACATGCCAACAGAAAAACAAGCAATTCCCCCATCCTGGCTGGAGTGTGAGTGTTTTGCCTCAGCTTTATTGCTCAGCGGGTCAAATTCATTCCTGGCGAAATGGCAGTTCCCATGGTGAAGCTGCAGGAAAATTCTGAAACATTCTGGCACCTGTCAAGAAATGGGGATGTGAAAGTAGGGGGAGGAACTGGCATGTAGAAGCTGGGATTAAGGGTGGGAGCCACCACATAAAAGGTTATTCTTGTTCTAGTTGTAAGAACTTTTTTATTGCGTAGAATTTACATACATGCTTATTAAGTGGTTTAAAAAAGAAGCCTGACAGATATTAAACAGCATGCCACACTCTTTATGCTGCTGCCATACAGATGTGTCCAAAGCATAAACAGACTTACAGTCAGCACTTGATTGCTCTATGGGAGAGTATCTCTGCAATAAATTTCTCCAAACTTTTCAGGACAATTAACTTGAGAATTGGAATTTTTTTTTTTCCCCCCGCAGATTTGATCCATTGCTTGATCTCTCACTGCTTTCCAATTATGCAGGGAAAATATATAGCAAGTGTTTTAATACCCTAGATTGAATTTCCTAAACCTAAGCTAGCAGCAGAGTTACTGGGCCAGGGATTCTGGCACAAGAAGTACAGCTGTGTGTGAGCTGGTGGGAAAACTACTGGAATATCATGACTAGTCTTGGTGTTCATACTTCAAAGAAGCCATGGAAAATTGAAAATAGATCAGAAAAGAATGATTTCAAGATCTGGAATATCTGCCTAGTAGGGATAGATGTTTGCAGCTTAATCTGTTTATCAGAAAAAAGGTTAAAATACTTGCTCAATATATTAATACCTACATGTGGAGAAAATGTGTAATGGCGCCATAATTTAAAATATAAAAATGAATCAAGACATAGAAGCTGGAAATTATCAAATTCTGATTATAGATATAACATATAGGATTATTAACAGTGAGGTTAGTTAGTTTTCAGGTAAACTTTTACAAAGGGATTGTGGATTTTTCACCCCAGAAGCTTTTCAGACTGGATGGCTCTGTGACCAAGGAGAGCTGGGAACTGGGCTGGGTGCAGGTTTCCCAGGTGAGGCATTCTGAGCAGGAGAAATGTGTTAACCATGCCGGTCCCTGTGACCAAGGATGTGCTGGGGCAGGTCAGACTTCTTCAGCTGAACCAACTGGCAAAGCCAACATCCGTGTATGAACCAAGGTAAAACCTTCCTGAAGAGTTCCCCCTTCACAGCAACACTGATGCTCTGGGAAGCCATGTCACCTGTGTTTGGCTTGGTGGACTGCCCCTTCTTTCCATCCTGATTCCCTCCCTGTCTCTGCTTTCCTGCAGAAAAAACATAACAAGGGACCCTGGTTAATCTGCCTTGTGCAATCCCTCTGGTGCCATGCACAAACCAAGTGCTCTAGCCTCACTTTTATCTTTTTTTTCTCGCACTTAAAATTTCAGGCTTGCCATTGGATAAAAGTCTTCTTTGGGAACATATGCTGGATACTTAAATGTTGAAGCAAATCTCTGTTTCTGCAATATAAGTAATTCCAGGGATGACCCTGAGAAGTTGTATCTTGGCTGGGATGATATTTAAGTTAGTATTTACAACTGCCTGTGAGTTTTGCTGAGTAAAGGTTATTTGCACAGTAATATATGTGCCTCTTTACTCAGCACTGTCCAGCCTTTACCATGCTGCTCAATCTCAGCAGTTGTGCAATTATCAGCTTCTGTGACATCTTGATACTGCCACCAGCAATGAAAGGACCCAGGCAGTGGCAGGACGCTGCACAAAAGACCCTTAAATAAACAAACACCAAGAATATCTGATTGCCAAAGTGAAGCATTTAATCTCAAAGACTTTTCTATCACTGGAAATGAAGGCAGACATGCTGTTACAGTAATATGGGGAGAGAAAAAATGAGATTGAGCAGCAGCAGCAAAGAAACAAAGGAGAAGCTGAACGAAAACAAAATATGGAGATGATTTAAAATCACTTATGAGACCTGTGCCTGCTAATGCATTTTTTCAAATGATTATGACTTACAGAAAATACATTCAGACATCTTCTTCTCATTAGAAACACTGAGTTGAAAAAGATATAACCAGTATCCCAGTGTGCTCCCCTAACATGAGCTTTTGAACCACAGCTACGAAGTTGCATCCAACACTGGTATGCCTTAATATCATATGTTGCTGGATGATGAGACATCTGTGTTCTTATATGGACAATCCCACTAGTCCAGCATCAGCAAGAGTGTTTCTAGAGAACAATTGCTGATGTGTTAGCACGGTTTCTATCTTTCTACTGAGACTAGTATGCTCCATCTTTGACTTCATAATTTTCTAGCTGACGGGAATTTCAAAAGTGCTGCTGTAGAAAGCTTTTACTGTTCCTCATTGCTTTTTCAGTGATTGATAGGCAATGCTGTCAAACACCAACAGAAAATGAGGATGCATCATTGGCTCAAACTGTGAAGATCCAGTGAAAACTCTGGGGCAATGACAAATCACTTTTGCTAAAGCACCTTTTAAAGTGGTGGTGATGAGGCTCAGAGCGTGATGTCTGTCCTAACATAGTTAGTGGTGACTTTTTCAGTGAGGTTTAACCAGAAAGAACTCTGGTTACAAACTTTCAGAAGCAAAGACAAAGGAATATGAAGAGCAAAGCAACAAGAGATTTTAACGCCACGCAACTGTTCTCATTTTTATTTACTCAGACTCCAAAACTAACTAACTCTGCCTGTGTCACTTTGTTTTCACAGGCAGGTACACTTCCTGAGCATAATTCTAAAGTGAGAGTGGACAAAGTGACAGAAGAGCCTCAGTAGTTTCCTAGTGTAAGGGAAAGGCCTTCAGAGCTGCAAATAATAACCAGAGACTAAATTCTGCTCTCCGTCACACTGGAGAAAATTCAAAGTAATTACCCCACTGACTTCAGTGTAGTGATCCTAGATTTATATTACTGTAAATGACAGCAAAAATTGGACCCAATATAGAAATAATTTATCTAAGGCCCTAAGTATAGTTAGTTGCACAATTCAATCTGTAAATAATGCCTCTAATGCACATATGGCTAATTTACATCCAGACTATGAGAACATATCCAGTGCTGATTTCCAGGATGCTTAAAGCACTAGGCAGTGCCAAAATAAATCTGCAGTATTCCCAGTGCCCTCACAATCCTTCCAACTTCTGGGGTTGGAAAGAAGATGCACTACACACATTTTGGAAAAGTGAAATTCTATCTGCTATATACTAGTTATTGGATAATTCTTACCAAAAGGGCATAGAAGGCTGTTAAGCAGCACTCCATGTCTACTTGCAAGAGCTCTGCAAGCTCTCTCCTCTCAAGAAGTTGTTTTTATCTAATTTGTCTCTTACTGGGAGCAGAATTCTAGGAGCAGCTTGAGTTTTCTAAGAATAAACCACATTTGAAAGATATGAGGGTTTTAAGTAACATTGGAGAAGAGTGCTTGGAGTACATACATTTAACATACATAAAAATTAACTACAGTAATTCAAGTTAGATTCCTTCTCTAATCACATATTTATGTTTAGACCTCGCTGAAGCCAAATTGAAATTGATATTTGTAGGAGGAAAGATGGTATAAAAATCTGAATTATTCACCAGCTCGGCAAGAGTAAAAAATTCAGCCAAAATACCAAGTATTGCTCTGGGCTTTGTATGAGCACTGCAATGTGGTGTGTGAAGAGTTAGAAAATCCATGTCCTGCTGTACCTTGGACTTCAGAGGAGACGTTAAACCTAAGTGTAACAAACACTCCTAAATGTAACAACCTTCCTTCCTTCCTTCCTTCCTTCCTTCCTTCCTTCCTTCCTTCCTTCCTTCCTTCCTTCCTTCCTTCCTTCCTTCCTTCCTTCCTTCCTTCCTTCCTTCCTTCCTTCCTTCCTTCCTTCCTTCCTTCCTTCCTTCCTTCCTTCCTTCCTTCCTTCCTTCCATTTTATGTTAAGTTATTTAACATTTTGGTTGCTGGTTGGGGTGTGAGTTTTTTGTATCATCAGGGAAGAACAACTCTCCTGTTATGAATGTTCAGGAAGTGTTGAGACCTTGTGGTTAAATGCAGATCAATCACGGCCACCTCAGCACTGCAGGTGGATTCCATTAGACTGTTCAACAACAGAAGAGACACAGGATAGTCCTCTGGTAGAACAAAATCCCTGGGAAGAGATTTTGGGGGCAGCTAAGCCTGGGAAAAAGTCTTAGGGATGAGCAGGAAGTTTAAGTGTGTTTGGTTAAGACCAGACTTCAATGAGCACTCATGTATTCACTCATTTAGAGGAGCACACCATGCTTGAAGGTGGGTAGGTGTTTCGCCCACTTGATGTGACTGCTGCCTTGGTGCACAAACAAATGATGTAAATATAACAATTTAATCTTTGTACAAATAATTCCATTTAGTCTGTCCTCGCTGCCTAATGATGTTGAATGTGTGGGTCCTATAAAGCCATTTGAGGTCTTAGCGAGGGAAAACAATTAGAGAAGTTCAGAACTAACTTCATAAAGGACTCTTTTTAGAACATAATCTTCTGGTATTTGCCAAGATTTTCCTTAAGGGAGTTGATAACTTTTGAGAATTTGTGAGGTAATTGTCTCTGAGATCATTGGAGACCCATAAAGAATAAATGACCTAGGGAATAAATGCAGGAGTTATTTAAACACAGGAAAAGTACCTCTAAAGAAGCCTCATACTCAAACAATGATAAAAATATTTCTTTTTTTTTCTTCTCCTGGTTCATTAAGAAACCAGAAAGGTCATAATTTTGAAGTTGTTTTTCCCTGCTGTTAATGTTTCTTAGGTTCTGTCAAGCATCAAAAAAAATTATTATTCTCTGCAAAGATGACAAAATTATCCTTGATTCTCCCTGTATTACTTATTTCTATTTCCAAAGCATAAAAATTCTTTAAGATGTTCAGTCATTGGACATGTACTGAATACAGGAAAAAATGTTTATATTTAAGTCTAAAAATAGATGCCATATAGACAATTTCCACCTCTAATTTAACTCTTCATTGTGAGCCTCAGTTTGTGTTTCTGTGATTTTTGAACAGGTGTTTCTCCAATGGTCAGTTTGGAGGTTTCCATGAAGTCTAGGTGAGCCAAGTGCAAATCTGAATTCAGCCCTTAGAACTTAGTTTTGAAAGAGTTTTGTGTCACTGGTGCTGTCCTCTGTGGAGGTATTGCTGATGACATTCTCAATTCTAGCAGGTGTGGGGCAGGATGTACCCCATGGCTACGTCAGGTTGGAAGTGCTGGAGTTTGCATGATGGGGAAGCTTTGACAGAAGAGCACAATGGTTTGTGCAGAAGCTGCTGAGAACGAGGTGTTTTCATGTTTTTAAAAGGCCGAACTGAAATCTAACCCAGACAGCTGACTAACATCTTGAGACACAGGCAGTTTGGGTCAAACCTGGGTGACTGGCAAGTTTAATTATAGTATTTGATGACTGCTTTACAGCATTTAAGCCTCTTTGAACTTCACAATGGATGAGAGTGTTGAAAGGCTGTGAAATATGTTCAGCTAAAAATGAACAAAAAATATGATGCTTCCAACACTCTTAGTGGTACCTGGCATTTATTTGAAGTCTGATATTGCACACAGGACTTCCATATCCGTGCCTCCAGATTTCCGGTGGAAAGTACTGGATTTCTATCAGAACAATGGACAATTCTGTGGCATTTGCCTGATTTCAAGCCCCCACTCCCCTTTTCAAAGACACATTTCCTTTGCTGGTTCTTGTATCATCCCATTCCTTGCATTAATGCAAGAAAGAGAGGTGAAGAGTGAGGCAGGGCAGACACAAACTGCATCCCAAGCAGATAAACCCACAGACGGCTGGAGAGAACAGCACAGAAGAAATGACAGTGGCAGCACCTGAGAGCTCAGGACCACTGAGGTTTCTGTAAGGATTTCAAAAGCTACCAGAGAAAATTCAGCCCTAGTGTTGAGGCCAAAGGTCTCCTCCTTCTGAGATGTTCCACAAGAGTGAATGTGAAAGGTAAAATGGAGCACTCAGAGCAGGACAGTAGCCTAACTGACCCAGCCTCAGCAAACCTTGAACATTTTGGGTTGCAAAATTTTGGATCAGAATAGAAAATTCATTAATACTCTTCTAGTTTTAATAATTACATCGAAATGCTTCCAGCATAATTAATTCTTCTGAAACCAAGAGAGCAGACAAAACCAGTAGCTTGAGAAAAACTTTTCAATTCACAGCAGTTTGAGCCCAGCTATTTGATTTCTGCAGTCAATTAATTCTAGAGAATTCCTGAAGAAGTCACTAATTGAAAAAATAACGACAGCTATGATAAAGCTAACAGGCAACAATGTTCAGTCTCAAAAATTGTACAGTCTTTCCAGAAAACATTCTGGACAGTTGCAACAGCTACTGAAAGTTATTCAGCAAGGCAGGAAGCAGAAGCTTGTCACATGTCAAGAGAAAACCAGCCTGTTCCTCACAGCAATGAAATGTTCAAAGCAAACACAACGCCTGCAATCTGCCAACTAAGAATTATTCAGCAAATAATTTCAAAGAGGAGATAGCATTTTCATAAGAAAAACAACAAAATGTTTCCTACTTCATAAACAGAAATCAAATTACCTGCTACAGTTTACCAGCGCAAAAACGACTGCTCTGATCCTCTTTAGCAAGTACACAAATGGAAATGAGAAGCAGAATGTGAAATTGTCTCAGTGGCACAGGCAAAAAGATTTTCTTGCATTTTCTTTTGAAAGGGCAGCCAGAATATCAGGGCTCATGTTTAATCAGATGTACTGTAGGCTCAAGAAGGAGAAATGAGAGGGAATTACAAATTACTGAAATGAAAAAAAAATCCACTATACTTCTTGGAATTTCCTCTTAAAAAAAAAAAAACAAGAAACAAAAAACCAAAAAACAACAGTGTTGATGTCCTGGGTCAGAAATGACTGGAAGAACATGTAATAGAGATAGATGGCACACATGAGCTTTAGGGGTCTGTATTAAATATACCATGGATGTCCACTGCTGTTCTGTGATTAACAATTGATTTTTAAACTCACTCTCATCACTGTCTACAAGGAGATGGGGTGTTGGAGCAGCCGCCAGGAACATGGGACAGTTATTGCAAATTAGAAATGCAGAAACAATTTTCTGAGGCCACATATTCCAGCTTTGATGGCTTTTTCTTCATCAGCAAGAATTCTGGGCTTGCTTTTCTCAGCTTTCTCCAACGCTACATGGAGGGTGGCAGAACAGGGAAAAGGGGCAGGGCACAGAACACTACAGCAGCCACCTACCATCCACAGGGAGAAATCCCCTTTACCACAGTGTAGTATACAAAGGAGCTACATTCGACTGCAAGCTTCAAATATAATATTTTGACTTCAAAATCCTCTAAAAGAAACTAAGGACTAGAAAATTCATGATGAGACATCCTCAGAGTGAGTGGATTTGGACAGAAAACATGATACAGCAGTGACAGTGAGTTTAAAAGATTATTATTACAGAACAACAGTGGATATCTATGGTGCACTGAAGGAATGGTACAGTCCTGTAACCAAAATGGTGCACAGAAAATAAAATGGATTTTCTAATGTAATATTCACTAAATCATGGACAGTGATGAGCAAAACCTACAGTGCATACAGGCACTGAGCAGTCCTGGTGGCTCAGTGAATGAAAATCTGAGTCATTTCTGGATTAATGCTCTAACATAGTGCCAGGGGACACTGTGTTGCTGGAGATATCATTTCTCTGAGATATTTTGTCATTTATATCCCACGCTACATTCCAGAAGATGACAATTACCCTATTCCAAAGAGGACAAAATCAAAAGGCCAGCTTTCAGCTTGACCCTAGAGGGGTGTAAGAGGGAATAAAATATATCTGGTGTACCTTTGAGCAGAATTCTCTTCAAGCACAGGGGTGGAGGAGTTGAGGGGGCATCTCCCCAGTGCCTGCTCCACCAGCTGAGCAGAGAGGAGAAACATGAGAAAGGGGAAAGGTTCACACTCCTCTTCTCACATGCCAGATTGCACATAAGGAGTAGAGGACTAATAATCTGTTTATTTTTGAAAGCAGGAAAGGCAGATTGGGTATTGCATTGATATATGGTCTGCAGCAGTACAAAAGTTCTTCCACCTTCCCCTGTTCAGCTGTGTGCACATGTATTCCAGTCAGCTCCTGCTTAGAAAGAGACAATAACAAGAAATTAGAAAATACCAATAAAAGGCAAGGAAAAAGCACAAAATTTGCCTCTTGTAAAAACTCACTAAAGTTTTCCTAAGACGCAGCATGCAGGACATGATGTTTGACTTAAATTTCTATTAAATAAATACATTCTGCCTACCTAAAATTCATTTCTTGTTTTGATTTGATGAGTTCATCATGCTTGGTTTCTATTTAGTGCAATGAAGATTATTCTACTAAAAGAGAATTTGTATGTGGTAAAATTAATTTCAGAAATATTCTGATGTACATGAGTCTCTCTGGTTTCCAAGAAGAACCCCGTGGCTTTCCCCCATGGCCTAAATCTCCTGCAGAGCACTGGCACCATAATCCCTTCTGGCTCTTCCCGCCCGAAATACAGCGACTCTCCCCAAGCACAGCAGCTCCTCCTGGGAGCTTCACTGTGGAATATTTGGGAAAGATACCTGAGGATGTGGAAGAATGACAGCTGCAGAGTAGGGGAAGGGGTTTTCAGGTGAGGGGATGGTGATTTATCTCAAAGAGTTGACCTGCAGACTTAATTGACCATTAGTATCTCAGCATCACAAAGCAAGGCAAACAACCATAGCATATGTAATGCTTTCAGAAACTACTATCCTAAATGATCCATTTACACTTCTTTGCCTAAATAGGATGCCAGGACATGTATTGAAGTTACCATTTCCAGCTGGACCATCTATTTTCCTATCAAGAAAAATCAGATACAATGTGGCAGAGGAAAGAAGTGCCAGCGCTAACTATCACAGCATGCAGACAGCTATCATTGCCAGCCAAAAACTGAGCATCAATGAAGTATTTATTAAAATTGTGTACAGAGATGACATGAGCTGGGTTCAGGCTGTGTGTACACTGGTGATCCCCCCTTTTTGGGACCCTGGACAATAACTTGCTTGGCATTAGGTATTTTGGGTAGCATCATACTTTACTCTCCCTAATGGCCTTGAGCTTTAAGTTTTTAATTTCCTGTAGGTCTCAGCTGTATGGGAATGTCTCCCAAGGTTTCTTTGCTCAGTAACTTGTGAGCCATGGACCGGGGACTCATGAATAAAGGGTGGTGGGTGAAGTATTATCTGACCCGGCTGCTGGCTTCCCTGCTTTTTATGGTTTGCAGGGATGGGATACAACTTGCAACTCTAATTTTATTTTTTTTTTGGTAGAAACGACGTTAATACCCCTGACTCCACTTACAGGTGCACATGTAAACACGTGCAGTCTCCAGGTGTACCAGAAGCAAAATTATGTGTCCTCAAAATATCTTGTATAATATTTTTATTAATATTTTTATATTTTGTAATATTCACTCTCTCATTTAAATCCAACAGATTTTCCAGGGCGGGTGGATGGGCCTGAAAAATAAAGATGTTCCCGAAGCGCTTGGCAGTAGGATGGGTTCCAGAGCAGCACCACTCCCGGCTGGCTCCGTGGCCACCCCCGAGCCCCTAATATTGAATTAAAAAAACAATAGACGCCTTTAGCCAAGTACCCTCCTCTCCACAGCTCCTGCAGAGCTTTCTGCCCGCTCCAGATACAAAAATAGCGAAGAATTAATTAACGGGCCGGGGCTCTCAGCCGGGAGGGGGCCCCGGGAGCCCAGCGCTCCGTCACGCCCGGGGGAGCCGCGGCCTCTCCGGCCCTGCCCGCGGGCAGCGGGGGCGCTCGGGGCGCTGGGCAGCGCTGCCCGGGCGGCCGGGGAACGGCGGCGAAGGGAGGAGAGGGAGGGGGCGAACCCTGCCCTCTGCCCTCTGCCCGCCGCCGCCCGCAGCATGGGGAAGGCGGAAGCGGCGGAGCCGGCCCGTCAGGCCGGGCGGCGGCGGGGGGCAGCGCGGCGAGAGGCTGAGGCGGCCGCGGCGGGGACGGGCGGACTGACGGAGGCAGGGAGGGCAGCCCGGCACCGAGGCCCCCGCCGGCACCGAACCGCCGCCGGCACCGAGCCGCGACGGGCAGGGGAGGCCGCCGCCGGCCTGCGGGGCCCCGCGGCGGAGCGGCCCTGCCCGGGGATGCCCTGGGGGCGGCGCGGGGCCGGGCCGGCGGCAGCGGCGGGCAGGGCCAGGCCGGGCGCGGGAGGGCGGCGGGGCCGGGGCTGCGGCGGGACCTGCAGCCCCCGGCCATGGAGCCGCAGGTGGGGCTGCCGGGCAAGGGGGGGACCCGCGGGCTGGTGAGGGCCACCCGCGGCCAGCAGCGCTAGAGGAAGGACCAGCCGAGCCCCTGACAGGTGTCTCCGCCGTAAGTGCCCTTACGCAGTCCCTCGAGGACTGACAGACTTTGCGTTTGTTATTATTATTGCTGCTGCTGCGATCTTCAAAGATGATGTTGGCGGAGCAAGCCCAAAAGTGGTTCCCAACTCACGTGCAAGTTACGGTCCTTCAAGCCAAAGGTCTGAAGTCAAAAGGTAAAAATGGCAGCAACGATGCCTACACCATCATCCAGCTGGGCAAGGAGAAGTACTCCACCTCGGTGGCTGAGAAGACGCTGGATCCCATCTGGAAGGAAGAGGCCTCCTTCGAGCTCCCTGGACTACTCATGCAGGAGAATCCAGAAAAATACATCCTGTACCTGATTGTCATGCACAGGTCGCTGGTGGGGCTGGACAGGTTTTTGGGACAGGTAGCCATAAGTCTCAATGATATATTTGAAGACAAGCAAAGGCGGAAAACAGAGTAAGTGATGGTTGGTTTTTTTTCATTATAATTTGTTTTCCTTGGACAGTTGCACTTGGAGAGGGTGGGAAATAGTAGTGTTACTATGAACGTAAGTACTTTGGAATGAAATTAGTACATTTCTGTCATTGATTCTGTGTTCAAATCTCTTAACCTATACAGTTATGTCATTGTGGCCTGACCTCTTCCAGAGAAGTTTACTGTAATCAAAGTGCTTACTGTGCGCAGGGAAGGACTGTCAGTAACATTAACTTTTCTGACAAACTCTTGTGTGTAACATGAACTCATTACAGACTGTTTATCTAAGCATTTTTCTTTGTTCTGCACAGGGCCATACCCCCATTCATGTCCTACCTCAGTTTGAGCCATGCGTGAGACTGAGATGCCCTGAAACCTGGTGTGGCTCTCTTTAAAATTGTTTTCCTTCAGTTGCTTCAACCACGTGTCTTTAAATATTTTATATTTATGTTTTAGTGGTCAATGAACTGTGACTTAATGAAGGCTTACCACAACAGCACAGTGCTTTGCTGGTCCTGATTAATCTTAGTCTCACAGGCTGCACTGTACAGCAGGCCTCAGCTGAGAGGACAGAAGACAAATTTCAGCTCTTGTGGTAGCTTCCATCACTACCTACATAAGCCTTTGTCAAATAAAATAACGTTGGCCAGGAAGTTCAGGCGCTGGAATGCAAAAAAGGGAATTAAAAAAAAAAAGGCATCGTAGCAGTTTATTAATTTGAACTGTACTTATCTAATTCTCTGAGGTTTTCTACTAAATGAGTAAAGTTGTTATACTTCCTAGACAGGACATGGTTGCACAAAGGAGTTTGTTACCAGCGTAATTAATTCTCCATGTGTGTGTGTAACTCAGACTGTAGGTATGAGAGTACCACAGGCATGCCTTTGACTCCATGCTTTGGTTGGTGTAGATATGCTTGTCCCGCAGAAATCAAATCAGAACAGCTTGGAGACCTCCAAGTGAGGTCTGTGTTGGCAGTGACATGAATGCTGACAGATCTGGCTGCAGTGGTTAAGAAGTTCCTGCTCCAGGTGCCTTTCCTCCTCTGGTGTCTCTTCAGAAGAGTACAAAGGCTCCTGTGCCCAAATCTCAGCTGCTGAAATTAAAGTTTGGTATCCATAGTGATGGTGGGTCTGTGGTGAGGTGCTGGACTTTGCATCCAAGCCACTAAAGACTGGTGTTCTTGTCTGTCTGTGACTGTGCTGGGGTTGGAACTCCAGCAGCATTGGCAGTTGAAGATGGAAATTCATACAGTTAACACCAGGCAGGGCTTCTTGGTCAGACAACTGTTTCTGCTGAAACCACCTCAAAACCTGGTCATACTTAAATGCATGGCTGTGGTTGAAGAGCACCAAAGACAAGTCCAAGTCTCTTTGCCCTGGTGTTTGTTTTTGTAAACTGAATTTTTTGCAAGACAGTATGTTCACAAACCATATGACAGGAAAGAAGAAGTCTGTGCTGAATCTCTTTGGGTTCACTGCCTGGAGTATTACACTTTTTAATTGCTAACCTTTTTATGGACAAACCAGTTATCTTGATGCAATGCATGGTGATGCCTGTAGCCTTAGGGTCTTAATTTCTGTTAACACTTGCTTCAAGAAGTTTTACTGCTCTTTAGACATGTATCTTAAAAATTCTTGACTCATTAGTTGTAATTATCTTGCAAGTCAGTAGTCAACTGCCATAGTTGCAACACCTAGCAACAAGGTGAAAAACAAGGTGAATGAATGAGGGAGGAACCCTACAAAAAGTAAAGACTGTAAATCTAGACAGGAATATGTGGTAGAAGCTGGAGTAAAATATGTAAATTTTTCCATTATTACCGTGAGTAACAAAACTTCTTTTCCCTAGAAGAAGAAACATAGGCTCCTGCACCAGGTTTAGCAAAAATAGTACTAGAGTCAGCCTTGCAAAATTATTCCAGAAATTTTTAAGTGGGGTAAGTAACACAGTCCTTGTGGTAGTTAAACAAACATTCAGATCCGCAGTATTTTTATAGGAAGTTATGCTTAGCAGGGCTCCATAGGTGTTCTTTATTTTATCATTTCTTTCTCTGAAGTGGGAGAGAGGAACTCCTGCTATGTAGCTGTGGAGCAGTGCCTCCAGAGCAGCGCTGAAATCACCGGGAACGCCGCGCGCTGCCTGCGAGCTCTGCTGCACGAGATGGGGGCCTATGGGGGAAGCTTTACAAACAGCCTGAGTCCTTTCTTCAGAAGTTACTTGAGCATTTAAGATTGCAAATCTTATTAAAAGTTGATGGGTGTTAGGCTTCTAGGGCCAAACAGCCGTACTTGTAAAAGTCTTATGTAAGTGTAAAAGTGCGGCTGGGCGGCAAGTGGGATTTTTGGCAGCGCATTCTCGTGTAATGCTGATTTAAATTCTTACAAGGAAGGAGCCACTGAAAGTCCAGTTTTGCCCTTGGTGTCTTTACCTAAAGAAACCTCAAAAATATCCTTTCTAAAACTCACTTTCAAAAAGAAAAGTAACTTAATTCTTAAGTTTAGATGTTTTTGAGAAGTTTTTGTGGTTGTGTGCCCTCATGCCACGCGGGTGGGTCGTGGCTGTCTCCTTGAAGCACTCATTGGGATGTGGATGCAATATTTGTATGTGTGTGTGGGATGAAGGCAAACTTTCAAGGATAGATTTACGAATGCAATCTCAAACAAAATGCTCTTTTCCCCCCCTCTTTATTAAATCCTTTTTGATAGAAAATATTCCTATTCCTGTGTTGGCAGTAAACTAAGGGTAATATATTTGGACCTGAAGACCTTCTAACTGTGAGTGTGGTGTGGGAACTGAGACACCCAGCACCTTTCAAAACCAAGTCCAATGTCTTTGTTACCGAAGCATTCTGATGGTCGAAAGCTATATTCATTGTTTCAGAAATACTAATCTGTTTTATTAAGCAATGTTTTTACTTTCAAATATGTTCAACAGGCTTGTGCTGTTATTAAATCCAGAGTTATTTTCTTATGTTGATGTAACCTTAACATTTCTTGCTTTGTTTGGGGATGAATGAGATCCAGTTATTTGATGAAGTGTCTATTGGTAATATTTCTACTTTTTAATATATTTAATAGCTTCCTCTTTCCAACACAGCTGTACATATGGTGCTGTAAGAGACAGACTCAAGAGTCACCAGGGTATTGCAAAAAAGATATTTAATATTCTGCACAATGCTGAACCCTGTCAGCAATTCCCTAGTGCTTTTTTAGTAAGGAGGTATGAGAAGTGAAGGCTACCAGCTGATTCTGAATTCCTAGGAAGACCATGGGGTGTGTGACATTTGGCTTTTTACATATTTTTTTAATTTAATGTTTTATAATTTGGAAGAAATAAATTTCAAAAATCATTGCAGACTCAGGAACAGTATGTTAGGGAGAAATAATTTTTTTTTTCCTGTGGAGCTTTTTTTGTTACTTGTCACATCTTAAGACAAATACTCCCTGCAGTAAAGTTTTCAGGCAGAGGCCTCTTGATGGGATTTGTCTCGTGTTCTAAGAAACTTGCTCTGGCTCGAGACTTAATGAAACAATGTAGTCTCTTTACTATAACTTGATAGGGAAAATTTTGTACACAACATTATACAATGTCCTTTTCCTTTCTGAAACTGACAATTTTTCAAATTCTTAAAAGTAAAAATTGCTGGAACAGTTAGGTCCAGATGCAGCTCAGATGGTCCCTCACTAGATCTCTTCCAGAGACTTCATCCAGAGCATCTGCAGGATCCCAGTTCATTTTCTTTCTTTCCTAGTGCAGAAATGCCCATTGAACTGTGAAAGTTCATACATTTGTGTCTCTGACATCTCTGCTGCAGTTGGAAATGGACAGGGACTTTTTACTTCTGCTCTTTTTTCCAGAGCTGAAAACTAGGCTCCAGATGCTGAAAGATTTTACTGAGGTTTTTTTTAACACTTCAAAAAGCTTTGGAAAAACTTCTTTAATGGAAGTGTATTTAGCATAAGTTTTCAAATGTTACATTTCTGACATGACTTTTATTTTTTGCAATAACATCGCATGATGTTTTTAATTAATCCTAAGAAATACATGACAATTGTTTCCCTCTGCTCTTGCAAAATAAATATACCTCTTCTACTCTTCCATTTGAAATGGAAATTATGATTAATGAATGTATTGTTTTAAAGCATATATGCTTTTTTGTAATAAGTTCAATTCACTTATAAATCACAGTTGCCTTAATGCTTCTCACAATCTGATTGCATAGCATCAAAACAAATTTTTGAGTTACCATGAAATAAAAAAATACTAATTTTGTGACATATCTTAATTTACTGAAGTATTTTTCAGTTGTTTTTTACAATGACTCTTAACTTTCCCAGTGTTATTTATTTCCTCTGCTTTTGCTTCATCCTTGTTACTCTCTAATTCCACTCCGTTTATTGTCCATTCCTTCGTGAGCTTTCCTGGACGTCTCATTTTATTGTATGTTCGGCTGATTTAAGATGTAACACTTGTTTGGAATGCTATAAATTTGAGAAGGCAGGTGATGTAGAGTTATTTTTTCTTATGGACATGGTGGAGGAGACATCTTTTATTTGTGATTTAGTTCTTCTTCTCCCTGGGGTCTGTAATACTTCAACATCACTCCCCTCCACTCACACACAAATTGCAGCACTTGTTAAAAAAATGCTTGCTTGAGCATAATGCAGTAAAGGAATCTTGGCCTTTTCTAAAGATACTTCACAACTTCTATTGATCATAAAAAAGAGTCAGAACCAACTTCTCAGCAAGCAAACTAAAAGAACTCATGGTTGACCATGATCAGTACCCCTGTGTGGTAGGCACTGACTTTAGTGCTGCTGAGCTTCCTGGAAGATATGCAAATGGAGTGACTTTTTGCAAATTAATGTGAATTCTTTCTTGGCAGCTTCTGTCTTGGATATAAACTCCCTCTTCAACTGCCTCTGCTCTGTCCTCTCTTTCATTTATAGCAGCATAGGCAAAAGGGAGGCTTCAAATACATCTGGAATTATGAACAAGCAAACAACTAGTAAATAGATAATATATGGGCTCAGTGCTTGTTAATGAGTGGCAACCATTTTAATAATACTTCTACAAAACATAGCACACTATTATTTACTCATGTTTAGTCTTAAATTTAGTTTAAACAAGAAAAATGAAGGGATGAGCTTCAATAGTAGTGGAAATGGCAGGGTGTAGCAGAAAATGTCTTTATTGTGGTTAAAGCAAGAGAAAAATCTTGTTCCACTCAAGGCAAAAGTGGGAAGAGTAGTAACTTAGAAATTTGTTAAAGGCACAGAAATAAAGAGCAGCCTGGAGATTCTGTATGGGTTGTTTTGTGGTACCACTCATTAAATGAAAAAAGAAAATAAGGGATGTCAGGAGTGAGGAACAAAAGAGAAAGATGGTTATGGAAGAAAACAAAGTTTTGCCCAGCTGTAGCTTTATGGACTTAGAGTGATATTTTCAAATTATTTAATAATATTCCCAGCATTTACATTTTGACAACAAATCCATGCACATCCTCTCAATAAATCATAACTCTGAGTCAAAGTGCCATCTGTATTGAATGCTTATCCATTTTCTGTGCACACATACTCAACTCAGATAATTTGCCTTAATTCTCATACCTTCAGTTAGTTTGTTTCTAACACATGTATTCACACATAGCCTTTAGCCAAAATAATAAGTAAACTAAGACCACTTTAATGACTTTGATTCCAGTTGATGTTAGCAAACCCCGTAGTGAGGATGTTGTGATAGCTGTCAGTTCCCATATGTTTTGTGGCGTTACAATGTCACTCTAGTATTTATTTTAAACTGCTTTCAATATCTCATTTCAGTTGGCTTCCAGAAAGTGTGTTCATCTTTGTGAGTGTCATCACTTATTTTAATAAATAATTTGTTTTCTTCTTAATTTCCCATCATCCACAGTGTAGTCTGTGCACAGCCCCTTGCCTTAATTTTCCTACTTGCTGACTTTTGGGGCAGCCCCTCAGTATGGTATTGGAATGATTTATCACAAAACATAATTCTATACTTCTGCATTTTTCAAAATGCACACTCTGCTAAATGGAAATGTCAGACAGTTGTGGGCTTTGGACGTTGTTTTTCATCAATTAGCTGTAGACATTTATGTTAGTGGGCTTTTGTGAAACAAGTTTCCTCAGTGTATCTGTCTTAACAGTAGTCATCAACTTCGTTTTTTGACAGCTGATGGACATGTTCGATTGAGATTCTGCTGGTCTTTTATAGGGGTAAATTTAGAAGTATCTGCCTGTATAGAAAATTATAATGAAATGTGTAGCAGATCAGGGTGCTGATTTTTGCCTGTAAAATCAAGGTCAGAAGCCTTGGCGGATGCTGTGATGATTATGTGGCTTTTTGCAAAATTTCTTCAGTAATTTGTGAATTGAAATAAAGATTTTGTAAAATCCTTTGGGTTTTTCAGCAAAGCAAAACTAGATTATCTCGAGAGATAAATACTGGTAGAGTGAAGGCAGTGGGGTGTATTTGAGAAGCAGGAAGATGGGAAAATTCCTTCAATACTTTCCATCTTTGGCACTGTCCAGAAGACAGAGTTGGGCGATCATCTGTCATGCACAGGATGAATGTGCTGGCTGGAACACTTAATTCCTGTTGAAACTGGTAGATAAGTTACCCAGTGGTTTGGGAGGCTGTCAAAAGTGTATAATTAAAATGTAATTTAAATTAGGTAGTGCTTTTTCTTACCCATGCTGTCAGCCCATCGTGCTCACTGTTACATGGGGAGCAGAACAGGCTGAGTGGTGCTTCTTCGAAGGAGAGAGAGGGATAAGATTGGAAGTGTCAGATTCTGAGGCAGATTGGAGGACAGATAAAATCAGAAAAGGTAAGGAAAAAACCAGCTGAAAGTCCGTAGATCACTAGCTGTTTAAATGAAATAGACAGGCCAGGGTTTTGTAACTTGCTCATTTATAGTAGCTCATTTCAGTTTTCTCCTTCACCCTTATTGTCTGTCTTCCCCAAGGTGAGGGTTCATTACTGGTAAGACTGCTCAAATTAGGAGAGCTTGCTTTTTCCACCCCTAGTTGTAGGTGTGGCCAAAATAAACTAATCTTGTCATGGGTAGAAAGTAGGCATGCTGCTCCATAGGGGTTTAGCTTTCCAGGACTGCCTGGTCAGCAGGATTTTTCCTATTTAGCCTTGCATGTTGAGCTTCTCTTTGCACATTCAAGAAAATAGTCAGCATGCAGAGGGGCAATTTATAGAATACTTAAAAGTAAAAATTAACAGAAACCTGTGCAAGACAGGCAAAGCCCTGAAAAACAGATGAGAGAAAGAAGCAAGGGTTGTTCTGATGGAAGCCATTGTGAAAAAGTTGGAATTAGAGGGTGTATGGAGGACATTGCTCTACAGAACATTTGAAGGTGAGAGCAAGAAGAATGAATGTGATTCCAAAAGCAATAGGGCTTCCTTTGAAGTTGGGAAAATTTGCCAGACTTTGTACAAGGTCTGTTTAAATAAGGACTGTCTGCAAGACTGGATGTAATATTTGGTTATTAAGTAAAAGGGTATCTGCTCTCATAAAAGCCACCCTGTTTTGTTCATGTATGTTATTGGCTATTTTCCTACTTTGTACAGGCTTTCTATAGAATAAGCTTATGGCAGCCTGACAAATGGAGCATTTATTGTGGCTAAAAGTACTGTAAACAAAACCAAAATAGCAAGTTTTATTGGCTTTTATAATACATTTCAATTTTTAAAATTGGCAGTAGTATAGTGGAATTTAGTGTTTTAGGACCCAAATGTTGTTATCTGAAAACAGTGGACTTCATTTCCCCCTTCTTTTTTTCTCTCCTCTATAGAGCTGTTTTTTCTATTTGCTGCTCACGCCCATGTGTTGTCGAAACAGATTCTAATAAGAAACATTTATGGTCTTAGTTGCTCATTCACGTGCAGCTCCACATAAATGCATTGCCTGCATTTGTTCTCATCTGTTTAAAAAAGTAATTAGTTGCCTTTGAATTTTGAAGAAAATCATGATTTGAGTCTGCTTCTCATATTGTCTTGTTATGAGCTGAAGCATATGGAACCTTCATTAAAAGTAAAACAAGATAAACTCTCCAAGGTAACAAAGAAACCTCCTTGAAATGCCTATGAAAATTAAATATCTGTCTTTCATACAAAGATTTGATCCAGCAATCATTATTCAAATAAAAATTCCATTGAAGACCAGAGGAATTTTGCTGGAGTAAAAGAGTTTATGATTAAATTCTGTTGGAATCAGTAGCAGTGTTGTACCTGGTTCCAGCAGGACCTGCTGTTGTCTTCCTAGGGAAAGGAGAGTTTCCTTGTTTTCCCACCTGAACTTATTTTAAATGTCAAGATCTTCCAGATATAGTTTGAAAAGAAATGTAGAAGTTATGAAGGCAAGGTCTTAGTTGTGGGCTTCTCTTTAAGAAAAGGTAAATGTCAAAATAGTTCATTTGCCCTTAGCAAGTGAGTGCTGGTAATGACACAGCATTGTTGATTGGTGATAAGAATGCCAATAATTGTTAAATAATTTTTTTTGATAAAATGTCTTTTTCCCCATAGCAACAGATTAAGAATTTATGTCTTATACTTGTTCTAAAACAAGTTAAGTGTCATTGGTAAATTTAAGATTTTGGTCATTCAGAAGCAGAAACATAGAAAAATTCAACAGTTTTATCAGAGTATTAATGTTTGAACCCTGTGAGGAGAGGAAAAAAAGGAATGTTTTGTTACAGTGTAGGCTGAGATATTAAATTTGAATGTCAAAAAGTCCTTTCTGTCTCCTACGTGTCTTAAACCACTCATGAGCCTTATTTGTACTGGTGTATTTATTTAGTGTGTGGCTGAGGAGTCATGGGAGGACTTTCTCAGGTCCAGGATGGTTTTTGTTTGGGGTTTTTTATCTGCCCAGGAGCTGGGCAGCAAGGCTTGCTCACTATGGCTGGGTACAGTTTGTATTTTTTTAAGCAAATATGTGAACATATTTTCTTTTAAGGGAGTTTTAATGAAAGTAGGCTATCTAGTCTTCCAGTTTTTGCAATGTTATGTAGCACAAAGACAATTGACTTTTGGTTCTGTTTTTGTTTTCTGTAACAACTCTATAGATGACTTAAAGTGTTTCTGGAATCAGTTACCAAAGAATTGAAGCATTATTAACTAAAAGGAAAAACAATCCATCTTCTTCAGACACATATTCCAGGTTTTGTATTTCATTTAAAGTATATAAACAAAGTTACCTCACAACAGAAGAAAAGCTATTTTCCTAAAGATTTAATTATCCTTCACCAGGTTTGAGCTTCTGGGTCTACTGGTGTGGATTTATATTTATTTGTTTGTTCATTGCAAAAATAGAGGAGGTCTGATTAATTATTTTACTTCAGTATGAAATATAAAATCTTGTGAACATCACAAAGCAACATCAAAAAAAAGGCATAATAATACTCCTCATCCTTTTGTTATGTCTTTGGTGTGTCGCTTTTGGAAGTATTTTCTCAACTCAAAACATGTAATCTCTGCCTGAAAACTTGATTACAGCTGTCACCTTTAAAATATATTTATGAAATCTGAAAATAAATTGAGGGCTATTTTTCTCCTTTCGTGACCTTTTATTCTATATTTGGCAGGATTAAATAATGTATGTATAACTGTATAATCCATTTTATATCTGTTAATAGGCAATTTAATTTCTTAGTCTCTCCAATTCAAAAGTTACTGCTGGTCAGGCATTGTTGTGTGAGTCTGTGTGTATGGATTTCTCCTGAAAATGGGTTTAGAGCACTTCTTTGGAGCTGGTGGATCTGAAATATGCCCTTGTGACCTTTTGAAATAGGGAAAGGCTCTTGGTGATAGTTGTGAAGAAGGGATTGTGTGTTGGTCATTCATTTAGGTGAAGCTGTGGAGGGAAGATTGAGCCATAATTCTGCAGATGCTTCCATGGGACAAAGGAGCACAATAGGGAAGGAATAAGACACTTGGATAATGATAAAGCTTTTGCTGGACCTGGCAAAGAAACACACTTGGCTTTTTGAAACAGATGATCACACCTTTGATCTCTTTTCAAGGAGTGGGGATTTATGTCATGGTTCCAGAGGAAATATTTCTGAAGTTAATCCTGCTGGTGACCTGCAAAAGAGAGGATGCTGTTGGATACACCTACGTGCTCACTTGTGCCTGTAGAGTTTCTGTCAGCATCCAGAGGGGAGGCAGTTGCAGAACTGAAATGGTGGCTGACTGTTCAGGGCTCTCAGATATTTCTTAGCCAGCATTGCTGCAGTTGTCATAAATCTTAACCAGAGCTTAGAGGGAAGGAAAGGGGAAAATGTTTGTTAGTGTGTAAACCTGAGCAAAATTGAAGGAGAAAAGGTCACTAGATCAAGTAGGTGCCACCCAGAATACATTAATATGCATCACTACTAAATAAAGGACACTTGAAGACTATAAAAAAATAAAATGTATCTGTATTTATAATTAAGTACAAATTCTCCTTCATAAGCAGATGGAAGCCCTTAACTGATGTTTGGTCAGCTTTGACTTGATTTTGATTTTGATTTTGAAACAGGTGAACACTGTAAAGAGCTTCCTCCTGCTTAGTTATTTAGTTTTGAAACAAATATAAACAAAGAAGTTTTTGCTGAAAACAAATATAAGCAAAGAAGTTGTCTTTGAAAACAAATATAAACAAAGCTTTTCAGTGCGGGAATGGTTGAATCTTTGATATAGGATTTGGGTTTTCATACTTTGAATTGTTCTAACCAGATGCATTAACCAACTAACAGGAGTGTAATGATAGAAAAACACGACTTAATTTGCTCTCTTTCTCCTTTGAGGTGGTTTCCCCTAGAATCCAGACAAGGGAAGAGAACTAAAGACAGAGGAGAAATCAACGTCAATATTCAGTTTATGAGGAATAACATGACAGCAAGTATGTTTGATTTGTCAATGAAGGACAAAACCAAATCCCCATTTGCTAAACTAAAAGACAAAATGAAGGGTCGGAAAAACGATGGGACGTTTTCAGATACATCCTCTGCAATCATCCCAAGCACTCACACACCTGATGCAAATCTAGAGGTGTGTAGTGGTGAAGTGCAAATGAAATCAAAACCAAAAAAACCTTTCCTCTTGGGCCCTCAGCGGCTGTCCTCAGCTCACTCCATGTCAGACCTGACAGGACCCCACGTCTCCTCAGAGAAGATGAAATCCAGCACTGTTGGCTACACCCATCTTTTCAGGCGTCAGCTGGAGTCCTTTGGTTCTGTTGATGAAGGGGGTGAGTAACACTCATGGCCATTACAATTACAGCTCACTGCTGTTAGAGCATTCAGAATCTGCTGTTTCACTTTATGAAGCACTTACAAGGCCAAAATGTTAAGAAGTATTGCTGGCCTATTTTTTATGCTTTCTTTAATTGCTGGTAACTCATGATTGCTGTTTCTGAGCATAAGAAATAAGTTACATTGCTCATCATGTATGACAGTTTAGCATTGTCTCTTATTATGTCCTCATCTGAGAGTATATTGCATTCCAGAGGGGACTCTAGGCAAAACAGCATCTTGTGAGAAATAAGTCTAATTAAAAAGTCAAAAACCATCACCAAATTTTAAACCTGATTTATACAAAGAACTGAAAATACTTTGAATTGCTCAAAGTTATTATGCAACATCATGCTATTGTCTCTGGAATGGCACACCAGTCATAGCTGTCTTCTGTGTAGAACTTCATTTTCATGCAGGAAGCAAAAATTTCCTGTGGTGCCTATCCATAAACATTTCTGAAACATGAAATCAAGGCCACAGCTGTTCTTTTTTTTAATAGCTTAGTTAATCACCAATGTTTTGAACTGAGGCTCAATTGCAAAGCTTCTAGATCTAAGCTAAAATGGGTTTTCTGCATGTCATAAACTGTGATATAGTGTCTCATTGATAATATACTAATGACAGATTGTTTGCAGGGAGTCTAAAATCTCCACACAGAAGGACATTAAGTGTTGATACTTCTAAAATGAGCCAACTTGACAGCACAGTTGATGAAACTGCACTTGAAGCACAAAATGACCCATTTAATGTGAGTGCTTCATTACCCCAAAAATTTGCTACACTGCCAAGACAGAAGAATCCATTTGAAGAAAGCCCAGCAACGTGGGATCAAAACATAAGTCTGTTCTCCAAACCTGTCGAGATCAGAAAAGAAATTAAAAAAGAGAAAAAAGAGAAAGTTAGTCTTTTTGAAAGAGTGACTGGAAAAAAAGATAGCAAGAGGTCAGATAAACTTAGCAATGGGGGATCAGAGAGTTCTAGTGACTTGAAATCACCGAGTGCGTTTGGGGAAGCTCATCAGGAGAGTTTTGATTATGATTCCACTAATCCGTTTATGGCAAACTTCAAGCCTACAAGCATGTTGCCATCTTCAAGGTAGGTTTTTGCTGTATTTCAATCTGATATATTGAACATGCTATATAAATGAAAATGTGAAGTATTGAGGAACACAATCTTCGTGCTTTATACATGTTTAACAGTGCTTTTCTGTTTCTAAGGACGTTACAAACTTTTTATATAATTTGATCATTTCCTACTTTGTTTTGAAGTGGCTTTTTTATTACTAATATGTGCTGTGAAGGTTCTTGGGTGCTTGTATTTGTGGAAGACCTTCTTTGTGCTTCAGAATGGGCTCTCCCTGAAGTCTCCTGCTTTACCTGAACATTCATTGCTAATTTATTACATTGCCCTAAGTCAGGTTTGGAGAGGGAAAGGTTTCAAGTGAAGGGGAAGAGGAAACTGACTAAGTAAGAGTGGTGCAAATGGGATTAGTGAAAAGAAATCCTGTGGATGTCACTATTTGGGGAGTGGGGGGAAACAAAGGAGTATTTAGGTTCTATATGTTAGAGTACAAGAATTAAAGAACATTCTGTTTCTGAATGGGAGCACCCACATGAACTCTTATCTGACTTGGATTCATTTGGCTCACTGCAGCTTTGCTGGGTTCTGTGCATTGAAATTGTTGCACGAGGCAGCAGTTTATGTCTTGAGCAGAATGAATTAAGTTACAGGGCTGATAAGGAACTTTGATTTAAATAATCCATTTTAATCTTTGTTTGTCTATCAATGCTTTACTTGTTTTCCTTAAGAAAAAGTGTAACCCACTTTTAGTTTCCTTCCTGGGTTCTGTATGCTAGTGAGAAAGATAATCTTGGCTGTCTGTCTCTCTTTATACATGCATAAATATATATGTATATTTATGTACACTGCCACCCACATAAACTGTTCACAATAGATAAATGTTTAAGAAGTTAATTAACTTTCATTCCTTTGCATTCTTTTTTTTTATATATAAATGACAAGAATTAGCAGTCCTTGCTTTTTCAAGGTAATCATTCATTTCTATGTAATGACTTAAATTTGGGAGAAAATGCATTTGAAATTAAAATCCTTCAAACTAGAATCTAAAGGCTGTAAAATCAATCACTGTTTTAAATGAAAAACATAGTTCTAAAAATTTACATTTTCCTGTGTATTAATTCCTTAATTAATGACATGAGTAGTTTCTCTAATAAAAAAAAAGGTTTTTGTTGTCTTGTTCTCTTAGAAGAGAGGGATCTTATTGTGTCCCAGCTCAGTTTTCTCCATGGGTTAGAATGCATGCACTCCTGATTTAAACTTAGAATAATTTTCTTAACAAAACTAATAATGGATGTGAATTAGGGAAATGAACTGAAATGGAACTGCTATAGAAAAAAAATTGTTGCTAGAAGCTCATCTGACCTCAACAAATTATCTGCTTAGGGCCTTCTATGAGTCCAGTCAGTTCCTAGTGGCTTAAATGACATGTTTATACACAATCTTAGCATATTTTTTATTTAATGAAGAATTTCTCTGGATTAGCATAAGGTTACGTTGTAGCTTGGTTTGTCAGAAGTTAAACTTCTATTTTGGTAAGTTCCTTTAAAGAGGAATAATTCAAATAACAATTAAAATTGCATAGCATTTTTTTTTTTTAAATGAAACACTGTATTCAGGCAGATGCTAGATATAACTAGTGAAATCTTTTGAAGTTCTTGAATGCAGCAGATCTTGATAAATATAAAACTTAATGGTAATCATGATGGACTTTTTTTCTTTGTTTTGTAATTAAAAAGCTCATCACAGTGCCCATTTAGAAGGACTCTAGTCATTTGTTTCTGTCTTTGTATGAGAGTCCCTTTTACTGGTTCTTGACTTTTATGTAAACATAAACTTTTGATAAGACAAATAGGTATTATTTTATTTTCAAAAAGCCAAAACCAGTAAATATTCTGACCTTTTTTGTGAAACAGCAATTATGGCATAATATCTAGCATGCACTAAGTTAAGTTAGAAGCTCTTGTTTTTTATATGTGCTATTATGATGTTCTGTGTGAACCTTTCAGACTTAGTTTACTTTCTTCCAAATGTATCTTATAGAATTATTTTCTTTTGAAGTAGAAACTAATACAAAATGTGCATATTTAAGAAGTTTACAGTTTAAGTTTACCTTTTATCTGTGGAGGATTTCTCGGATGGAATCCATTTTTAATTTTTTGAACTAGTCATACTGAAGAAAGAATTTGTATGAATATGTGCCCAAAATAAAAGAGGCTGGATAACAAATTCAGTATGCAGAAAGCTTAGACAGGGAATTTAGATCTTTGGGTTGTTTCTTATTTACTCAACTTGCTATAAAGCTCTTTTGGATGAATCCCATTTCTGCAAGTAAACCAGGCAGTACTTTTTTATTAGGGTGTGTCCAAAATTAGTGTTCTGTTGTGGATCAGGTGTTTGCTTTGCAGGTGGATCTCTCACTTAACCCCACTTAGCTAAGCCTTGCTTTGAGTGATGGAACATCCTGAGCTGATGAAATCCCACTGGAGAATGTATTCTGGGAGCACACTGGAGCCATAAAACACCTATTCTGTGGGACCAGGCTGGGCATAGAGAAAAGTGGAGGGGAAAAACCCAACCCATAGCATCCCTCCCTCAAAAAAAAATCCACCAAACCCAGCTCCTTCCTGTTTGTGCTGTGACTGTCACGTTCTCAGTGCTGGTGCAGCCACATCTGTAACCTTAGGGGGAAGCTTTTCAGTGACTTTGGTGAACTTTGGGTCAGGCTTAAGTCCATCCTAATTAATTGTGGTTGGTAATGTTGAGTGAGCAGTAACAATGTGGAGGACAGCAGCTCATGACATCAGCTGGGTGAGCTGCTGAATAGCCCATCACCAGCTCATCCTGCAGTGCTTGGCTGGCTGCATGCTCTGTCACTAATTACTCCTGCTTACTAATTAAACAAATGAAGATAAGTACATCTTCCACGTGTTGCTCAGCTGCTGATCCACGAATTATAGAAGTGGTTCAGCAACGTTTGTAGGATTTTTTTTTCCAAAAGCAAGAATGCCAGGAATATTTGAAAATTATTTTTTATTGCTATTATTTATTATTGTTGTTTCAAGAAGGTTTCAGAAGTATTTTGGAAAAGAAAAACAAAAACCCGTTTGGTTTGTATTGACAGGAAATCACAAAATATGGACCCCTAATTTCTATTAAGGCTAAATCTGTAAAATAGGGATGACACTTTACCTCCTGCAAATGCTGAGTGGATAAATAGTATTTTTAAAGTGTTTGTATAGATATGATGTAGCAGTGTTGCATAAGTGTTAAGATTGGGGTTTCCATTGTCTGTTCTAGCAATAGTAGAGATATTTATGACCTGATTTCTTGACAATTTAAAAATGCAGGAGTCTCATAATGAAACAAAAAATGCTGGTTTTGCAAATACTACAAAATCTGTTAGTTTCAGAGGTTTTGTATCATACAGCCAATGAAGAATTTGTAAGCAAACAATGTCTAGTGCTCTTAGCCAGCATTTACCAATAATGATTTTGGTTTTGTACTTCTTAATGCTCTATTTTGAAACTTTTACCCAATATTGCCTTAAATTGCACTCATTCTTAGAATTACTGCTATTGTGGTTCTCAGGAGGTTAATTTGCAGTCAGAAGCCACGTGGCTTTTGTCTTGAACACAGTTAAAGAAACTGAGGGTGCTCCTGGAAAACAAAGATTGTTTTGTGCCATAACCAAAGCTTGTGCATCGTTTTCTGAAATTGTTTTTGTTTAGGAAAATACATGACACCACACTACAGGCTAATAAACTGATGTGAAAATTTCTCAATTTACACCACTTGACAAGTGCTAAAAGAAAAGCATCTTTAATTTTAATGTGTTATTAGGACCTTTTTAGAGAGATTGTACAAGTTATTAACAAGGTCCTCTGAGACAGGAGACGGGTAATTAACAAGACCTACAGAAAGGGAGTTTAGGTAATTAACAAGATCTCAGGCACTGGACACAGGGAGACAAATAGTGCAATATTTAAAGCTGACAGGTTGTTACTAGTCAGATCAAATTCCAGATCTGGGAAACTGGATTGGTCAGTGTTTGGGAGCTTTCTACTAAATATTATATATATATATATATATATATATAAAATATATACACATACACAAATAATGTCTGTGTCTGTATATACACATATATGTATACAAGAAAGAGGCATTAAAAAAATCCTTTCTAAAGCAGCATTTCCTTGACCTAACTATTGTTATACTTCATAGAAAAGAAGATAAAGCTTGTGTCTACATACAGATTACACTTTATCTCAATTTCTGACAATAAGTGTGTTACATTCTTAGCAATGTGGAAGATGGAATAGTGGAGGAGAAAGGAACTTGTGTCTTACTAGGATTCACTGTAACAATTACATAATGCTCATATTTATAATATTAATCACTGGTGAATTGCAGCATAAATTATGAAAATATTACCTATATTTTTTCTGTATTTTCTTACTGCTTCAGCAATTTTTCAAATTTGCAACTCAAAAAGAAAATAGCAGCCCAATCCTTCAACTCTTTTGCGTCTTTCTGCTTGTAGTTTCTGAATATGGTGATTTTCTTCAGCCTCTCTCCCACCTTCATCACAGTGGCTGTTAGAGCTGCCTGTCTCCTCAATGTCACATGTTCCAAACAGATCAGTTTGGGACTGCAGTTTTGTTATTCCCAATGGAGGCAATGTTTGAAATAAGCAATGTCTCTGCATTTTGATATGGCCATTATTAGATTTGTTAAAAAACAAGTGAGGTGCCATGAAAACAGGAGGGTTTTGATAACAGCGATGTGTTTGGATCATATTAAATTGTTAAGTCTGAAGAACAGCTGATGTCTGTAACATTTTGAATGTGTGATGGTCGGTGGTTAGAGAAGCTTTTGCAACATCATGGTGTTCCTCTGGGTTCCTGCTTCTCACTTGAGCTGTGACAGTAGAGCAGGTGCCAGTCTCGAGTGAGCTGAAGTTCTAAAGTAGAACCTGTTATCCCAAACCGCAGTGAGGGTGAGTTATTAGTGCAATAACTTCAGCATAATCAAAGTCACTGTTAAATGGTTTCAGTCTTGTAGAGTTACTGGCAACAGCTCCATTGGAATGAACCCCAAAAGTTGCCTGATGAGAGCAAAGGATTGTAGTGGCTGTGTATTTTTCTGCCAAATAGGAAATTCAGTATACAATGCAATTTGCTCTGCTTTTCACATGCCTTTTTCAGAAATGTTGCTCTCTAGATATTGCTGTGCTTGCTAAAGCAATAAGGTCTGTTAAGACATTTTAGCACATTTATTTCTTGGTTAGTAAAAAAATGACATCAGGTGAACTATGGTATTTTCAAAATTTTGTTTCCTCTGTCCGTGTTAAGAGGTCTTATTTTAAGAACAGTGTACTTCTGCATTGCTTTTCTTGGCATGAATAATTTTTTTCAGTTCTCTACTGAAATTTGACTAGACTTTAGTCACATGTGATCTACAGTCTAGGTAGAATATTGGTGGACTATGACAGTGCTTTAATTGTACTCTAGACCATTAATATTTGTTAATTCAGTGCGGTAAAGCTGTCAGTGGAACATTATTTCAACAAGAGAAATACATTGCTGGTACATGAGAGGTAAAGAGAAATTACAAAACAAGCAGAAGTCCTGCAGAGATTCTTAGTCTGTCCTGCCAGGACTGTTATCATCTGATTTCAAAGATCACTGCATGTGGTAAGAGAATAATGAAATCTTTTGCAAAGCTCCTACAAAGCAGTGGTCACAGCATTTGGGACATGACTAAGGTGGGCTGGAGCAATCAACTCTTTGAGGGATATTGTAGAAATACTTGGTATTAATCTTGGCTTTTGCAGACTCCTCACCAGCAATCAGTCACTCCTAATGAGTTGACTGTTTTAGGAATACTGTTAGGAAAGTTCATCCTGCTGGCTGCATGACAAGATTTTTTCAAGCTTTCAATGTCTCTTGGTGCACATTAGGGCATGTGAAATCTTTTTTGAGAGGATGCATGAGGCATATTATCTTTCCCAAGGGAAAATGCACTGCCTGTTCTATTTCATTCTAAAAAAGAATAATTTGTTCTATTGTTTCTTTATTAATAAATGCAGAAACTATGTAAAAGCAATCCACTTTTTTTCTATTTCATTATAAGAACTAAGGATTAGTTCTACTCTTTTAATAATTCAAAAATGGAACTGTAAGTTTCAGTGTAAAATATAATTTTAGGATTATTTGATTTGTTTGTTTGTTGTTGACTTAGAGATCTCTAATAATAGGGTCTTCCAGTGGAGATCCTGGCACAACTTTTAGTCCAACAGCTCTTTAGTGGTCTCTTGAGAAAAAAAATTTATTTGCTATAGCACAACTCCTAGTAGAAGGAGAAATATTTATATACTTAGAATTCTAACTAATCAAGAAAAGGTAGTGAGAGCCACAAAACCTGATCTTCTTTTTGTGTCCTCCTGGGGTTACACAAGCTCCAAAAGGCCACAGGACATGGCTTGACAGCAGAGAAATTTATACAGTGAAGTGTGTTAAGTGATGTTCCCCAGAATCTAATTGCAAAATAGATGGTAATATGCTTTTTCTGTACTTGTTTTGCTGCCAGACAAGACAGTCATTCCTTCTCACAACATAAAGTGAGCTCTGCATTGCCAGGCACAGCAGGCTGATATTCTATGGAAGGCTAAGTTTCTGAATTTCATTAACTGTATCTGATTTTATTCATTTCTTTTGGTTTTGCTTTTCTTTTTTTATTTCCTTGTGCAATAGCAATAACCTAAATGGCATCCTAGTGTTTCAAGCTTTTGATATATGTTGTGAGAATCCAAAGAAAAATGCATAAACACTGTAGTCAGAATCAGTCCAAAAAACCAAGAAGTAGGATAGGAATAGGAGTTTCAGCTGTAGTGAAAAATTAACCTTTGCTAATTACCTGTATGTAGACATTCCATATTAAAGGAAAGAAACTGAAAGCTCACACTTAGCTCATTGGTATAATAGATATTTTACAGAATGTTAAGTTAACATAAATTTTAATACTTTGAATAGTAATGATTAATTTAAATATCCTAATTTTAATTTCTAATAGTATACACTACTATTAGATTAGTTACTACTATCATGTAACTAATAGGAATAGCAAAAGGTAAGTAAAAAGCTTTTGGTCCTTAAGAAAATACTCTTTCCATGGAGCAAATGTAGGAGTCTGATTCCCATTCATTATGTTGTCAGACTAAATGGCACTAAAATGCTTAAATCAGTTATAGGAAAGATTTGA
The DNA here is from genome assembly GCF_901933205.1 of Camarhynchus parvulus. NCBI lineage: Eukaryota > Metazoa > Chordata > Aves > Passeriformes > Thraupidae > Camarhynchus > Camarhynchus parvulus. The sequence continues at coordinate 29,226,887 of NC_044576.1, read as the reverse complement.
TGAAGATTGTCTTAATCTCTAGGCATTCAGAAGCTAAATATTTATGCAGCCACTAGACCTGATGTTTGAATTTTTAACTACCATTAAATTTCAATAGACAAAGTTGTAAGATGCAGCCATAAACCTGAGCTTGTGACACATCCTGAACTCAACTCCACTGTATTCTTCCTATACAAACTGTTAATTATCAACATGCAATGGAAGTATTTAGTTACCATAAAAAAGTGTTATCAAAAAAAAAGTTGCAATTAGTTCTAATGAAATGTTTTTAAATAGAGAAAATAACAATAAAGTACAAAACAACATGCTTGCTATGATTATGAAATAGCAATCCAGACCACTCTGCAGAATCAGCCCTGCATTATGTCTGTCTCCATTATTAGTTTATATTATTTTTATTTCTCATCACTTTCTCCCCTCAGGAGCAGGACAATAGAAAAGGGTTCTCAGCTCAGATGAGCTAAAATTGAAATCTAAGCCAATAAAACCTCAGAAATTCAAACAAACTTTACTATTCAAGAAAAATGTAAAAAGAAAGTTATGTCCAAAGCTGTAAAATAGTATGGAACAATAAAATAATGGATATGATTTAATCTGGTAAAAATGTCTGTTATATGAAGTAACTGTCAAGGACACTAATTGAATTCCCAGCTGAGTGTAATGGGGGACAGGACTGATTGTGCTGGGTTGGAGAAGTCTGTTCTGCCTAGAGAAGGGTAGGGGGGATGTGCAAGTTGGGGGCTCAGGGTCACTTCCATGATCCTACTGCAGCTGATTTTTAACCTGTGCTGGCAGGATTTACCTGCCTGTTAGTAGCTCCTGTCTAGAAGGTGGTCTGAGGGAATGAAAATTTATTACTTGTAAGAGAAAAACTGTTAAAAATCAGTATGAGGCATCACCTGAAGGCACATGAAAAGTCCATTTGTTAGAAAAGAAATACCTTTTTTACTTGCAAACTGAGCAAATTTTGTTTGGGTATAATTGACAAACAATAATTATTGCATCCCACAGTGCCAGTTTTTCACAATCGCTGTTCACAGTAAGCCTCTCACTCAAAAAAACCCTGCAGAAATCCAAAAAGATACTTTTTTTCCCAAGCTGTGAACATGGGAACTTCTTCCATAGCAGGAGTTCCCTGCCAGTTTATCGAACTCTGGGAAAAAAACCCAGAGTCTGGATTATAACTAATACTATCACTATGAACTGTGAGTGTAACACAGGAGAAAACAGTGTTATTTTTTATAATTGTTCAGATCAATGATTTCAGAATGCTTTTAGGCTGCTCAGAGGAAACTTGTGCTGCTTGTACAGCATGGGCTGCAGTCCTAGAGGCCTATTTTATACAATTATTGCCAGTAATTGAGTGAGGTGGTAACTTTAGGGGTCTATTATTGTGATGAAATTTAAATTAAAAAATAAATGCTCTTGTGAATTTCAATACACCAAACAGACAACTCCACCAACTGTTTGCATTCATAATTGTATAGGATGTTCTTTTGAGGTGTTACCTGCCCCTCAGACAGTGAAATAGGGGTGCAGTGCTGGGAGTCTGCATCTGCTCACACTCACCTCGGGCTGGGGCACTGGCAGGAAACTTCGCAGGGCTCAGCAAGGCTGACGAGCTCCCACCTTACTTAGCAGACACTTTGATTTAGAAAAATGTTATTATATTCAATCTCAGCACCTGCTTCTTCCTCAAAAAGCAGTATATTTTCTATGAATCTCCTTAAAGTATGAGTAAGAGCCCTCGTAGCATTTGGGTTTGTATTGGGGAATATTTTAATAGCTTTTCTTTTTCTTTTTTTTTTGCAAGTGTATTCAAATTTCTTCTTGCAAAACACACAGATGTTCTCTTTTGAAATTGCAGTTATGATGTCCACAATTTTGCAGAAATTATTGCAGGTTTTTTACTGCTTAAAAAAAACCCAAACAACTAGTCAATATTGCCAGTGATTTATAGTTCTAATTTTGAAATGCAGCTTCTCAGAACTGCTGCTTTCATTTTAAGCTACCACTACGAAAAAGAGTCCCAGAACTTATTTCACAGAAACTCAAAAGTCATTCAAGGCAGTGAAAGATCCTGCTTTTTTAACCTTTCAGAAAGCCCCCCAGTTGAGCAGTCAGGCTGCATTATTCTATATCTTGTCTAACATGAGGAAACAGTCCCAAAAGAAAGATATCCCAAATTAACGCCACACTTCGTTAAATAGAGACATTCTTGGTTTTCACCGAGCTAATTCGATCCAGTTCAGTTAACTCATTTTTTTTGTGCTGGGATCACGGAAGGCAGCCATGAATGGAGCGAGTTCATCATGTGTTTGACACATCAGAGTGGGGCTGAAAGGAGGCTGGGAGGGAGGGACCCTGCCTTTGGCTGGGCAGACAATGCCCCGTGAAAAAGGCTCCTCATTCAAAAGGGGTCTCAGCAAACGGGGCAGGCTGCTGGGGATCACTGTTACACACAGGTAGAATGGGAATTAGCCAGGCTTAGTGACATCTCTGGGTGTCTGCTTGGGACTATTCCTTTAATCCAGTCTCTGTCAAATACCCTCAGATGGTTTACAGGATTTCTGTGTGAGCAAAAGTTTGCCTGCTTTGGAAATTAAAAATCGTGTACAGACTAAAAAAAAAAGTAAAAAAAGAGATTAAAAAAATATTTACAGAAAAATATCATCATTCATATTTTTTGTATTTTAGTTCATAAATTTATATATATGTGTAAAATATATATATTTAACATATTTTAGTTCACAAATTTATATATACAAATATATTTTACATCGTTTTAGTTCATAAATTTTTTGCCCTTCCACTTTTACACTGTAAAATATGTGGTTTATAAATTCAGATAACAGAATGGTGAGCAGTCACAAAATACATGTTCCTAATACAAAAAAATCTTCACAGTTAAAAAAAAAATATATGTATATATATGTTTTTGTAGCTCTCAGTCACACATCACTCTGAAAGCCAGTACATGCAGTCTAACAGAACAGATTCTGTGCTCGAAAGAATGTGCCTGCTGTGGTGCTACCAAGTAAATAATATTTGTGAGCCATATCCAGATTCTGAACACATTTTTGGAGAATGATTTATCTCCAGACCTGCTGTAGCAAGTACATAAGAACACAGCATCACTGATTTTTGAAGATACTTGCTAATAATTACACCAGGCTGTGTGGACAGTTTCTTAAACCTGGCATTTAGGCAGTGGCTCTTTTTATCAGTATCAACAACCTTATGAAAGAGCTTTCCTTTCTGGATATGCAGTATAATCACTAGGTTTATAAAATAATAGATTATTTACTGAATTTTAAGTACAAAATAAATGTAGCTGACAGAAGATGGCTTTTTAGCCCTAAGCTGGTGATCTCACTGGAATTTCTGCAGGAACTTTGTCCTGTAGGAGCTGCCATGAAAGCTGGGAATACGTGTTAGTCTATAGGGTTTGATTGTTGGTTTTTGTCAATCTCATCCCAGGGACCTCTTTCTAGGATATTTCATTTAAAGTAGCACTCCATGCTTAGAAGCTCAAGCTAAGTCTAGAGATAAGAGGAGAGATAAGGAAGCCGAATCCGTAATTGCCTTTCTTGCATTTCTTAATTAGCTATTCAAATTTGATGACAAAACGAATACGAAAAATACAAAGAATTGTGAACAAAGAATATATTCAAATTTCCTTTAATTTCTAATGTTTTATTTTCCTAAGTTTAACAAATCAAGAAAATAAACCATATTAAATACTTTGTGTGTCCAATTTAGTACTGTGTTCTAGCAGATGTTTTGGTCAAAGAAGTGTGCCCTGCTAATATTTGTTTGGTATGGTTTTTTCCCCACAGTTTTAGTGTGAATCCTTCTGGCTCTGAGGATCTCAGGAAAAAAACGGTGAGTTATGAAATGTTATGGAAAGCCATCAGTAAATCCCAGCTAATTAATACTTGTGTGAGCTTATAAGCTTTTGTTCTTTTTTAACCTCTTAAATGGAAATGTTGGGGTTTTTCTTTTTCTTTTGACATATCCAGAAAACTTAAGTAGAAAAGCATGGGCTTAATGTAAATTTGGAAATAAAGAAGAGTTTTGCACTCAATATGGAGTTTAGCTGTGACATCATGAAGAAGGAAATATTTAGTTCTTTGCACAAAACGTAAAAAAACCCCAAAACCTGAATTTAGGAGTGGTTTAGATGACTCTAGAGAAGTAATGGTCAGGTTAGGAACTCTGTATTAGGCAGTGATTTATTCATTGACCAGACAGGAGCTTACTATCACTATAATCAGAGACTTGAGGACAGTCTCTAGAAGGCAGATCAAAATTAAAATTATAACCTGATATATTGTAGGATTAATAATACACATAATAAATGAACAGATGAAAACACTAAAAAATAGAAATACTAGAATATAGTACTAAAATGCTCTTTTTTTCTAAAAGCACTGAGAATAAATTGTGTACTAAGAAAAACCAAAAAATAATTCACAGATTGCCTGGACAGTGCCTTTGTTTGAAGAAAAATGTGGTCTTACTAGAATTTGTTCTGTGAATAGATGACATCTTTAAAAGTGGGTTTGTTTTCAATCTCTAAAATATATAGAAAACAAGTTTCACAAGCAAATATGACTTTGTACTGTTTGTTTTCTGCTGGTTTATGTAAATGATTTGTAATAACATTTGATGTTATTGTAAATGCCCAAGTTTTTATAATGTAAGTAGCTGGTGGGAGATGTCAGAGTATTTGAAGGCTGCCTTTGATCAGATAGTAAACTGAATTCTACCAGGCAGTTACTTAATCTCTGACAAAAAGAGACATCAAAAAATTGATTTAACTTAGCAGCCATTGTCTGTAAAGTAACCATAATTACAGTTTCTATGTGCTTGCAAATGTACTACTGCAAATCATGTAATTTATTGCTGGTAAAAGCATTGGTTTAATTCTTTTAAGAAATAAGATGTGGATTGTTTTATTTAAAGGATTTAAAGGTGATAAAAGAAATCCTTGATGATTTTTCTTTTGGAATACCAGCCACCCTAAATGTCTGTTATAGGATTATGAGGTGGTGCTCATTTAATGCAAAATACAAATTAGGTGGGGAAGAAACTCTATCTCAACCATAGTTTTGAATGAAACCATTTGAATTTCCTTTTAAATATTCAGGATTGCTTTCTAAGGTGTTTGAAGTAATTTATTATTAGATTCTGTAATATTAGCCCTCACCAAGTTATTACATTTCTTCCTTGTGCATATTATTTAGTAATTATGTTTGTATGTCTTCTCCTCTGATGCCAACACCTGTCTCTGAAAGCAGTGTTTAAATGGGAGCAGTAGCCAGTTGAAAGGGCAGCATGAGCTCTTTAAGGCCTAATTAAGAACTGAAAGGAAGATGAAGTAAGTAGGACAAAAGATGTGAAAGTAGCTTAGATGACATTCCCAGAGTGGAATTCCTCATTAGAACAATGAGGAGATGATCAGGGATTGCCAGGCCTTCATTTTATCAGTCATTTCCTGTGGCTGGCAGTGTGTACCCCAACAAGGTTTTGTAGCTGAGACAATCATTCTTTGCATGGCTTGTTTAGAATCTTTTATTTTTCCCTTAATAATTCATTGTAAGATTATTCTTATGCATTAAAACTGTGGTGTCTATTTTTGTAAAGAAATAAGTGTTCCTTATACGTTTAAATATTACCTACTGGCTCAAGCTGAACATACCAAATCTTCTTAATTTTAACAATATTAATTTCTAAATGCTAGCATACTTCTGCTAGAATTTTCTTGCATAATTAAGACATGTATGTAGCATGTGCATGATAAAGCATCTTTAAGGCATATATATTACACACAATTTTCCAGTAAACTTGATTGCATAATTAAAGTCATCATTGCACCTTAATTCCTGTTCCTTTGCCAAATCAGAAAATTAGGCAAACCCTATATTTCAGGCATATAAGTGTTAATGGTGTTTTCTCCAGTATGTACAAAAATTTAGTAGAGAGAATAAAATTTAATAAAGAGAAAGTTTTATTTCCTTCTTGTAGAAGAAAATGCACTAAGAATATGACCACAAAGTGAAGTTACTTTCTCTTCTATACTTGTTGAAAATGGACTGCTAACCAATTTATAAATTTCATCAGGTTAGCCATTTTAATAAAGTGGCAGTTACTGATTACTTACAATCCCTTAACTTGGTACATTTAAAATATTGAATATGCATCCATAAATGTGACATTTAATGTCTCAAGTGCAGGGAGAAACCCTTAAAAGCATATTTTTAAGAGCTACTGTTAGAGTTTAATTGATGGAGAGAGGCTGATCTGTCACACTTCAGCCTGTTTGCAGGGCACCATCACTTTTAATTAGGTTCCTTTGAAAACTTTGGCCAGCTGCATATTTTAATGGGTCGACATGTGCCAATGTGCAAATACGGAGCTGTATGGAAAGAAAAGAATGGGGCATGGAAAAGGAATGAGTATGACTATTATGTGGTGTGCTTCTTAGCTGTGCAAGCTTTATAATTTTTAATGGCATGCTTCTACTGTAAACAAAGTCTGTCTAGTGTGCCCTGTTAGAAGTGCAGGACTTTGTAGGTTCCATATCTTCTAAATGTTTTCATTTCTGAATGAGATGAAGCATACTGCTTAACATGTCTAACAGTGCTGATACTTGTATAAACCAACACACAAGAAGACATTCAAGTTTACAGTCTTTAGGATTACATGTTGTCCTTTTTAAGATGACTAATTTGTTCATCTCTAATATCTGCACTTACTGAGTCATCAGAAATCATTGCAGAAACAATTCTGTTTTCCCTACTGCTTAATTCTGGGCCTCTCCTGCTCCTGCTTTAAAGCAAGCAAGGTCTTTTATAAGTACACATTTATTTCTGCCTTAAGTGCTCTGGTGCAAGTAAGATGTAACCTTTTGCCTTCACCTGCAATTTAAAATTGAAAGTTTTATTATGTGATTCAGAAGCCAAGGTCTGGAGAACCACTGGTGACTACAAATATGAATGTGAAAGACAGATGAGGGCTGATGTCATGTAGAGCTGAGTAAATGCTTTGCTGTGATGCTCTCCAGAGGAAAATACTCAGAGAAGTTACAGTAGGAATTGAATTCTCAGGGCTCTTCTCTTTTTATTCCATAATTAAGGGGGTTGGTTTCCCAAAATGGACCTGCCAGCTGTTGTTGTGCTCATTGCTCATATGGTCACTAACTCTGACACACTGTCTATGTGTCCACCTCACTGAGATTTTTTTCTGAGATGACAGAGTGGGAAATGTTCATCCAGCTGGGCAGCCCATCTCCAGTTGTCTGCTCCAGTGGGGGTGCTGGAGGGAAAAGCACTGCAGCAAATAAAGGTGTTGCTAAAAAAATCGCTTTTCACGTAAAGAGATGCACATGAGAAACAGAAAAAGCAATAACCAATGAATTTTCTGGAGACACTGAACTGCTTAATGAAATCTGGTGTTTTTCTACACTTACCTGCAGGAAGGAAATCCTTTTGATGCCACTGCAGGATACCGAAACCTCACTTACGAGGAGGTCCTGCAGGAGCTGGTGAAACACAAGGAGCAGCTGAAGAAGAAGGACAGCCACATCCGTGAGCTGGAGGATTACATTGACAATCTGCTGGTGCGAGTGATGGAGGAGACCCCCAGTATTCTCAGAGTGCCATATGAACCCTCTCGGAAAGCTGGCAAATTTTCCAAAAGCTGAGATAGTGCTGCTTTCTGCTGAATGCATTAGTGGAAGGAGATCACACTTTCATATTTTGTCTTCTCTTCATTCCTTTTCTCCTAAGAAATTCCAGCAAAATGTGGAGGAGGGACAATGGCGTGGGTTTTTTTCCTTTTTTTTTAATCCAAACACTAGCAGGGGCTGCCAAAAGTTGTTTTATGTTAGATTACTTAGGTACCTTTTTTTTTTTCTTTTTGAAAATACATTTAGGTACAGAATACTTAAAATAGAGTTAATGATACATAATAAATATGTCCATGCAGTTTATATAATAGCTTAGTGTTCACCATGTGGCAGTTTCAACAGAGAAGCCTGTGCTGTTATGAATGTTTTCTTGAATGATTATTGGTATTAGGCAAATATATTGTTCCTTTTTTTTACAGCATGCCATCAAGACCACTGTTTTCAATCCAGTGTAGTACTCTACTAAACCTAAGTGTGGTTTGGTTTGTTGCAATGGAATGTAGTCCTGCACATATTAGAGGAAAACAGTGATGCACAATCAATCCTTGCAGAGTAAATGCTGTATTCTATACAATGTGCTTTTTATATAACAATGTAAAAAATAAACCCCATGCCGTTTCTGTCATGGCACATGCTGGAACCAGTTATTTTACACTTAAATGCTGAATTTTGTGTATAATGAGTGAACTTTGGTAGTGAGCTCATGACATAAAGTTGTTTTGAGGATCTTTTTGTATGAAGTTACTGCATGCCTTTTCATGTGTTAAAAGTACTTTGAACAGTGTTCACAGAGTCAGAGGTACAACTAGAGAACTCGAGTATGGAATAAAGAAATGAATGCTTCTGTTCAGTCAAAGTCTACTGCCATGAAAATGTAGCAGAAATGGAGAAGCTGACTTTAAATAGACACGATAAATCAATTTAAGGTTGAATTTTACATGATATATGTGTCTTAACTTTTTTAATCTTATGACAACGAAGTATATGCCTTTAGAAATAGGCCATGTTGCTTAAACACATATAGAGTACTTAGGCTTTTCATTAAAAATGTCTGTATTCCATGTAAATAGTTCTAAAAGTCAGTTCTCACTGAGAAAAAATGAAAGAAGAATGTAGTAAATATCTTCCTGATAATTTAATAATTGTTTGTAAAATAATGTATGAAAAAGGTACCTGTTTTTCAGTGAATTGGAAAAATATAGTGATGAAGGTATAATGGGAAAATACTGTAGGAGAACCCTCAAAATATTAAGATGAATAGATTTTAATTTTAATTTCCTTAATAAGAGTCTTACTTGGACTTTCTGTTGCTGTGAAACAGTAAAATGTTATTTAAAACATGTACAGAGAATATTTTAGTTTGGATTTAAGATAATTGTCTTTTCCTCTCTTTCTGCACCTGATCTGTTGGGTTTTTTTCCAGCACCATGGCATGGCTGCTGCTGAGGTGACCAAAAAAGCTTGAAATTAAATTCCAATTTGTTGGTGGTGTTGTTGTTGTAAAATATTTTAATACATTTTCATTTTTAAAACTGCAGAAATTGGTAATATTTTGAATACTTGTATGTGGAAGAGTTGAGAAAGTTCTGTCTGACTGCTTTTGATGTCATTAGTATTGTAGGATAGCACAGGAGTATTCTAGTTACAAAAAAAAAACTTCTTTGTACAAATATTCTCAGATTTCATTTACTTATTTTTGGCTTTTTCTCCTTTATTTTCTTCTTTTATTTAGCAACTACCTCCCAATTCCTATTTAGCACTGTCCCTAAAATGTGTGCAGCCAGAGTTCCCAGCCCACCAGTGGGATCCCTTCGTGTGGATCCCTGTGCCTGGATGGATCCTGAGAGGCCCCAGCCCTGCCCAGTTGTAGAGCTCTGCATTTGTGTTTTGTAGTGCAGAAATCCATCCCACACCAGGCAGTCTTTCTTTTGTCAGCCTGAGGATGTATCAAGTTTGGTACCTCAGAAACCACGTGAATGTTCTTTGACCCGCTTAAGATCTCGATGACTGTAAATCTGTTGTAATATATTCAAAGTGCCAAAGGTCACGTACTAGTTCATGGTATGCTTGCTGATAGAAGTTGGGGTTTGCACTCAATTAGATTTTCATTTTCTAATTACACCAGGATGTGTTTCAGCTACTCAGTATTTCCATAAAAGTTCTTAAACATTTTCAAATGCTTGGCCGCATCCAGTGGTTTTCTCCTGTTGTTGATGGGGAATTGTTCTGCAATAGTTTTGAATTCCACTCATTTTCAGCTAACTGGTATGAGACCATGTCTAGTATCCACAGTGCTTAAATCATCCTCACCAGTGAGGATTAACAACTGCACTAACCAGAGAATGTGCTCCAATGACTTCTCATATGCAAGCCAACTTATAATTATTAAAATGAAACTCTACTATATTTAGCACCTCTGAAATCACTTCTTTTAGAATGTAAATGTAGAATATCAAACTGCATAATTGACTAAAAGCAGATCATTTGACATATTTGCATACCAAGAACGATAAGCAGATTAAAGGTAGCGAAAAGATCAATTTTTGTGCATTAGTGAAGAAATTTAGTGAAGCTTTGAATGTGCTATCTAGTCTTTATCTGATCTCTGAGTGAATAAAAGCACCTTTTGTTTCTAACAATTTGTCAAGAAAGAGGAGAGAACAACAAATGCAATTTAGAAAAAGGTAAAGTTACTGAGAGGCAGAATGGGACATTAAAATTACGAAGATATTTTTATAGAGTTTATAGGTAAAAATACAGGCTACTTTTGGAGCAATTCTTGAAAGATTACATACACATCATTTTCTGCTTAGAAAGAAAATTTTAGCATTTTCCTATATTCTAAGATTATTTTTTAAAAGCATCTTTACCCCACATGTATTTTTTCAACCATGCAGCTTTCAAATGAAAACTTCTCATACAGAGTAATTTGTATGTTGAAAACAAAGGAAGTTCTGTTTTTCCCACAGGATAAAATCGTAGACTTTCTTGCAGATCATTTTAAACCCATAAAAACTTGCCACTTGTGGTCAGTCTTTCTTGCCCTTTAAAATATAGGGAAGAAAATTTTGAACATCTCCATATTACTTTTATATTTTTCTCCTAAATTAGCATAAGAGTTCATCCATGCATGCACTATATTTTGAAATTATCCTTTGAAACAGCTCTGCCATGTATTTTGCTTACTTAAAAGGACAAATATGAAGGCCATACTTTAATGTTGTAAGTCAGAAATGTAAACTTTCTGCCATTCAAGAAAGATGTTTAATATTTATGTATGTTACCTCTTGCTTCTGTATTTTAAGTTTAGCTTGGTTTTCCACCTCCTAATGAATGTAGCATTCTCTCTAGATTGTAACTGCATTTATTGCTGTTGGCTCTGTGTCAAGAACTATTTGTAATTTTCCAGCTGTGGAAATGCTGCCTTGTATTTAGAAAGGTTTCATGATTTGGGGACCTGATGAAAATCATGCTCATTAGATACTAGTCTGCATTTCTTTCTGTACAGGATGCCCTTTCTTGGATGCATCTTCAAACAAACAGAACTGCTGTCTTAATGTGTTTACTGCTGCACTGGGGGTTTATTTATGCTTCCAGCTTTAAAGAAAGATTATTGTCCTACATCAAGTATGTAAAGTGAGCTGATGCTTTTCTGCTCTTTGTACCATCGCTGTTGTAGATATGATAGAGGTGTTAGCTGGGCTTTTACAATGGTGAATTTAGAGCATGTTGACTAACTTGCCCTTCTTTGAAGTACTTGCTGAAGGATTATAGCTCTGCTGTGTTCATGATGCTAGATTTAAGGGTCTGTCAGCACTTTCAGTCGGAAACCCTATTTTCAGGGATTTGTAACTTTAAAATTTCAATACAGTCACTGGAAGTATTTAATATGCAATAGGTAGCACTTTAATCTGTTTATGAAGGGGTTTGAGATTTGTTTCTGTTGAAAAGGTCACAGTCTCCTAATGCATGGTGGGCATTTGCTTTATCTTTTATAATTTCTACATTGAGGAAGCCACTGTATGTTACAAGTGGTCGAGCCATTCCTATTCATCTTAGAAGCTTCCAGATCTATTACAGTGTATTATAAAAAGCTGAAGATCCAGGTTATATAGGAAGTCTGTAAAAGATAGGATCTCTACTTATAACTTAAGGGTTTTATTTTGTCTTGTGTATCAATGGTAGTTTGTCTACATTTAATAATGGTACAGAATCATAACTATATGCACTTGTGAGAATTATAAACGTAGAATGCATGAAAAACTTTATTTTTGTTCCATTATTGCAACTTCAGATCCTTTAATTTGATGCAAATGTTATCTTAATATTTTAATTTGTTCATTAAATAAATATTGCATGTCTAACACTAATAAAGCACCACAATGCACTACTGCAGTATTTCTTGAATTGTGACATTAATCTGTGTTATGCAAAGCATGTGACTCCTAAACTCCATGGTCTTAAGGCTCTCAGACCACAGAGAGGAGTATTTCCTTAGGGACAGTTCTAAATGAATATCCCAGATGTTTGCAGGATAGCCATTGAGGGAAATCTCTTCAGAAATGTCCAGAATCTCGAATTAGTGAAAAAATGGTGCATTTTTAAATGTCCTAATCTGTATGTCTTTTTTAGTATGGTATCTGCAATCCCTTTAAATGCACTATTCTTCTGATGCCATGGGTGTGTAAATATTACCAGGCGATCTTTGGCACTGCAGGCCAGAGCAGCATTTAGCATGAGAACAAACACTGTGTAAATTCTGATATGGAAAACATGACACTGATTTCTCTTAATACTTGACAGAGTAAAAACCCAACCAGAATGACAGAAAACTGGAGCATCCTCCTCCATCACCCAGAAGTATTTTTTTCAATGCTCCCCCAAGTTTTTCTCCTTTTCCATGAAGCAGCAAAACAGCAAAGTGTGTCCCCTGACAACAGCAGGTTTCTGGATGGTGAGGAGGTATGGAGAGCAGTCCTGGTTTGGGAGAGGAACCTTGTGAATCTTCCACACAGTTTCTTGGAGCTTTGAATTCCACAGGGATGTGATTCCTCATAGTTAATTTGTCCTGTGAGCCGGACCTTTGCCAATACATCTGTGGACTTAGAAAGCTTAGAAAGGGTTCTTCTCTTAGAAGTGTCCATGAAATGTGATGGTTGTGGGAAATCACAGCCAGTTTGTGAGTTGTCCGTGGACTTCCAATGTGTTGGTAGCAGATCCCATCAGCTGTGTCTCCCCACGGCTCACAGGTTTTGCAACTGTCCTGGTGTGTCAGGAGTGAGGACAGGAGGGGAAAGCACCACGCTGCCTGTTAAATACCAGTTTCCATCTGTAATTCTCATCTGGTAACTAATCTCAGCTCCTGTGCCCCTTTGAAAAGGGAGCCACACCATTTCCCTCCCTCAGAGGCATAAGTTTGTTAGCTGACACCAGCCACAATCCTATTGATGGTATGAGAGCCCAACTGGATTAAACAGCTTCCAGTTTCCCCAGCATGAAGCTGTCTTTGCAGTTGTCATTACTAACCATCTCAACCCCCTAATAAAGGTTTTCAAGGTTATTTTAAATATAGTTTAGCAGTTAAAGAATTACTGAAATTAGATACTAGAAGTATCATTAAGGACAATTCTCTCTCCAGTTGTACTTATTGAAGTTATTTTTTTATGGAACCACAGAATAAAAATCGGGATTTCATTTCCCTATTTTGATTTGTTTTTATGGGAGTGTTGTGCAAGTTCTGGCTGCAGCTCACTTGGGATATTTTACCGTTTTGTATAACACTGGGCATGTTTGTAGAGTTATAAATGATGATGATTAAAAATGCATCTCTTTTTCTGGATTAATTAATTGGAATTTGTATTTTGCTGGATTGTTTTGTAATAGTACCACTTTATAAGAGATAGAAATAAGGCTATCTGCTAATGGAAGCTGTTTTTTCGGTACTACTTATTGAGTAATTATGAGAGAAGGCTACTACACTGAGTGCAGCCCAGCCTGGAAACTGTGTGGCACTGATTGTGTAATGTTTATATAAATATCAGTATTTTCAGTGCTGGAAGCCAGTGGCTATTACATGGGGATTATTGCAATGTATTTATAATGTGTTTTTACAGCATTTAGTAATGTAGATCAGTCTTTGATAAGTGGATGATGATTTAGGACAGAAAAGTACCCTCCGTGGCTAAACACTGACATGTTTATACTTTAAAAGTAAGCAGCTTAAAAAGGTTTTAGGGCCATGCAACATTTAAATGAAGCTGAATACTAAAAAGGGGAGAAACTTTGTGGGATGTGTTTTGTTTGTTTCAGCCCAAACAGTGTCTGCTGTGTGACATGCAGGGAATGAGTAGAAGAAACACTGGGGAGATTCCATTGCTAGGATCCAAAAAACCCAACAATAAAAGGTTTGTAGGGCTAGGTGTCTGATTTTAAGGGATCTATTTGCCCAGCATGAGCCAGGTTATGTTTATAGGAAGAGATAACACAGCATCCCATACTAACAAGGTTATTAGGGTGAAAACTCCTAAAAACTGGGAGTTTATCAGAGGGATGAATTCTCTAAGTTTTAGGTGTGGGACAGGTGTTGGGCAGAAGCAGTGCTGTCACTTCTGCTTTTTCAGCCCTGCTGACACTTGGTGTTAAACTCAGGGACTGAACAAACCACATTCCTAGGAAAGTTAGGAAGTGTCTGAGGAAACTTGGGCTATGCAGCATGTGGCTGGCCAGGTGTCCTCTGCTGTTGCTTGAAGTGGGTGTCTGGCTCAGGGTCCTGTGGAGTGGCCAAAATGTGTCACATCACCTCCTCTAAATCATTCATCTGGGGCCTTCCGAGGTGCTGAGTGTCTCAGTCTCCGATAACTTGCTGCTCACATTATGAATTCCTTGAAAATTGACTCCCTGGGACATCTTTACAGGCGACATCAAGGGTCTCCATTTAAATTTAATGAATACTGTGTAATTTGCCAAGGACTTCTACAATGCATTAGGAAAATCTGCCTCTTTGAGACCAGAGCTTTGCCAAAATAATGGCAGCTTAATTGCATCCTTTAAAAGCAACTGCTGACACTCCAGCTATGAGTATTTTCCATTTCCTAATAAAATGTTTTCCCATTAAAGCAGCTTATTTCATTAACATATAATTCATAGCTTAAATATGCTTATATTTTGCTAATTGTAGATTACTTAGTTCTTATTTTTAAGGAACACTGGAGCACAAAATATAAAATGTCAGGGCTTTTTATAAAGAAAATCTTGCCTTGTGCATAGCAATTGCATTTGGATAAGCATTTTAAATATGCTATTTTAAGGAGGTTTTACATGCTATTTTAAACTAAATAATTAAACTTCTATAGCAAGAAACAATTTGAAGTGTTCATGCAATTTATAGTTTTAATTCCTTTATAGATACGGGCTCCAATATTTTATAGTTATGATTCAAAAGCGACCAAGCGACCACAGTTACCTATTTTAAATTGTAAGGATATATTGTGAGACTTCAAATTATTCTTTTCCAAAGTACACAAAGCCAAAGTATCTGATAGACTCTTCTGTGTTGTGTAAAAGTTCAAAGTGAACTCTGGGAGAAGTAAGGTTTTCCTAAAAATTTGTAGAAACCTTTGTGTTGAACTGCAGTGCAGCTCGATTTGGGTGTGTAGCTTCAGGCACTCCTTTATCCAACAGGATAACATCAAATTTACTTTTTTGCCTTAATAACTCAAGGACAAGAGAGTAGGAATCTGTCTGCAGCAGGTTCTGGGTACTACTTGTAAGGACCAAGTTACAAAATGTGGATGCTTTGGGAGATGTGGTCTTGGCTTTTTGGTGTTTGTGAAGTAGATGGCACGTGAATACCAGGCTTGTTTATATTTCCAGATCCAGATAGAAAACTTCGTATTTTCTGATACTTTCATATTTTAAAACTTTTATGAATTTTTTTCTTAGTGGCCAGATTATATTTGGCTACAATGCATGTAACATTTCACTTGATTAATGTGACTGCTGTTTGAGACCCTCTTGTAATTGGCCTCATAATCCACACACAGAGTACAGTGAAACAGTGTGAATTTGAAGTTGAGAGACTGATGAAAGGAACATCCATCAATAGTGGGGAGAAATGAACTAATCCTAATTAAAAGCAAAAGAATTTTGTGATCTGAGTTGAGATTCAGTTGGTGGATACTGAAGAGTAGTTTTCCTGGTAAGTATTTTTATTATAACTGTCCAATATAGCTGCTTTGGAAAAAACATCCTCTGTTCTGCTTAATGGTATAAACTTTATTAGCTCTTTATAAACCAAATATTCAATAAGGGTCTTTTGCTTAACCTTTGTTTCATTGGATATGATTTCAGAGGGTTTAAGCAGAATTTGATTGCTGGAGTTGATCAGCACAGTTCTGTTTGCTGACAGGCTCATGGTTATTCTTTTATCTGTTTCAGGATTTTCTGTTTAGTTTTAAGTGCCGAACATTTCACCACAGTCTATTTAGAGCATTATTTAAAACTCGTTCCAGTTCTCCTCATTCTTACGCACGCCCATGTGTTAAACTACTCCAGAAACTGGCTTAGCTCTGACCGTATTTGGAGGCTGTTCCTCTTCCCTGCTCTTGGGCTGGTTTGGACGGGGACTTTGGTCTAAAGTAACAAATGAAATATGTGACAAGAGCTGACTGCCAAAACCGGGATCAAAGCAACTTTCTGAGGAGCTCACTGGAAAACTATCCTGAACTTTGGAAGGATGACTCAAAGCCACGTTCTAAACAGAGCAAACCACAGTGAAATAAATGGCAAGGTGAGAACAGATTTCTTGAATAAGGTATGTGTCCCCCTAAGACTAGAAAGTCACTTTAGAGCTAGGGGAAAGGAAGCAAAGCAGCAGATGAATTTCAAATATCAGTCAGGATGGGTTGCTCAGGATGTTCTTTTTCTGCAAGCCCACAAATCCTTGCAATTCCTGTCTGGGTTTACTACACAGAAGTGTGTTAGCCAGAGAGCATTCAAAATGAAAGGTAATATTTGCTGGTCATGTCATGTGGGACATCACTGACTTGTTCGAAAAGTTGCCAAATCTGAGGGTGTGCTCTGTTAAATTTGCACAGTGTCTTCCTCATCTGACACAGAACTATGAGAACATTCAGCTCTGATTCATTAGTTTTAGGCAGCTCATGTGAATAAAGGGGAGACCCGAATAA
This sequence comes from Camarhynchus parvulus, assembly GCF_901933205.1. NCBI lineage: Eukaryota > Metazoa > Chordata > Aves > Passeriformes > Thraupidae > Camarhynchus > Camarhynchus parvulus. The sequence continues at coordinate 29,210,006 of NC_044576.1, read as the reverse complement.
GGAGGATTTCTCTGAATCCTTCACAGAAACATGTAGACTTGCAAAAAACAGCTGCTGTAACTGAGTAGAAGGCTGTGCTTTGTGGTTGAATGCATGTTTTAAAAAGCTGGCATTGGAAAAAAGAGAGTTCTGTGAGAAACTTAAGCCTCTCTCACAATCATGGCATCTCTCGAAGTCACAAGACTTTAAGATGTTTAGAAATAGCTGGAGGAAACCATTCAGCAATGATGGTCTGTAGCAATTGGGAGCTGGAAAGATAATTGTTAATTTTAGGGGGAGAGCAGGGGATTGGGCTGTGGTGAAGATGGATAATGCTAATATATAAGGCAGCTGTAGAAGGGAACAGCAGCTCTCTCAGAATATAAAAGGTGGAGAATAAGCTTGTTGAGTTTTCCAGGGGCAGGGAATGAGAAGCAATAACTGCTTCCTTCCAGGAGGCAATAACTGGCTGGCTGCAGTAAAGCATCACTCTTCAGGAGAGCGATGGATGCTGTGAACACAAACAGTAACAGGTTTCCTCAGATTTTCCTAGTGCCTGGGAAAAAATCACACAAATTATCTTCTAAAGTAAATTGTTTCAAGTATGAGCCTTTGGACAATAGCAGATACAAAAACAAAAAAATTCTTTTCTTCATTATTTCATTCTACCTTTTACTTGTCTGGGAAAAAAAATGTGGATTTTAGACTAAAGGCTAATGGAGTTGTTCAAAGACTGACATATAAGCAGAGAGTAATGCAGTTACAAAGGGGAGATGTTGGGTTAGCAGAGTTGTTATTATTACTATTAAAATCTTTCAGTGCAGTAGAGCTCTTCAGCCAGGAGTGCTTTTTGTTATGTTCTGGGACTGTCCTTCCCATACAAATAAATCCATTCAATAAATCCCCATGCAAAGCAGTTGGCATTCTAGCTTGGGAAGAGTCACTGGCATGATGCTGGCCAGCTGGCATAACCACTCACATCAGCCCCAGGTACAGAGTGATGCCTTCTCTGAAGTATTTTAGAAGGCAATGCTTTCTCATTAGAGCACATTGAGAATTACTGAGGGATAAGATCATCACATTCTAAAATATGCAGGATTTCATCTTTTTCTCATTGCTAGCCTGGGACTGGCACTTGGACATCATGGTCAGTGTCTGAAAATCTTTGAGCAGTTTGCACAGAAGAGGATCTCAGCACAACACTTGGATTATTGTTATCTGTGCATTGTATCAGCTTGTATAATAGAATATATATACACACAATATATTGTTATCTGTGCGTGGTATCAGCTTGTATAATAGAAACACAGAATGGTTGGGGTTGGAAGGACCTCCAAGATCATCTTGTTCCAACCCCGCACTGGACCAACCTGTCCTTGGACACCTGCAGGGATGGGGAGCCTGTGTAGCTCTGGGCAGCCTGTGCCACCACCCTCACAGGGAACAATTCCTTCCTAATTCCTAACCTGCCAACTCCCTCAACTGCTGGGTATTAATTATTTAGGCTAGTGGAACAGTGAACCTCCCTGCTTCCCACAGGTATAAAATGTGTTTATTTTGATGAGCCCCTGGAGGTTACAATGCCTGTTGCTTCCTGCGAGAAAAGCTGGCAGCATATCTGCTAAAAAACATGAATCTCTTTTTATCAGACCACTGCTCCTGAGCAGCAAAACTCAGGAGGCCCAGTTCTGTGCAAAACTTTTTTTTTTTTTTTTTTTGTCTCCTGATCCTTACTAAGTATACAGTTGTGGAATCCTTAATATATGTAATTATTTTTTCAAACCTTGGCATTAATACACAAATTTGGCATTATACCAGGTCAAAAAGAGCTTAAAAGGCTACTAAATCCCAATATTTAGAGTTATTCCCACTTTGCCCTGTTTTAATGGCTATATTAGATCCAGAGGAGTGGACCCTCACCCCACCTCTTTTCAAAGCAGCAATTAGCTTTGCTGACAAAGAGGAAAATTTAGGGCTAAACATAAATCCTGGTCCTTGGGAACGAAATATTTTGGCTTGTCTGATATTAAAGTTGCACAAAATACAATGTGTTTGTAGCCCAGGATTTCTGTGAGCTGGCAATAGCATCAGTCTGTTGCTTTCTGAGTCTTTTTGCTCTTCTGGCACACAGCTAAGCAGGCAAAGATGTTGATTTGCCACAGCTTCAGTTGTGAATTTTAGCTTCTCCTTCAGCTGCTTGATAACACTTTTACATGTTGGTGCACCTGTACCTGTATTTGGCTTCAAAACAGTACAGAGCATGAACTTTGGGATGTTGTAAAAATTAGTTGAAGAATAATAAGAAATAAAATGGCATTCAGCCCAAGCGAGTTGTGTTTTCATTACTCATATAATAGCTCATTGGAATTATTTTCCAGAGACAGTTCTGTATATTTAAGTATGTATCAGAATAACTGCACTTTTAAATCAAGAGTCAAGTAGCTACTTTGTATGCTGTGCTTATCTTAAACAGAGTTTGATTTAAAACATTTATCTTCCCCGGTATCATCTCCCATGTCAAAGCACATTTAAATCCTGCTCTGTTCCTAATATCACTGGTGTCTAAAATGGTATCTGAGAACAAAAAAGTTTGATGATTGCTCGATTGTTTGCCCACTTTGTAGTTATTAGCTGCTCTGTCCTTGTTTTGAGTATCCCTGAAGCTGAGAAGGAGAAGCCTCAGCGAAGTAAACTGTTAAAAATTAAAGCCAAGGTCAGAGCCAGGGTCAGCAACACGAGGAGACAGCAATTTAAGATGGGTCCAATTATGCAAAATCATGTGTTGAGTTACAGCCTCGTGTCTCCACTGGGACCTGGGAGGTTACCTGGGTAAAAATATCAGAGGAATTTCAGGGGGGGTTCTCTTTTGTTTCTCCCTTTATCTTGAGAGAGGACAATGCAATCTGGAGCGACAGCTTTGCTTTTGAGCTGAGTGCCTGCAAAGGAAAACTGTTCTCCCAGCAATGTTTAGTGAGTGCATTTCAGCGAGGGCAGCAAACCCGGCACGGGGCTTGGGAGGCTTTTGGCACCTTGTTGCATTTTATTGGTTTGCACAGGGAGAACATTGAGACAGCACCTCTGAATCCAGAAATAAATCAGTTGAGGCACATCAAGTGACCCAGTAAAGCAGGGTAGATTTTACTGTTTGTGTTCTTAATAGTTAAACCAAGCACCATCACAGCTTGGTGTTTCTTTAGAAGACCTTAAAAGAAGATCTTAACTCTCCCTCATTGCTAATTTATCTTTTCCTTCCAATAACTGGAAAGCACAAGCACAAGCACACAGTGGTGCCAAGTGGTGACTCCCAGAAAGGCTGGGAATGAAGAGATCAGACTCAGTTTACTTGGATGATTTGTGTGGAAGTTAGGATGGTTATTATTTTGCCAAAAAAAGTCTCTTTTACTTTTTACTTTTTTTCTTCGGGGTGAAAGAACATCATGTGCTATGCTTCTAAAGAACTTATCCCCAAGCAAAACTCTGTAGAAAGACCTTGTAGTCTTCCTACTTCAGAAAACATCAAAACTTACCCCCATGACATTTCTCCAGCTCTCTGTGACTCTGAGGTGTATGGTTTCATAATTATGATCATTTGTATGAAAGCATCCTTAATAAGAGAAACAGAGAGATTATGTTCAATAAAAGCAGAAACACAGTTCTGAATATGTTTAAACAAGTTTTTGCATTGATAAACAAAACTACTGGGTATTTTTTTCAATCACTCAGACACAAGTACTTACTGAAGAATTTATACGGTGCTCAGGGCAAGTTACAGCTGGATCCTCTTAAAAACCTCAGTTTTTTCTAACAAATGACTCATAAAACTAGTGTAGCTCTGAAGTTTTTCAGAAAATATATGTAATTAAAAGGGATTTTTGCCATTTGAACAAATAGTAAGTTATTGTAAATATCTTAAGGATGAGATAAAAACCTGATATGTTGCTTTTGCAGAGCATTTCTCTTTCAAAAAAAACCCCAGAAACTGAGTTTCAAATCTGAGAAATTTGCTACAGGATTTGTTCAAGTGTTTTTGACAGTGATGCTTCCAGCATGCAGGGCTGAGGCACCTGGAAGGAAAGTCTGTGCATCCGTGTAATCATCTGGGTGCCTGGGAATTTGTTGTCCATTTCATTCTGCAAGGGTTCTACTGCACCAAACACCTTGTCTTATGCAAGGAAAATTTATTTGTAAATATTGCTTAAATTCCATTGAATCATCAACAAAGGAAGTAAATTCAAACCCTGACTCCTTCTGCCACCCTCTGGGATCTTCTCTTGCCTTTGGAAGTTGTTTAGCCCCCCAGACATCTCCTCTGCCTTCCTCAGCTTGCAGGGGGACTCTGGTTTAAGCTGCTCCTGCAGCAGCAGCTTTTCCTTCCCCTGCAGGATCTGCCAGGGCAAAACCACTTACCTCTGCTCCCTGTGCCCTGTGTGGAGTCAGGCTGGGGGGGCTTTAGGGAAAGCTGCCCCTGGGAAGACAAGGACACAGCCCTGGACAGGAGAAAAAGCTGAATTTAAGCATCTCTCTTCTTCATGTCCACTGTAGAAGAGCAGTTTGTGCAATAAGGCCACTAGCAAGTCTGACCAAGAGGGCTGAATAATTTCTTCATGACCAAAGCACTCGAGGGAAAGAAATTCTCAGTCAGTTTTAAAAATATCTGGTGACTCACTGGGATGGGATGTCTACCATAGAATAATTCAGGCTGGAAGGGGCCTCAAACTGGATCTGCTGGTCCAGCTTCCCATGCCCTCAGGCACATCACCTTTCCAGGAAATCTCTGCTAGTTAAATTATTTCTTTACAGGAACATAACCAGCTCTCTTTTCTTAATCCCAAAATGCAGAATTGCACAGGGTAACAACTTCAAAGATGTACAAACAAACAAACAACAAAAACGACAACAAATCCCTTATACTGTTACAATGTAAAATCCATTATACTTTTACAATGACCTATTTATGTTAACAGGATTATGTTTGTCAGGAATGGGAATGGAATTAGGTCATCTTCTAGTCAGCTGATAATAATGAACTCAATAATGAACTCCAATCAAACTTTGCAGAACTTCCCAGAGATGTGTAAGAGTAGATATTGTCTCTATGCTGAGGTTAAAAGTGACTACTACTTCCAGAAATCTAAGAGCAAACTTTAATAAAAGATAATATGGACTCTAAAAACAGGTAATATTGAGTTTTCTGGTTTTAGTCTGATGAAAAAATAGTCAAGCAAATTTAGCAGGAAAATTAGCAATAAAGACAGCAACAAGTTTATAAAATATAATACAGTCCTGTATGATTCTGTGTTGTTCAAAGTTCAGGTTAGAAAGGGAAACTTGTTAAAAGGATAAAACTTTATTTAAGTATACTGTCAAATAACATTCTCATTAACAATAAGGGAGAAAAAAATTAAAAGTCACCTGGGACCTATAAATAGATTTAGTTGTAGAATACAACATGGAATATTCAATTTATTGATTGACCTAGTGATATTAGAGCGATAGACATTATAATAATCTGGAATTTAGGAAATAATTACAATGTTGTGAGGTTAACATTTAATTGGTGCTTACCCAAGAGTCAGAGGATACAAAGGGAGCTGGGCTGGCTGAACTAAAATCTGTTTGAACACAAGTGAGTGAGGAAATTCAGGAGGCAAGCTGGACAATCATATTCTGGTATCCCTTAAAGCTCTGGGTGTAGTGTAAAATGAGCAAAAATCATAGACATATGAAATTTATATGAAAATACCCTTAGTGAGCTCTTATGAACCAACCCCCAAATTTGATGTACAAATGTTTGTTAACAAAGTGTGAGTGGCATTGTTAAAGTATGATGGATAATGAGGTTAAGGAGGGGACAATGGAAATTCTGCACCAGGAACAGAAGCAAAATGGGGAGTTCAGCACATTGGGAGCACTGAGGCTCCTCCAGCCCAATCTTCTGGAAAGAGTGGAGATGTGCTGTCAGAGGCTTGCAATGCAGCCTGCAAAGACCAAGCCATGTTGAGTTGATTTAAAGCAAAATAATAAAAAAGTAATTTAAATAATATTGATAAACAAGCAGAACACCTTTAAGGCTGCAATAACTTGCTTATATATAGCTCACATTTTATCTTGTGTTTATTATTTAGGCTCTTGTATAGATTTGTTTCTATTTGCATTTATTATGGGCTGGATTATGTTTATATCCTCATTTATGTATAAATTATAATTCCAGTGGATATAAAATCTAGGAATTAATCTTAATGCTACTGAAATCAATTATCCTGGGTAGGCTAGATATATAAGAAAACAATATAAATTCATCTAAATTCAATTATTAAACAAAGTGAATATTGTATTTAATTAGAAAATTAAATCAATTTACTTACATTCATCCTTATCTGTCATAATTTTAGAGATGATAAATCTCTCCCTCTTACACTGTATTGTTATACACAGACAGAAAGAAGAAAATAATATCTCTTCCATTTTGCAATTCCTGTTTGATTTTTTTTCTCAGCTGTGGATGAGCTAATTAGAACTAGTGGAATAAACTGAGGTGAAAGGAAGGCATTTTTATACAATAGAAAAGGATAGTGTTGTCAAAATGTGGATTAGACTTTGACTAACTGATACAGATATTTAGCTAGGACTTTAAATAACTTAGTAACTTTTTTCAAAGTTTAAAAAAACCTGTGTGACTATTTCCTAATTTTAAATTTTAAAAATATTGTGAATTTAATAAATGTAACTATTTTTGAAAGACTTTTTAAAAATCTAACATTTTTAAATTACTTCTGTTACTCATCCCAATTTACAGTGGGTAAGTGGGAAGCAAAATAAAGAATATTAAATTTAAGATACCTAATGCAGTTTTTGGGGCATTCCTTAATCATTAAAGTTCGGTAAAAATTGTCTCTTTCTGAAATGGACTCTAACTTGATTTTGATGGACTAATTTTTTTCATAAGGAAGATTTAGGGCACTTAGAGTTACAATAATTAAAAAATTGAGGATTTATTTTGATGCTGCAAGATATCACAAAGTCTTATGCAAACCAGAGTTCAAATTGCTACTGGTCTCATTCCTTGGAGCTGTTTAGGTCTGGAAGAACCCCTAAATTTTTCACTCTCCATTTTTGTGAAGCCTATTGTCCCAAATGGGTCAGCCTGAAAGTCACAGTAGCAAAAGCTTGTGATATTTGGCTGGGATCTGCAATTGTCAGGAGTCAGCCCAAAATTCAGGGAAGTCATGGGTTTTCATCAAGTCATTATAAATTAATGCAGACTAGGTCTGTCACACTTCAGCCAACAATGACCTCTCTTTGCATGTATGAGCATTCCCTTTCTGAATTCGATTACCAAGATATCTATTTCTTAAGCCCTACACAGTACTTTTCTTGGAAAAATACTTTACCTGTCAATTTTTCAACCAGTGATTATAAGTAGTCATGGTAAATCCTGCAAACCACACTGAGACTAATCCTGGGAGAAAAAGACCTGTGCTGGTGTCAAGAGCACAGGTACCCAGTTTTTCCAAAGAAATGTAATTATAGTTAAGTATTTAAATAATACATGCATATTGAAAAAGGTGCAGTAAGTTTGGGGAGTTTCTTTGCATTACATTTCCTGAGAAACCATCGGGCTAATTTCCACACGAATTTATCATTGCATATAAAATTACTGCAGTTAGGAAAATTGCTGTTTGATGTATAAAGGGGTGAATTGTTCTTCTGAAAGCAAGATATTATAGGGCTTGGTAGTTGTTACATTGGGGTTTGTGAACTGTGAATGTTCTACAATGTTCTCCTGTACCTCGTGGACTTGAACTGTTGATCCATCTCTGAATGAATCTTGTAAATGGTGCTCCCATGGGTGCCCTCCCATTTTGGAACCTTTGTTACAGCAAATGGAATAAAGGGTTTGATAATCAAGTAACGTAAATGCACCCTGTAGCTGGAAAATTACACCACTTCTGTTTCTCTAGATTCGCTTTAAAAATATTTAATTGGCACCGCACACTTTGTGGTTATTGGGTTTTCTTACATTCACTGGCATATGTGGAAAATTGCTTTTGCAATACACTGCAGACTGTTCATTGATGCAAATTAATCTAAGGACAAGATGAGATGTTGAAGCTGGTATTTTGATTGATTTGGCCAAAATAATGTGTGTGTGTATCACTATTTTGTGTAAAATATAACACAAAATAATAATACAGCTAGACTCCCTAGTTGAGATGATTCTGTATTTCCTTATAAAGATTAAAATTATACTGGCCTTTTAAAAATTTAATTTTAGTGAAGGGAATGGGAATGTGAGGAGGATAAAAACCACATTAGTGATTAGAAGGCTTGGCCAAGCTGTGAGAAATTCAGGTTCTCTGTCCTGCTCTGCATGACTGTATTGGGGTCCAAACCATCTGCTTCCCAGGAAGAGGCTTTTCCCCCTGGCTGTTGTAGTCCTGGGCACAAGGACACTCCACCTTGTAGCTCAAGCTTTTCCAGCACTGCAGAAAGAACACAAAGTGCAGAGCTGGTAAAGGCAGGATCTCAGTTCTCTAATGCAGCGATGATCATGTTTGATGCCTTCCAACTGCAAGAGCTGCTGCTGAATGTTCAGTGTCAAAGGCGACCCCACACTTGTTTTGGCAGAGTTTTAGAGCTGGGCACTGAACCCCCAGAGGGTGATGGTGGTGCTGGGTTAAAAATATCAAGGATTTCTCAGTGTTGAAAAGGTGGGGCATGTGTGACCTGAGGAGTCACACTCCTGTGCCCCAGAGCCTGCATTTTATCCTTCTCTTGCTTTTTGCACTTGCATCCTTTGGCAGGTGATGGCTTTGGGGATTTGCCACAAATGATGCAGAAAACTGTAATGAAGAAGGAAAACTGAGTCAAAGCCACCATCTTTCAGGCTGGGGATGCAATTAGCAAATCATCCTCTGGCCCTGCTGTTCTGTTCTGGATGGTCCCTATGAAGAGGATCAGGTTTGTTTGTAAGTGATCCTCTCCATCACAGCTCTCAGGGACTCTGCAATGGAGAACTTTAAAAGGCTTAATTAGGAGCCACTGGTGTGCCCAAGAAGGTGTTTATAAATGGGTGTGGTGAGAATCTGCAGGTCCAAAGGGCAAAGAAGCCTGTAGGGACACTGCCAGCTGTCTTGGAGAGGTTATAGCCATGGGGACTGGGAGAAGTAAAACAAAACTCCAATGCACTCTGCAGTCTGAGCCACCTGCCTCAAGAGCCAGGCTCTCCCAGTGTGATAATCTTCACATATGTGTCACATCTTTTTCCTTTCCCTGCAAAATCTGTTCATCCATCCATCCATCCATCCATCCATCCATCCATCCATCCATCCATCCATCCATCCATCCATCTCAGACTGGGCTTTGAGTTTCCACATCCACTGCTGAGGCAAAGGCACCAATTCAACTCATGTGGATGTTGTAACACAGCGAGTTAAGACGTATGAAACACTGAGGCAGTTCAGAGCCTGTAAATGTCTCTAAGAATTGAATCTTTAAAGCTCATCTCCTCCTGCCAGCTGAGAGGGGTGGGGTAAGAAGTGTAACTTCAGCTCTTAATTCCACAGTACATCCTGTGGAGAAAATCAGATGTGAATAATAAGGCAACACTAATTCTGTTATTTCTCAGCTTTGGAACATTCGACTCTATAAACTTCTATACTAAACATTTATTAATCAAAAATTTGATATTATTTTGCTGTAATACTGTTTCTTCCTGGCACTGGGATGAGTTATGGACTCTCTAATGCAGGTGGGTAAACTCACAGCTTTTCAGTCACCTGAGAGTAAGTGACCTTATTAATTAATTTAAGAGTAATGATGCTATTCATTGGTGTTCCAACAGGCATTGAGGTGTCAGCAAGGTTGGGAACCTCATGATATATGTCTGGAACAGCCTGTTCTTAAAATTTTAATAGGCATGAGCTGGCAAGCATGTATTTGCCTCTGGTGCTTTGTGCTGGAGCAGTTGGGCTCTCCTCAAACCTTTGGGTTCTGCTCCTGGGAAACTCTTCCCTGCATGGAGCAAAGGTGCAGCACCCAATCGTGCTCTGCTGCATTCCAGGAGTGCTGCCCCAGCCTGAAATAGAAACACTGACAACCGAGGGAGAGAACTTTGTTTTGTAAACCAAAGTGTTAGTTACAAAGCAGAAAATGCTTTGTAACCTATTTAGCAGTAGGTCTATCCTGGAGCATAAAAAAAATATATACACGTAGTTCATAGAGAGCAGATTATAAATGTGCATGTTTTAGAACAGCTTCTGTTGTTCACATCAAGAAGTTCAGTGCAAGCCCAAGCAATGCTGACAAAAGCAATATTGCTCTGAAGTCTCTGACTGAAGGGGCCATAATTTGCCCTCAGTTACCTTTGGCTAAGCATGGATCTAAATGAAATTCCTGGAGCTGACCCTCCTTGTGTTTGCAGAAAGTTCAGCTGAGCTCTGGCTTTAATGTGTCCCACAGCTCCCATCCCACCCTCTGCCTGCAGTGGCTGCACCTTTTGAGTTTTCCTGTGTGTTTGCACTTGGGGAACTCCAGAAGACACAAAGTTAATGTGATACAAATTTAGGGCCCCGTGCCTGTGCTGTGGAGGCAGGTTAATCAGCCTCTAAACATCCTGTATTTCCTCTGGCAAGTAATGATATTATGCTTCAATCACATCAACCTCTTTTTAACACTGCCCTCAAGAAAGATTTGGAAAAGATAAACATTTCCCATAACGTTTTCCCCCCTGACTTGCATCAGTTATATATGATTTATCTTTTCATGTGTTAAGGCCAGCTCTGTACTCCCTTCCCAAGATAATGTCTCATTGACTCCACTGGGAGATTTTCTCAAGGCAAAAACATTAAACAGAACACTGATTTTATTTTATTTTTAATGTGTCTCTGACAAATTTTTTAATTCTGCCTCCCTTTTTTCATTTTAATTTCTGCCTCAGTGATGCAGTAGAGATAATTTATTGGGATATATTTTCAACACTATTGTTTCAGCCATGCTTTAACACCTGCCATGGATGATAAATATGCCATGCACTGGTAAAACATGAAATGTGATTCTTTCTCCTATGCTTTTCTTCTAACTTTATTTTTAGATTAAGGTCTTTGTGCATAGAGACTGAGTTGAGTAATTTTTAGTTGGCAACATTGCTGTTATCAATGATTTCTTCTTCATGCACATTGGCACTTAAAATATTTCCTTCAAATCCATCCCTTTTTCTACAAAGGTACTTTGATAGTGAGTTGGTTTAGGAAATTGAAAGCCTACATAAAGCTTGCCTTAATATTGTGGACTGTGGAAGGTAAACAGTTATTACACTCTTCTCTTTGTACTGTGGAGACAGCCCCAAATTTTATCATGGATTTGCTAACTTTAAATTCTACTCTTGAAAAAAGCTTGTATTTATGATTACCTTTAATAACAAAAAAAACCCCCGTGAAATTGGCACTACTATTTCAATATTAAAAAGGTTTATAAAATGAGGCCCTGTATTAAGATACTGTAGAGAAATTAGATTTTAGTTCACAATGTTCTTTTATTTTACTCATCATGGTAGCTGTCATAATTAGAGACCTTGTTGGAAAATATTTTTGCTTACATTTGGTGTACAAGTTTTGAATTTCTTTTTATGTGACATGATCCATTCACAGTGGTTCCCCTAGTGATTTTATGGGGCTTTTGTCCTCATTATGTGTAGCTACTGACATGTAAGCAATTTCAGGATCAAGACACAGTTTTGCTTAGGGCACAAGTTATGGAGCACAGCAACCTTGTCCTCTTCAAGTTTTCTCTAGGATGATTAAAATTGGCACCTCCCAACTTAGGGCAGTTCAAGTGTGAGCTTTGCCATCCAGTGAGATTTTAGATGAGGAACGGTTTAATTGGTTTTATTTTATTCTGGATTAAACAGAGAATCAGAGAAAGGAATGCTGAGGGTGGCAAAGTGTTGAAACAATGTCATTGGTGCTTTCCTCAGTTTCCTCTGAGTGGAAAGAGCTGGGCAGCAGGATAACACACGGAGAGGTCAGGACATTTCTGTTTGCCCTGGGGGGCCAGCCATGCTGATCAGACTTGTTTTTCAGCTTTCAGTGTCAACCAGCTGAGGTAAGGCCATGTCTCATTTGTCCCTGCCTGGTTTTGGTGTCTGAGATCCACTATGGGGCTGCACACAGGGCTGGAACATGTCTCACCACTGCTGTGCGGCCACTGTGCTTTGCTGATGTTTGGCACAAGGTGTGGTGGCAGTGAAGTCACTTGTCAGGCCTTGCTTAATTAGATTCAAATCTCAGAGAAGGTTTCAGGGCAGACATTCTGTCCTGCTTTCATAAATGAGGATGTCTCAGACAAACAAACCCTGAATTCTGGCACCACAGCTGAGTGTGAATCTCCATCCAGGCTGGTTGCAAAGCCCTGCTGTGGAACCAGCCCTGCAGCTCTGCAAGGTTCCAACATCCAGACTCTCACTTGGCTCCATCTGCTTCCTTTGTGGTTTATTTGTATTTTGATTCTCCATCCCCACATCCCATTTTCTTACTAGCAGAAATGGTTGCCCTGCCTTGGAAATTTTGGGGCCAGATGCAGCTTCTGAAGAATAGCCAGGAATAGCAGAGTGGGCCAGTCCCTGGGGCCCTCTGCCCATCTTGCAGGCAGCATTAGTAGTATGAGACCTTGGTAGTAGAAATAAGTTAAGACAGCAGAAATAGATTAATATCTACTGGCTTCAAGCTCAAAACAAGAATTTTCTCCCTGAGTTGATGGGTTTCGAGGCCTACTCATGCAATAGTGTGTTTTTGCACAATTTGGTCCTTCTTGTGTGAGGCTTATCTACAAAGTGGTCACATTTCTGACCTGCTTAGTAGCAATTATTCTCCCTTCTTTGCGTCAGCTCTAAGTGTACCCAATACATATGAACACAGCCAATGCAAAGTGGCAGAAGGTATTAAAATCATGCTTTAAATTGCTGCCACCATGTTTACCTCATTCACAGTTGTTCCTGTGAAGGAGGTGGTTTCTAGAAACACTTCTTTTCTGTGCCTGTACTCATTGCAATGCAGACTGAATGCTTCTCTGCATAAACAATTAATCTGACTTCTTTGCATCAGGCACCCTCTTGATAAATACTGCTGCTGCAACTTGTTTGCACAAGGTGAAGACCTATTGCTTAAAAACATTTACTTGATATATTTACATATGATTCTGCATTCTCTCAAGACCTGTTGGCAGCATTAAGTTATTCTACAATGTCAGCTGTTACAAGGTTGTGACTTTCTTGGCTCCTCAGTGTTGCATAGAAACAAAGCACTTGCAGACACTTTGCCATTTGGCTGTAATGTTGCTTTCTACTTAACAAAAAAAGCGATTCTTGGATGTCATGTGAGCATCAGTATCAGATTTCTGAGCGATTAGACCCGTGGTACAGGTAGATCTAAAACTGTTGCTGGTGCTGGTGTGTATTAAACCTTTAGAAAGGTCTTTGATGTTCTACCTGAGTGCTTGCAAACTGTTGCCACCTTAGTCTGTCAGCATTTTTGATGTTCCAAAATGTGAAAATGATAACCACGTGTCATTAGCAGCCTGTTGCTGCTCAAAGATAAAAGCCAGTGGTGGCAGAAGCAATGTGAACAGCCACTCTGCTGTCCCAGACACAGTTACCTGAGCTCTGCTGTGCGCAGGGATTTGTCCTGCCACCCATTGGAATAATTAATCAGCAAAGTGCCACGTTAATGAGGACTTTAGCGATGCCTATTTGGGTCCAGGAAAATGATCCTTTATACATGAGGCCAGATTCTGTTCTCCAAAGAAATTCTGTTGGCTCCAGTTGCGTTACTCTTAACAACAGCGTGTGAACACAGTCAGAAGCAGATCTGTAGAAATGAGGGAAAGTATAATGTGAATGAGGGTTGATTTAGGATTATTGTTAGATTTATCTGAGGGAGGGGAAAAAATGTGGAAATTGCAGTTAGTGAGAAGTGACTTATACAGGGAGGTGTTTGCACCTAAATCGTCTGTCACTGAAATGTAAGCAGGCCTGGACGATAGCTGGGGAAAGCAAAACCCTCTAAATGTTGATAGGAAAGTACTTGGAAGCAAAGTGCTTAGTAACAATCAGAAGAGATGACAGATTGTATTATTGCACAACAATAAGTCTTCAAGGTATTAGAGGTATCAATTTACAGCGCTTTCTATGCCATCATTACCTGCCACAGTCTGACTCTAATCACAGCAATAGAAACCAGGGGAGCTCCATGGGTGTTTGTGACTTTCTCTGAATATTTATGAAGGTTATAAATGAAATCAGAATCTTGCTCTCTGTTCTTAGCCCATCTGTATAACCATGAAGGCAAAATGAAGCTTTTAGTCATTATACTTAATTGGATGAATGGCCTTCAAAGCTGTCAATAAGTGGTGTGTTCACAGTAAGGTAATTAATAACACTATTTCCTTTTGGAAGACATATCATTAGCCATTATTTCTCGAGATACAACACTGATGTCTTTATTCAAGGAGGTAATTGGAGGTTACCCACCAATTCCCCACCAGTGACATCATCTTTGCAAACTGAATCTCACAATCTGTCACTTCTGAATTCGTAATTAGGGTATTTTTCTAATGGCAAGTGAATGTTATTGAAAGAAATACCTACTTTGTCGTTACAGGAATAAGCACAGCCGTCCTGAAGAGTGAGGGGCTTGTAACAAAAATAAGGCCTGTGAGTTGTTAGACTGAACATCTGGGGCCTTCAGAACGACTGTGTTGAAGGAACCAGCAAAAGTCAGAAAGGCAAACCATCAGCTCTACCACAACCACTGTTTCACCAACAATTTTGATGGCACACTTCAACAGACATGCTGCAAATGTGCTCTGCTGCAGAATTTATTTGCTAATTCAGAGTATTTTCTAATAACAGATAAAGAGGTTCTGTTAGACTGCCCCTGCTCAGAAAATATGCATTATAATATACCACACAGAATGAATGTCCATTTCCACCTCTTAATTAGCTAATATTTTATGCAGTGTAGCTGATTCCTGGCCCTATCCTGAGAGGTCAGAAACAGGGATAGCAGTGCATTTTGGTGTCATTTATTTGTTCATCCTATTCTAAAATTCACATGTACAAATAGCAAGGATCCTCCACCAAGAGGTGATCAGTCCTTGCTGGTGTTGGAAAGCCATACAGGTAAGTTACATCTCTTTATGCCAGTGTGAAATCCTGATGTACAGACACAGTTTTCAGCTGTTTCAGAGAATTCTTTTTCTTCTTGCACCAGCCACGTGGGTTCTTCAGTAGCTTGGGAATTTTGTGAAGGTATAAGTGACAGTGTGGTTTATGCACTGACTTTGATCTGCAGACTTCAAACAAACACACAGCAAGTGTTTGTCACAGACCCAAAATTCTGGCAGGAGCTGGAGCCCATTCTGCATCCAAACCCAGGGAGATTTATTCTGGTTTTACATGCACATCTTATCAAGAGCAGGAACACTTTAAATGTGATTTCTGCTTCCCGATCCTTGCTCTTTGTTTAATCTCCAGTCACCTGTCACCTGCACTCACACCTTGGCTCTGTGTTTTGGAAGTGAGCTGGCCCCCAGGGCCACCTGGAGAATTCAGGATGCAGATGAAGGGTTGCAAAGGACTTCACAAAGAGGGCTGGCAGTAATATGGGTAATCACCAAGCAGCTTTGGAACACATCATCTGGAGCAGGTTCTGAGCAAAAACAGTGTTGATGGCCTTGGTGTTCTTGGTCCAGAATGGGAAGATTACTCCTTATTTTATCTGCATTGCTTTGCAACACCAACAAGAGTTGTCAGGAGACTGTGGAGAAGTGGAAACTCTCTGGAATTTCTTTCTTGGTGGTTTAAAGATATGGTGCTAAGCAGCTTCTTCTGGAAAAATATTTTAAGCGATGACATAATTTCCTTCAAATAACTATCATTTTTAAACCTAATAAAAGGGAGAGCTTTATGGCCTGTGTTAACTCAAACAGCCCTTTGAAGAATGTCTGACATTTTATGAATATTTATTGTCTTGCTTTCCTACCTGTTTTAAATAATGGAAAGCCTAACACCTGGAAACATGGAACTATGTTGAGAAGGAAGATCTAACCGTTTTCATCACCTGGAATATCAGGCACCAGAACTTGTCATTTGTAAACAACATTATTCTTACAGGGCTTGCAGGTATCAGGAGATCTTTATCTCAAAGCTGCTGCAGGAAATGTTCAGGATTCAGTGGGTGGGTGCACTCTGACTGGTGACATACTGGAAAAATTTACCTCCCTATGCTGGAAATTTAGGTCTTGAAAAGCCATAGGCAGGATGGTTGCAAATGGCTCTTGCAGAAGTACAGTGTGAAAGATTGCATAAAATTCTCTCATGGGAATGAAGTAGTATTTCAAATATAATACAATAAAAATTGAGTTCAGTGTCTGATCTCCTTTTACTTAGCTGACTATATTTGCTATCTGACTTGCTATGTGGAAAAGATGACACTTTTCATTCCCCCAACAATCTCATCTCTCTTTAATCTTTTGTTTTTTCCCTTGCAAACAGCCCAGTGTAGTATTTACCTATTTAAAAACCAAAGGAGAATGCTAAAGCATAGCTGCATTTAAAAAGCAGCATTTAAAATACAACTTCTCGATTTATTAAGCAGAAGGAAGATGGATTTTTAATGCTAATTCATAGAATGTATGACAAATGGTAATGTAAACTTGCAGAACAATTAAGACATAATTATTGAGAAGTGAAAGTCTGGCAATAAAACTTCTTTGAATTTTGCATTTTAAATACACAGAGTTGAATCTCGGAAATCTTTCTTTGGTAGAAATACTTGTGTGATAAAAGACAGTTCAATAAATGTCCCTTTATCCAAATGCATTTCCCAGATGATAGGGATGATAAAATGATCAAGCCAGCCCAGAAGTGCTTTATTTGCAAGAATAAAGTGCCTGTTGAATGAGGATGGGTTTGCAGAGCTGTGCTGAGACACTGCAGTCAGAGCTGACTGGGGGAGATGGAACCTGGGGCCAAAGCACACACAGCTCCTCTGGGTGCAGGTGGGAGTGGAAAATGCTCCTTTTGGTTGTGTTCCTGGAGGATTTGTTCTCTTATTTCTACTCAGGGGCCTGTGTCCATCACAGACAGAGCTATGGACTGAGGCCCTCATGAGCCTTTACCTGCTGTTTCTGCCCAGGTGAATTAGCAGCATCACAGTGGAAGCTCTTCATGATTCCTGAAGCAGAGTTTGTCACGGGGCAGGAGATCTCTGTTGGGTTTTTCTGGCATGGAGCAACTAAATCCTGATAAAGAACCTCAAAGTCTGTCTCACAATCAAGGTACAGCAACACCTAACAAAGCCTTTTCCTTGTCAAAGAGAGCTTGAGGACCACGCCCCTCCCTCCAAACCACAAACATCTTTGTGGCCAAAGATGCCAAGGTGTGTTCCAGCCTTGCTTCATTAAATTGGTCAGAAAAATCTCACTCAGCCTCTCAGGAGAGGATCTGGGCATTATTGCTCAATAACAGCACAACTGAAAACACTGGCCCCAGGCACTGGAGTGAAGCAACTGGATGTTGTTTTGCACAAGCTCAGCCTGTGCTTGCAGATGGCTTTGTGCAACAGTAGCTGTCCCAGGACGATAGGCATGATTTGTGTCTTCTATGCCTATAAACCTATCAGTAGAAGGAGTTATTAATGATCACAAGCCATCATTATCAGCAATCTGCTGGATGCTCAGTCCATTGATTGCCTTCAAGAACCTCTTGGAAAGGTGTAAAGCAGGAGGCACAGTCACTGTTGCATAATGAAGCCATTATGTAATGATGGTGTCATTATGTAATGCATAAATAACATTAAATGTTGCCAAATGTGAGCTGTATGAATCACTAGAGGGCAGATTATAATCCCTGCTCGCTGCCTGTGGCACAGGGAGGCAGCAGCTCCCAGCAGCAGGTGGGGAGCAGAGAGACAAACTCAGCTCTGCCCAGCCCATCAGCAGAGAGCAGGGACAGGGACACACAGCCAGAGGCCAGCCAGGCAGGTGGAGCTGCATCCTTCCCTTGAAACAAAGGGGACCACTCTGACTTTTAGCAGAAAAGTTGTTTGTTGCTGTTTCTGGAAGTAGAAGACCGTGGCTTTTTATCTGGTTTCCAATTTACAGCAGAATCAAAGCCCCAGTCTATTAATAGGAGTATTTGTGATACTATTGCTCGTTGTATGCCAAAATGTTCACAGGATCAAGGCATTTAAAATTATTTTATAACCACACTGGCATTTAAATATGTATCATATCTCCTCATTTTGGTTTGTTTTTCCTTTGTCCCTTCAGAGTTCATCCAAACATGTAAGTGTAAATTTTTCCCAGTAGCAATTTAAAAGAATTTATCTTTTAAGCTCACTCGAAGCCCATACCCCAATTTTAGCATTGGTTTTGGTGTTATCATAAAACCATCCTACCTACCCACAGCCAGAACAACCTGCTCTTTGCTATTTAACTGAAACAAACAAAAAAAGTTGAATGGAGTTTGAGATTGAGACAGTTCTCATCTTTTCCTCCAAACTGTGGCATAATGATAAAATCAGTAACTTTTCAATTCTTTGGATTTTTAAAGTAGAGAGAGACTAAATATAGACATGGAGGCCTCTCCCTCAACCTGCTGACCCTGAACCAAGCGACTGCAGGTTACACTGACAAGAGCCCCATTGTCCTTTTCATTAATCAAACCCACTGAGCCAGGTAAATCTTTAAACAAGATGAATGGGCAGCATTTTTAAAAAGTAAAATAATTCACTAGGCTTGGGATGTGTTTCTCTTTAATTAGTTTGATGAGCACAAAATCTGAAGCCTTGTCAAACACCCAGTATTAACTGCTGGTGCTGACCTAGAAAAGGAGTGTTGCAGAGGTAAGAAAATGGGCAGGTGAAACTAAGTGAATAAGAGGTCTTTTTTAGTGGAGGCCTTTTGCCAGATGAAAAGAATCATTACCACAATGATACTTCTAATTATACTGTCATTAGGGTACTAGTGCAGGTTCCTGTGGTGCATGAAGCTTTCCCTCTTTCAACAACTTGATCCAAAATGGGTAAAATACAGGTATTAACCCTTTCACTGGGAATGCAGATGGATATTTAGGCAAGCTGAAAGAACATATTTTATTTCATAGTCAAGTCATAATATCATTGATATCATTTCTGGAAAATTCACAAGGGTTTTTTTCGCTTGTTTTAAATTCAAGTAGTAAACAATACTGAAGAGTAAATTACCTGGCCACTGTGCATTCTTGCCAGAGGCTAAAGATGAAGAAATTATGATGTGTGTTTCTCAAGGTAGCCAAAAGGGAAGGAAAATGTGCTTTATGGTTGATCTAATTGTTGCTTGACTGGAAAATGTGAAGTTTCTGGCACTGAGTTGTCCAAACCATTGAAAGGAGCCAAGAGCAGATAACAACACTGGGCTGCAGACAGTAGAGCTGTTCAAGGTCACTTTCAACTCATGAAGCAGCTGTTTAATCAATGAGGTGAAAAATACTTGCATTTTTTTATAACTTGCAATCTGCAGATGATGCCGTAACATAACCTCAAGGCTTTCTCTTTGCTTTGGAGGACTGGATGTTCAGCCCCTGAATCCAAAATGGATACGAAATCACAAACAGCCACAGCCCAAGGTGTTAAAGATTAGATTCTCTTTGATGTTTTCACCAGTGCTTAAATGGTCCAAAACTGGATCCCAGGTCCAAGTTGACTCTGCGTCCCTGTCTAAAACTTGCTCTGTCCAGGGAAAACAGTGGATTTCTCACTGTTCTAGATGGGTTTTAGCTCATGTTTTGTTCTTGTTCATGTCATCTTCAAGGTAGCCAGGGCAGGGGACTTGAACCTTTTGGGTTGCACATGCACAGTTACTCAGAGGGTTAGGTAGCTCTGCCATGAGATGTTCCCAGTCATTGGATGCTCCAGGACACCCAAAATTAGAAACAGTTCATCAAAACAAAGGGAGAGATGCCTAGAGGAAGGAATCTTGGAGCTCTGAATTATCCCTGAGGCAGATGTCCTAAATGTTGGGAGAAATGAGAGTTTCCAGCAGAAGGAATTGAGCAAGGCCAGCAGATCAGAAACCACAACAGCAAAACACATGAAGGCAAAAGGAGAATGGGCAGCCAGGAAGAGAGATGAATTTCCACAAAATGGGGGGAAATAACACTGTTCATGCATCCCTGACTTTTTGTGGTGCTCAGCCAGCAACACTGCAGCTCCATGATACAGCTCATGGCAGTTTAAAGTGAGGATGTGGCTACAGAGGTTTTGTGAATCCCAGAAGCTTCTCTTTGATGAATAAATAGTTATTACTGCTTTTGAGACTGGGTACCATTTGGATAATTGGTGAGTGGACTGTGACCTGAAGTGCTGATAAACTGGAGGGAAATAATTCAGAGTTCTTTTCAGTTTTACTCCATACTGCTTTTGTTTCATGTTCACACAGCCCAGTCTAAAACACGAATCATTATTTTCATAAGAGAAATCATAATAGGAATAATTTGAAGGAAAAAAAGTAGTAATACTTGTTAATATGGGCAGAATTCAATTAATAAAACACCAAACCACATACTGTGGCTGATTTGTTTCTAAAATATCCTCTTTTCTATTTTAATAGGAAAATATGTTGTTTGTTGTAGTCAATCTTTTAAAGACAGCAGGGTTTATCCCTTCTGCCCCATTTTTTAAATCCTTGCCATTATCCACAACTTGAAAACAAAGGGCCTGGTCCTTTATGCCTGAAACTGGTGGGAGTTCTGTTTAAAATCATGTGTGACTTTATTTATGAACGTAAAGCAGTACTGGTTTAAGTGATGTTGCAACATTGCCTGGCATGTACAGAAAAGAGACCTTTGCAAGAAACATTAAAAGAATAAAAAATCTGGGAAACTTACTCCAGTTCTAGCCTTTAGAAAACAGATTTCTAAGTGGAAGAATTGCAATTCTGCATTTCAGCACAAATTGCAAAATGACCTCAGTTATCTCCTGTCCAGTCATTTGTTCCTGTTTTGTTAATAAGTACAAAATGTTTTCAAATTTCTTAGACGTGTTTTTGTCTTTGTCAGCATTTATGGGGCCTCTATTCTAGAGTATAAAATCTATGCACAAAAATAGAGCTTAATAAGGAACACTCAGATTTTTAAAACTTTTGTATGACACCTGTTTTGTTGATCCTTATAGACTGGTAGTTGACTTTAATTTTTTAAGTGAAAAGGAGATATGAAACTTATTTTTGACATAATTAGAAACCTAAAATGTAAGTTTGCTCAGTGAAAACTATATCTTGGAGTTCTTTTGCAATACAAGTTAATTAACTGGATTTAGATATTTGCAAGATGATATATTTAATGGGATTACTGCTCATATAATGTTCTCAGTGACTGATTTGGAATCCAAGCTCGGGGAACAGAATACTGGATTCCCAGCTCTTTGAGAGTTAATGTTGTGTTAAGAGAAAGTACAATTTGAACCTGCCTGTTGATGAATGGGCAGGTTATTCTGGTGAAATGGAGCCGGTGCCTACAAGGGCTGCACGAGGCAGATGCGGGAGCGGCATTCCTGCGGGGCTGGGGCCACGGGGACACCACACCTGAACTCCTGGCAAGTTCAAGGCAATTGCAGATCTCATCCCAGCATAAAGGCCCTTTATTCAGGCATACCTGTCTCCCAGGTAGGATCAATTAGATGCTCTGCTCTGCGGGCTAAAAAAAGAAATAAACGCTGGTGTTTTGGTTTGGATGGAAATGAAGATGCGTTTCTCTGCTGCCCGCTCCTGTTTGAAGCTGCTGCTATTTCATTCTTTCAAAATATTGTATTTTAAATTTTAAAAAAAGGGGGGGAAAGTTAAATGATAATTTGGTGCGGGAAAAAAAAATACAATAGCCCTGACAAAGAATATTTCCATGTGCCAATATATCCCACATTAGTGTCTATCTTCTTTTTAAGGCAAATATATTTCTGTGTGTCAATTTGGTTCACTACAATGTTAGAGTTTCGCTCACAGCACAGGATTTCTCTAATGAATATGATAATTTAAATCTCATGATCAGAGTACTACTTTTTAAAGAAATTTGAACATTTTTTGTTTAAGTGCTATTAAGTGTTTCAATATTAGCTCAGTCAAATAATTATTAGATTGGGAAATCTCATTTTAGTGGATGGCCGTGTAGCTCTACAGTTCTTCTATATTGTAATATTTTTAAAAAGTAGTTCATAAGTAAAATGATAATTCATGTTTAACCAGCATCGATTTTAAAATTTAACCACTGTTCAAAAGCTCCAGTGAATTCAAATAGCCCAACATTTTTATTTGTGAGGCTAATTTTAATTTTAAATTTTGCTAAAATGAAGTCTAAAAGAATTAACTGGATAAGATCATTCAGTTCACAGTGGCTCTCCAGTGCCCATGCTGGAATGCAGACAAAAATATCCCACAAAGAGAGGGAGACACGCACCTTCATTTTCCCCAAGTCAGAGCTAAAATACCAGTGGAAATGATGTGGTTTTGGTTTGTTTATGTTTATTTTTCTCCAGTTTTGGCTAATTTCACATTACATATTTTGCCTTTAACATAAAAGCCTTGGTTTAGATGTGGTTCTGTGCTCTGGGCAGAGGGTTTCAGTGACACAGATGAGAAACAGAGTGAATTTACCTCACTTTGCAAAGTCAAAAGTGAGCGGTGAACCAGAGTCGTGCCAAGGCAACCTTGAACTCTACAGTTTTACATGATTGTTAGGTTATAAGTGTTCCATTCTAAGCATTTTAGTACTTGAATAAACAGCCCTTATTAAGCTAAATTTAGATCTGTTCTATTTATAATTGCATGAAAATAGGCCTGTTTATTTTTCCTGATTCATCTGTAGTCAAGACAACTGTGAAATGTGCCCTGTAATAAAGGGCAATCACTAAATAGACCACAATAAATTAATAGCTTACAGAAACTTCATAAAATATTCTAAGCTCGTTTACTTGTGAAGAGTTTGGGATCTTAAAATATGATATTCTGTGATTTATCAGCAAAGGAATTTGAGCTGTGCCATTGTGTTCCTGTCCTGCAGCATGATGTTCTCGCTGCTAGCAAGGGTTCCACTGATGCAAGCCCAGATTTCAGTTCCTTGACTGAACACCAGTACCACCGTGTGAGGGAGAATTCACAAACTGAAAAAGAGTTTTTTTCTCAGTTCTACAAATTATCTTCAATTTACTCTGAGCATATCATCACTGTAGGGGGAAAATAAAGATCGCTCAACAGCTTTCTCCACGTGTCAAAGTGACCTTGTGAGTTTAAAAAGCCAGGATTTCCAAAAGCCAGCTGGTTGTGGAAATGACACAGCAATCTTGCACACCCAGGAGGGGCGCTTGCAGGGAAAATGTGGAGCATAAAGAACATTTTGGGTGGGCAGGGATCAGTGAATCAGCTGCCATTTGCCCAGGGCTCTGAAAAAGAACTTGTGGGGCTTTACTTTGGCTCTCAGCATGGGGAATTAGTATTCTCCAGGATGGAGTTACAGCCACAGGCACAGATAGCAGGGAGATAATGAGCTAATGCTGGGGAAAAGAAGGTGGTTTGACCAAGGAATGTGAATGAACAAGGCCAGGGACAGCAGGTCTGGTTTGACAGAGCTGATTCCGGATGTGCTGGGGGAGTTTCTGTCAGCCAAAACTAATACAGTCACTTGTGCAGGGTTATAATAGCAGGGGAAAAAATATTGCAATTCCCAATTATTTGTATAGTCTATTGTTAAAGAGAAATGTGAAATGACATCTGACTGGAGGAGCTTTTAAGAGACCATGTACAAGATATGCTCTCTCAGAACACATCATTTATCAGAGGTGAAATGCTTTGCAAAGGCAGGTGTTGCCAGAATGTCTGAAAATGTTATGACAGTAAGAAAATCTATCTTTTGGAATGAACTGATGAGGCTGTTTTGTCTTTTCAATTCCACTTCTAATTTTTTTTCAGCATCCCATTGCATTGCAAGTTGAACTGAAGCTAAATCTAGCAAAGCATTTGTGTCTGAATTAGTGTAATAATTCTTCATTTACAGAAAGGACAGTAACTTTGAACACATCTTGTCAGATGTATTTTACAACTTTCTTCTATCTTACATCTTCTATCCACAGATAAGTGAGAAAAATACAGAGTTGTGCTATTGTAATGGCAACATCTGAAAGCACAAAAAAAATGTGCCGCTTTATTAATCAAAGAACAATGTAATTCTGTACTAATAGCAGTTTGGAAAACACAAAATTAAGCTAGAGCATTTGTGAAATTATCATCCATTACACGTATTAATTGACAGTGCACTCCAGGAATTAATTGATCTGAGCCTGGGATCTGGCAGTTATGGCAGATAGGAATGCTCTTCTCTGAGAAGAGGGAAGGTGCAGAGCAGTGGGAATTGTTTTTCATACTCATCATTTACCCTCACAAGGAGCCACTGGAGATCCTTGGATCAGGCCTGGCAGCAGTTTGGTATTTGTGTCTCCATTTCAGCCCAAACAGAACATGCACATGGAGGAGCTCATTGGGAATGCATTTGGCAGCCCAGGGCAACCAGCTTTTCCCAAAATGAGAGCCTGTGGAAAGCAGTTTTCATCTTCCAAAGCCACTGGCCTTATGGACTTCAGCACAAATCAGTTTCCAAATAATGAACCTGCAGTTCAGCTTCTGGCCAAGGCGAACGAGCACACGTTAAGTCATTCAGAGAGGAGATGAAAAGCTCACATTCAGGATGCATTAATCTGAAAACAAGTGTACTTTTGTGTCTGGGGAGTATTATTTTCATTGCCATCAATTTAGAACATAGATAGACTGTGATTCTAGCTTCACTATCAGGTTGCCCCGCAGGCTGAGACCCCTCCCCAGGCCACTCTCTTTAATTTAGACTAATCTAAAGCTAAGTGAAACTTTGTGCCCTCTCTGATTTCTGCTTATGATGGGGAACACTCTGATTTCCCCTTCCCCAGCGATCTGCTCAGAGTGGCTGGAGGAGCAGGGGAAGCAGAGGTGCACAGGAAAATGCCCCCAGGTAAGGGGAATTATTTGTGAACAGATGGATGGCAAAAGTGTTCAGCCGCCTCCTCCATAGCAGTTTTTGTTAGTTTGACTTTTCCTTCACTTTTGCAGTGTCCTTTTGAAGGTAGCTTTTGGTACGCAAATTTTTCAATGCATTGCATGTACCAGCAGACAAATCTCCCATGGAACAGAAGGAAATGCAGCTCTTTTGCTGCTCTTACACATTTCTTGTGCCCCTGCATTTTCAGTGAAATTTGATGTGGCAGGAATCAGGCCCTGTATTTTTCATGTCGGTTTCTTCATGGATTTCTTTTTTCTTTTTTTTCCTGAAAATAAATTCTCAGCAAACTGAAGGAAGGAGTCAGTAAAACAGTCAGGTCTCTCCATGAGGACAGTGTGCATCCCTGATTCTCAGCCTCTTTTCTAGAAGGTTTTTAATGCTGGAAAAGCAGAAGGGCTGGATGTGCATGGACTGGCGTAAGCTCAGAGCTTTATGTTCATTAAAACACACAATGAGCAGGAGATGGGGAGCTCTCACACTTATTGGGGCAGTCTGATATAATTAATTTTACACAATTTGCAAGTCTTTTTCTAGAAAATTTTCATTTATTACAGCTATGAAACTCATTGTGAGATTTAGCTACATCAGTGTCTGTGTGAGAACCTGTTTTGGGCAGCATCTGATGTCTGGACAACTTTGGTGGCTTTGCATCTTTTCCTCTTGTCCTTTGAATTTTACAGACTCATCCAGAGACTCTTGCTATAATTCCTCATAATTGAGATTATTATTATTATTACTATTATTACTACTACTACTACTACTTATTATTATTATTATTATTATTATTATTATTATTATTATTATTATTATTATTTTGTTCGTTTTCCTTTTCCTCTTTTTCCCTTTTGTTTTGCAACCCACCAAAATTACTTTCTACGGATAAGGCAAGTGAAGAAAATAAATTCTGCCCAGTAACAATCCTCAAATGAGGATCACTCAGCAAGTAAAACATAAAGAATCAGATTGGCATTCAGTTTGGGCTCTTAAGTTATTAAAAGAATTAAGGAGAGGCAACTGCCTGTGATTTCTAATGTTTTACAAAGCAAAATTTTGGGAATCTGCTCACAGGTCTGAAAAAATGATCTGCAGCAGTACTTATTTTAAATGTGTCAATTAGTAAATTGGATTACTCTGTCAACAACCAATAAATAAAATAAAGTGAACAAGAAATTAGGGTTAGTCAGAGTAGCACTTGTAAAACATGCTTAAATTGAAACATTTAATTCTTAAGA
The DNA here is from genome assembly GCF_901933205.1 of Camarhynchus parvulus. Lineage (NCBI taxonomy): Eukaryota > Metazoa > Chordata > Aves > Passeriformes > Thraupidae > Camarhynchus > Camarhynchus parvulus. The sequence continues at coordinate 29,183,687 of NC_044576.1, read as the reverse complement.
TGGAACAGCGTAGAAATATTAGCCAGGTCTAAAAAGGTACTGCTATTGTAAATAATCCTTTGGCTTCAGTGTTTCCATAAAATAAAATGGTTAGATGTGATGAAATTATTAAACTGATTAGTTCTAATTGACTTTAGATCTTAGAGGGGAAGATATGTTAGGAAAAGAGAGGTCCTAAATTTTTCCTTCTGGGTGCTGCTGGGCCTGATTATGTTTTGCATACACAATTGTGGTTTTCTGATTTAGACTTGCAATGCTAAAAAAAAAAGAGAGAAAAAAGAGTCAGCAAAAAAAAAAAAAATCTTATTTTTGTCTGGTGGCTCACAAAAGTTGCACGAAGAAGACTTTTATGTGTGTGAAACTGCCAAACTGGAGCCAGGGTTGGAGCTCTCAAGGGGCTGGATATTGAGCAAAAGGGAGAAATGAAACAGCTGAGTTACTGCACTGAGAAACATATGTGGTACGTTTACACATTTACCAACGTTCAGAAGATTTTCTATGTGGCTGCTCTCTTGGAAATTATGGATGCGGCTGTCTGGAGCTGCACCAGAACTGCAGGACCTATTCTGGCTTCTCAGGAAAATTATATGGAGTTGCAATGAATTTTATAAATGAGTGTTTACCCCTTAGAGAGCTCTGACAGCCTAATGGGGGAATAACAAGTCCTTTAAAAACTGTTTGCATGTATTTGCCCAGGACTGCAAAGCAGTCTCTCTGAAGTATTTTTATTATGCTTCATGTTAGAAAAAAACCCCAAGAAATTATCTTGAAGCACCAATAATATTGTTGCACCTAGTAAAGCCAAGAGATTCAAGGTTATGGCTGATCTTAATTGATGGAGCTGATAGCTCTCAGTCTATTCAATCACTTCACCAGTTCCACCTCAATCATCTGAAATCTTTTATTTTATTTCAGTGAATAATGTGTGCTTAAATTAATCAGGCATGTTAAACTTAAAAATCCTCCTGCATGTTCTTTCCACTCCTGGAGATGTAAACAGACAGCAAACAGTCCTTCCTGATGAAAGATGGTCTTTTCCATGACAGAAAATATAAATATTTCCTCCAAATTCAGGAGAATGAGATTGGTTTAATAGTAGAATATTTGCAGAGATTTTGAGCCTTTATCCTGGAGAGCTCTGCCTGGTGTTAGGAAGTAACAAGGACTGCAAAACTCTTCTCCCATCTCATTTTCCCAGGTGTATTTATTTGATCAGTGTTTCATATTTAAATATGCAACGTGTGTTTTATTTTGGGGGAAAACTGTGTTATTAAATGATGGCAGAAGAAAACTGGAGTCAGAAACAAAGGAAACAAAAATACTTGAATTTTGCTGCAGACAGCATGAAAGAAAATGTCTATAAATACACACAGAAATGAGTCTGTCTCAAAAGTGCATTGAGGGTTGATGAAAACATCACTGACACGAAGGGAATTGTTCACACTGGCTATGGGTGAGCACTGAAATGAAGGTGCCACAGCATCAGTTCCAGTTGGTGATTTCCATCCCCATCCCTGCTGCAGCAGGACTCTCCAGCCTGGCTAGGAATCTCACTGAAACCCCTTTTGTCACAGTCACAGGAGGCTCTGGAGCACCTTGTGCAGGGTCCAATGCTCTGGCTCCTGGGAATGCCTCCCCTGGGTTGTACCAGGGGCATTTGGCCACACCCAGGGTTCAGCTCCTGGTGAGTGCTCCCAAGTGAGGCTCCCACCTTTCTGTGCCTCCATCCTACCTCCCTGCCCCCTCCTCCTGACTGACTTTGCTCTGGGGGTCAAGATGACACCTGAGCCTGCTCTAATCGTGGCCCATCTCGTTCCAGAGGGACACTTGTGTGTTGTTCCTGTGCTCTTCCCATCTATCCTTTCTCCTTTTCTTTCAGGCTGCTCTATTTGTTGCTATCACACGGGGGTTTTTTTCCCATAAATATTCTCTTTCAGCTCTTGATGCTTCTTTTTGTTGCCAGACTCATACATTCTGCCCCTTCTCACAGTAATCTCATGACCTCCAGGTAATATCCAGGACTAAAATAGGTGAAGTCCTTTCTCTTTCCTCAGTACCCAGTTTCCAGCCCTGCTGATGCTGTGTGGCCAGGGCCAAGTTAAGAGGAGTTCCACAGAAAAGATAATCCTTTCTCTTTGGTAATTTAAGATGGAGACTGAGAGCCAAGGGTGCCACACTTCAAGAATAACTCTCCATGTAACAAATCCAGTTTGACTGTGAGGGGCACAGAGTAACCTTCCAGCATTTTGTAGCATCCTGAAAGGAAAATTATGCTTCTATAATCAAAGTCTCAAAATACAAACTGACTATTATCTTTTTTTCCCTCTACTTTGTCCATGTGGTATTCAAAGGTACAAATAAATAAAGACTGATCTGATGACTGAGTGGTATGACCCTGCTTCTTGCTTTTGATGCAATTGAAATTAAACCCCAGAAACAAGTTTAAACAGGAAGATCTGAGGCTCACCATCTCATGGCTACAAACATCAAAGCTCCCCTGAGGATGGAATTTTCACCATGTGAGAAATCCTGGGATTCCAAATCCTGGAATTTCAAAACTCAAACACATCCAGTCCTGTCACTGCTAACTTCCACCCAGGACAGTGGTCATACCTCCTTTTGGCCAAACTTTGTGTCCAAAATCATTTTCTTTCACAAGGAAACAAAAATTTTTCCATCACTAGAGGATCAGGTTCCAATATATTTACATCTGTTTTGCCTTTTTTTAATATCCAGAATTCTAGATCTATCCAAGGGAAAATTTCATTTAAAATTTTGACAACAGCTTTAAATGGTTTTGGTTTTGTGGTTTTGGGTTTTTTTTTTCTGACTAGAGGAGAATATGGACTTTTTAAAGTCCAAAAATATACTTTACCATTTTAGATAAAATTCCAGCTGTTGCAATGAAACAGGACAGTGAAGATCCCTTTTTTAAGCTGTCTTGCCCATCAAGCTGTTACACAATGATGGGAAGTCCTGTCATGACAGTTCCAAGTGGAAGATGTTTCCATGTGTCACAACTGGGGCTGTGTTGGTAATTATCATATTCATGCTCTTTTAATTTCCTAAGAAGGTTCAAGAGGAAATGATGGAAATTATGTTTAGTCCTGAACTTAGCTTCACATTGTGGAAGAACAAAAATTAAAGCTCACCTAAACATAGAGGAAATGCAGCCAATCACAGCTGAAGGATTAGTAAAAAGTGTTAAAAATACTATATGAAAGTTTTAATTACACAGAAAAATTATAAAATGCCCAGTAATTACAGTATATTGATTCCATTTTTTTTTCTTGAAATGCTAAAACTATTTCAACACACACAGAATCAATAAACATAATTAAAATATGAGCTCATCAAAACAGTAATTAAATGTACTTAACAGCTTTTGTGGCTTTTCTCCATATGGTTACTGTGGGAGTGTGAATCTGGCTTGCTAGATAAATTTAACAAAATAAAGTGAAAGCCTGGGAAAAGATTACTGTGGTATCATAAGCAAATACAATAAAGTCTAGCTCTATAATAAATTCCAATAAATCAAAAAGTTGACAAAGGAAGCAGTGTTTACAATTATTAGAGAGAAATTCTGGAGGTTTTATATTTTTATGGGATTAACACTATCATGGACTTAATATAGAAGCCAAATCAAATCTTTTTTTCCATCATTAAAGCTATGCTACCAGAAGACTTTCTGCTCAATGAAAGGTGTTTGGAAACTCTTTGGGCTGGCTGGTGCTGGTGACAAATCTCTTGACAGCTGTCATTCAGGGGACAATTCAGCTCCAGGACTCAACACAGCTGCTTGGAGCTGCCCTTTGGAGCAGCAGATCTCTCTCCAGCAATTGGATGAGTGCCAAGCAGAAAGGAAATTAGGAGTTTAAAGGAGAGTGTGTGGGTGCTGCTCCACCCTTCTCCCCTCCCTCCCTGGGTACATGTGCAGCGCCTTAAATAATACAGAAAAATCTGTGGGCAGTGCTTTGGAAAGCAACATGTTGCACAGCTCTAGGATGGACTCCTTCAGAAAACACCACAGGCACCTGTGGGCTGTGCAGCTCCTCCTGCTGCCTTTCCTGGAGCCCTCACATCTCTCCCTGCCATGTCACAGAATCACAGAATTCACAGAATCACTGGGTTGGGAGAGACCTTCAAGATCATCGAGTCCAGCCCAGACCCAACCCCTCAACTAAACCCTGGCACCCAGTGCCACATCCAGGCTTTGTTAAACACACCCAGGGATGGGGACTCCACCACCTCCCCGGGCAGCCATTCCAGAACTTTATCACCCTTTCTGTGAAAAACTTCCTAATATCCAACCTGTATTTCGCTTGGCTCAGCTTTGGACTGTGTCCTTGGAGACCCTTGGGGAGTTTGGCATTTCAGTGCCACTTTTGCATCACTGCCGTGTCAGGCACATGGAGATCACATGCAGTTGTGTATCTTCTGTGCTGTGTAGATTACAAAAACATTTGCAGAGATATTAAGAAAGCCTTACCACCAAGGTAGATATTGTGTAGCCAAAAAAAAATTAAAATATTACAGGTGCGATGATGTGGTGACACACAATCACTGCAGATTGAAAATAAAAAGGTGGCATAAATGTATGTTTCTAGAGTCTTGGCTGTATAAATAAACTTATTGCTGCCTCCTGTTTTCCCCAACCACCTTTTGACCTGACAGAGCAAGCACATTTCCCACTGTGATGCATTGCAGAGATAGCCACAATTTCCTCAGCAGCTTGTGGCCACCAGCAGACCTCACAGCCCAGTGTTTTAAAAATGGGAACATTCATTTTAAAAGCTTTGTTTAAATCCACTCCCAAATCCCTAAAGCCAAATAAACTCAGAGAAAGGAGCAAGGCATGCATTACAATTCCTTACACACTTTTCCAGAAGCAATCACCGGTGCTTTTTCTCAAGCCTCACCATACAAAGTGTGTCCTTCTGTGCCACTCCTGAGGAAGGCTGAGGAAAAAAAGGCTTTAGGTTGGTGAAGCCGAGCAAAAAGGTTAAAAACTCCCTTAAGGCAGGAGCTCCTGTAAGAAACAGGAAGATTTGGTAGCTAAATAGGTGTTGTGAAGGAAGGAATCCTATTACAGGTGTTCATACCCTGTGCCTTCCTCCTGGAACAGGGACAGGTGACAGCAGAGCTCACTAAGTGTCAGCACACCTCAGGAAGGCAGGAAGATCTGACTGCTTGGATATTTTCTGCCCTCTCACTGACAAGATTCCTTTCTACCTTTGTCATTCTTTACAGATGTTAAAAACATCTTTTTCTTGAAATTATTCACTTTTTTCCTCCTTAGCTCTCGAGAAGAAGTAATCTGTCTGTAAATGAGACATGGGCCTTAACTCCTGAAATTCCACTTTTTAAAGCTTTGCACAGGACTCAACTTGTGGGAATAGAATTAGTGGTGTTCTCTAATGAGAGAATTACCTTGCATTTAATTCATTTTTTTCATTACACAAGCTAATGAAAACATCACCTTTTTTCCCAGCTGAAGCTAGTTGCTCTAAAGATGAAGACAGAAATGTAGAGCTCTCACAACACAAGTGAGAGATTGCAAAAAAATCTAAATCCTTCCAAATCCTATTTTCAAAATAAAGCACTAAGTTTCTTGACTACTGTTTTAAAATTAGCCAACACACATCTGCCTTTAGGATGCTTCAGAAAATTTGAGTTTCTGCTTTTAGACTTGAAAAATGAAGTACAATAATGTGTCACTGGGCCTTCATATAAATTGTTTCCTGATTTTAACTGGATGTAGCATCCTATTGCTTCTTCAGGATGGTTCTACCAATTTATTAGACTCTGCATCCAGTTTCCACATCTTGTATTATGTTGCCAAGTAGGAGACAAAATGTCTAGTAATTAAGGCTGCTTTTAAAGTTTAAGATGGCCTTTTAAAAGGCCAAGATTGAAATGGAAGATTGAAGACAAAAATATCTTTTAAGAAAATGATTAAGAGAAAAAAATAAAAGGTTTATTTTAGACTTGGCCTGAATATTGAATTACAATGGATTTAAAATATTCAGCAGGCAATAATAGCTAGGAAACAAATATCTGGCAAATTAGGCACTGCAATCCCTAGCAGGGAGCTTCATCACCCTTAGAAATAAGTTTTGCAGGCACATTGATTTTATTTTGGCCACGACTCAGCCAGCTGGATATAAGACTACTTCATTTCAGAAACGTACATTGTCACAGGAAAATCTGTTTAGTGGCCTTGGCTGTCTGAGTGCCTATGAACAAGTAGCGAGTTTCAATGCAGGAACAAAAAAGTTAATTAAAAAGAAAAAAAACACCAAAAACCTGCATCATGAGAAGGACACAGTAAGATCAGTCTGATGCCTTTAGCCATTCACAGTTCTGTTTAATTTTGCATAGCCCATGATGAGCTGGGCTGTGGATGGTGCTTTATTTGCAGAAGGTGCAAATGTTGTGCCTACACTGTGTTGGACTGAATTAGGCCAGAAATTTTAATTTTGGTATCTCATGATGCCATTTTCCTTTGCAAGGCAGTTTCTTTGGCATGGCTACACCTCTTATGTTACTGTGTGGTTTTATCCCTGCTGCATCCTCTTAGCTGAGAATGACACATAAGGAGCTGCCAAACCCCTGCTTCCATAAAGGACAGAGGCACATCTCTTATCAGTAATTTTTAGCAAGAAATTGAAGTTAAATACTTAGATTCTATAATACTGCAATGATTTTTTTTGGTTAAAATTGCTAAAATTAATTTTTTGATGATCCTAATTAGGAGGTTGTACACCTTTTCATTAAATGATTTAAAAATATTACAATTTGTTATTAATTCTTTTTAAAAAGATAAAGCTCAACTTTGGTGTCTTTCATATAGGACAATAGGACTTGAGTTCCGTCAGTCTTTCAGTGGTACTGGTGACCGGCAAAAATCTTGAAGCAAAAGCTTAAATATAGATTAATCTTGTGCTGAGCTTTTACTGAAGATGGAAGTGAACAGTAACTAACACTGGGACAGAAAAGGTGGAGAGGCTAAAAAATCCAGTGACTTTTTCTGGAGGTGAATGAAAGTTTTTGTGGTTTTGGTTTTCTGACAATCTGAAGAGAACCTGTTTGGGCATTGTCAAGCACAATGCCTTATAGTAAAATATGTATTCTGTGGTTTTTTGAAACAATGAATTGTTTCATTTTTCTCAGAAAGACTGAAACCTGACTCTTCTTTCTGGTAAAAAGCTCCTTATTTTAGAGGGTAAAAATAGCAACATATCAGTAGACCTCTAACTTTTGGGAAAAGTATAATGAACATATGTATGACATTAATGTCTTATGAACCTGAGCACATGTGTAGCTCTACACAGGCCCAAGTTTTGAATCTGAACTCTTGCAGCAAAAACCTTCTCTCCCCAAATTCTGCACAAACATGTGCTCCTCCATGCATGGCTGGTCCCATTGGCGTCAAAGACACTACTCATGGGAGTAAAGTTACTCATGCATTTAAGTGCTCACTGGATTCCAGCCAAAATCTTAATCTTTTCCATTTAATACCCTTTTCCTAAACTGATAACAGTCTTCAAGTTTTCAGTATCATGTGCAGCAGTTTAAATAATGTAGAACCGAAGGAAAAAAGTGAAATAACAGTATTGTAACTTAAGGAGTATCATGAGATAAACAGCATAACACAGGCACAGTTTTAATAGGAGTGAGCAGTTATCTCCAAGGCAGCTGTATGTCCCTGGTCTGAAGGCAATTCATGTCTCTCAAGGCCTGAAAAAGGAAAGCTGGGAGGAGGGGAAGCTTTGAAAAGGCAGGTACAAAAAGTCAGTGCAAAACAAAGTGTAAAAGAGCATATTTGATCTGAATGGCAGAGCTTGAAGTAAACATGCACTGCTCAGTACAACAGGCAAAGGTTTTTCACAGAAAGTGTCCAGAACTTTGGCAACAGAACCATAAATTTGGTTTTGACTGCTAGGGATTTTAAAAATTATTTTGATTTTCCATCAATGTTGGGGGTTTCCAACTTATTCTAGTTCTTGCACTATTCTGTCATGATCTTACCTTTCTTCTTACTGTAGATGAGCTCTGAATGACGCTGCTGACCTCCATTAGAGGCATTTCATTCTCTCTCCCATTATGTCCAAAAAGCAATATCACTTGTGCAAGAGGCATTCCATTTTCTTGAAGGTCTTTAGTTGGGTACCAGTATTTATGTAAACTCTGTTCACATGCATGTAAGGGCAGACAAAAAGTAGAGTAGATTTGTATGGTTTGTATTTCTTTTGTCTTGACTTCATGGGAAAAGATGTGGAAGAGCTGCTCTGTGTTTTATTTATTTATTTTACACTGTGGAATGGGTAAGATTTGGCTGGGAGTTGAAAAACTTCCCTGGCCTTAAAGATTGGAGTGTTTTTAACCTCATCCTGCAGCTTCCAAGGGTCTTTGAACCACACAAAGTTTCTTCTACCTCCATCCAAACAAAGACTTCGAATTTTGGTAGATGTTTTCCTGTGAGAGGACGGATTTGATGGGCTCAGAGAAATCTATCCCCAGGAACAGTCAGAGATGGAGTTCCATAAGGACTGATGGCTTTTTGCCCAGGAATGCTTCACTGATGTAGCCCAGACTGGGACTTTTCCCAGAGGAAAAAGAGCAGGAGCAAACAGAGGGGGAGGAGACAGAGAAGAAAAGGGGGAGTGAGGGGGGGAAATCTCATTCTCTTTGTATTTTTTCTTGAGAATTAAATTGTTTTTCCATGGGTTTTGCTCAAGGAGGAAAGGGGAAAAGTAAGAAATGAGACTAAAACGCTGGCCGAAATCATTATAATAGAAGTTTTGCAATTTTATCATTAATTATCTGCATTAACAATAATGATACATCTCTGGGTGGAAAGAACTTGAATATATGTTTTGAACATGTGAGCTGTATGAAAATATTTAGTTTTATAAAGTATAAAATTCATACAGCACCTTTTAAAAACATATTTATGTTACTGTGCTGCAGAATTTTCAAACAGATTACTTTTGTGCAGTCACATCCTTAAGTATAATTTTTAAGAATATATGACTGAGGAGCTTCTCTCTGAACAAAATTGAAACTACTGAAGTCTGATAGGTAGTGCAAGTTCCTCTGTGAGGAAAAATATGGTTAAAAGAGACCATGCAGATGAAAATTTTCCTCATCATGGTGAAAAAAAAATGGATTAAAATCCCAGCAAAATTGGTGTGGTGAAAATAGTCTCTGGGGGTATATTCTGCCATATAAATGTGCCATGTTACTACACAAGCCAAAGTGAATTTTAGTCAACAATATCTCTGCCAGATTTGGTATCAGACCTGCCTGTGTAAGGGAGAAGAGTGCTGAGATCCTGTGATATCCCAAAGGTGTTAGAAAAGGGGAACAATTGGTATAAATACAGGAATTCAACACCAGAAATAAGATACTGACCTAATCAGTGAAATGAGCATCAAAATCAGTCTTCATGCTAAAGCTTTAAGAGTCTGGCATATCAAACAGAGCATGAATATCTTCAGGAATATGCCAGGAGCTAATTGATTTAAGAAATCTGGCTGTATCCAGAGACCATTACTCATAGAGATCACGTTTTTCTGCCACACAAATTATCTTCAGTGCTCATGGTGTCTGCTCAAGGAAAAGTTTATTTTCATTCAGTCTTTTCTTTCCCCCTGACCTCAAAGGACTAATTAACCAAGTATTAGCATGTTTCTAAAATATGACTGAATTCATCTTCTTAAGAAAGTGTGCTGAAGAATGTACCCCATTATTAGAAATGACAGGATGTATATAGGGCCATATGTTTTCAAAGGGTTTTCTGTCAGTGTTAATCAAAATGTTGGAGAACTTATGAACATACTGAGCAGCACGTCAACCATATGGATAATATCTCCCCTTTAATAGTGAGAATTTGAATTAATAATAAACACTGGAGAATAACCTAAAATGAGACAGAAACAATAATATTAAGACCAGTGAAGGCATAATATGGCATCACTCTGAAGACTTCTGGGTATTTTTAAAAAAATCGATGGTGTGTTAAATCCTGGAAATACATTCATTATTTTTTCTTAGCTTAGCTTGGAAAGGTAACTCCAAAGATAGAGTATGTTTTTGCTGGGGTTTGTAGAGGACAGATTTTAGTTCTCAGAGCATGCTGTAACATGCATCAGCATCACCTGCTTGTCTGACTGTAGATGGAGATTCCTTCTTGCAGACTATTTGTCACTGGAAAGGCACCAGAACATTTGTTTGGTGACACACACATGCACAAATCATTTCATGGGCTGTACAAACAGCTGCAGGGCAAAAAAAGAATTGAATCTGTTTCTGAGTTTGTTAACCTGGGAAAATGGATTGATATTATGTTATTTTGAATAAACTTCCAAGGGTTCAACTTGACAAAATTACCTGCTTTTAAACATGATGAACTCTCTGAACAAAAAGTTGAGAAATCTGCTTGAGTGAAAATTAATATTTCAAGTGTCGTTATCTGCTTCTACATCACTGACAGGAGTATATGAGAGACAAATCTATCAAAAAAGAAAAGAAAAGTTATTAGGTAAAGTAAGAAGTCCCACCTTGCAGTTACCTGTGAGGCCACAATCACATGCAATACAATAGACTGAAAATCAAGACCTTTTGGATGAAGGCAGAACTGCAGCTGGAGCTGAGGCAGGACCAGCACAGGGCTCTGTTCCCTGCTCTCATTATTGGGAATTCTCCCTCTGTTCTCTGGCAATTGTACCTGCTCCTTGGCATCACTCAGAGCTGCTGGGAGCCACTGAGCACCAGCGCAACAAATGCAGGAGCTCAGAGCATCACCAGGAGACACCAGAGGGTCTGAGCCCGCTACCTCCCCCAAATCCAAACCCCCAGCCTTGGCCCCTGGCCCCTATCTGCCTCTGGAGGTTGCACCTCAGCTGGTGAGAGGATCTCAGTCCCTCTCAACTGGTAAGGCTTTATTTCCACAGTCCTGGTTTATTTCCCCCTTAGTTAAATGCAAAGTTCCATTTAGATCTCTGACTTCTCTCCCTGCGACATAAAGCCTTGAGCTGCTGATAGGCACAGTCCAGCCTCACCAGGGTGAGAACCTGAACCTTCTGACAGAGACAGAGAGGAGAGGAAATGCAAATTCAAGTTTTAGAAGGTTTAAATTGAGATATCCCTATTATATAGTGATGGGTTTTATTTGTAACTACCCATCTATTCCGCTGGTGTGAGGCCCCTCCTGGAGTGCTGTGTCCTGCATCTGGAGGAGGGATGGATTTGGATTTGCTGGAGCTAACCCAGAGGAGATCACCCAGCTGAGCAGAGGGCTGGAATATCCCTGCTGGGGAGACAGGCTGAGAGAGCTGGAGTTGTTCAGCCTGGAGAAGAGACAGCTCCAGGGAGATCCTACAGCACCTTCCTGTACCTAACTGGGCTCCAAGAGAGTGGAGAGGGACTTTTGTCAAGGGCATGGAGAGATAGGACAAGGAGGAATGGCTTCAAACTGACAGAGGGCAGGGTTAGGTTAGGTATTAGAACAAAATTCTTTGCTGTGAAGTTGGAAAAACACCAGCACAGTTTGTCCTGAGAAGCTGTGGAAGAGTTCAAGGCCAGCTTTGAGAAACCTGTTCTAGTAGATGTACCTGCCCATGACTGGAGGATTTGATTAGATGGTCTTTAAGGTCCCTTCTAACCCAAAACATTCTGTGATTCTATGATCTGCATCACTTTCCAGCTTAGGAGTATTTTACTCAAACATTTCCATTTCCACTTTGAGCCCATTCCTGCTTTCCATTCCTTTTTCTGAAGCTGGGTGGAAAGCACATTATTATTGGTGGCACCCTCTGACTGGAGCACATTATTATTCTCGCACCTGCTCTTAGCTTTGTTTCTGGAGTCACCACAGAGGAGCCTGTGACAAGGAGCAGAGTTCAGCCCTCCTTTTCTCTCTGCTGTTCCATCAGCTATGTCAGTATTTTGCTACTCAATAGCCTGTGACTGTCCTGCAGATCCCAGAGGAGTTTCTCCTGCACCTGGGAAGGAGAATCCACCTTTTAATTGTTAGAAAATACAAACCAGATTTCTTTTTTCCCTGTTTCAGATGAAGTTTAAGTACCAGGGCCTCTGCACACGATGTGCCACAAGCCTGTGTTTCACTGTAAAACCCCTACTGCCAGCCAGCAAGGTGTGGAGGACATGCAGCCTCTGCCTGACCTGCTGAGGACACCATCCTGCAGGGTTTAACTGCTGTAGGGACTTTGATTTTAAATTTCATTCACAGGGTAACCTCTCATCACACTAACCCACCACCTGCCTAGCTCCTGGGAGCCTCCTGCAGCAGCACTGCTCTTGTGCCCAAAGATTTTAGCTCCCCTGGTCATTCTTGTTTTCCTTTTTTCTCATACACTGATCTTCAACAAAACACCACAAACTGCAGCCTCTCTTTCTGGAGGGGCAGCGTTTTTCTCCTTCACATGTTTCATTTTTTCAGACCATCATACAAAAATAGAATAGATATGGGTTAGAGGGTCCCTTAAAGTGCATCTAGTCCAACCACCATGGGCAGGGAGATCCAGACCAGGTTCCTGAGAGCTCCATCCAACCTGACCTTCAACACTTCCAGGGATGAGGCATCCACCACTTCTCAAGACACACTGTGCCAGTGTTTTAATACCCACATTGCTCCTATACTAAAGTTTTAATTGCCAGGGACAAAATTCAAAGGCCCTTCTTACATTTTAGAAGACCCTTTTCTGGTTCTTCTGCTCATGTTGGGCAGCAGGCACAGTCAGCAGCCCCATCTGAGCACTCCTGAGGACAGGCCAGCATCCCTGCAAGGTACAAACCTTCAGCTGCTCTCACCAGGCTGCACCAGTTTTGGTGGGCATTCTGCACAGCTTATGAATCTTCACACATGCCTGCTCTCTGGTGAGTCCCACGAGCCCTTAAATACTTGAAATACTTCACTTCTGCCACACAAACTACAAGAAAGAGTCCCAAAACTGGCATGTAGCTTCCAGCAGCCTTCTGTCAAACAGATGTTCAGCTGAAGGAGAGTTGTGTGAGGCATTGTACTGATACTGAAACTGATTCCTCTTGCCTGCAAATCACAAGAGGAGGTGTTAAAACCTAAATAAATAAATAAAATATAAGCACTGGCTGAAGGGGAGAAGGGGTGGGAGAAGAAAAGATGCTTGCTAAAACTTCCAGGCACCCTGGCAATCAGTCTCACAATGGCATAATCCTGATGAGCTTTCACATCTGCTATTACATTTGGTACATGGTGTTTGTTAGCGTTTTACTCCATCTGCTTCTATACAACCTCCATCAGCTGAAGGAGGATATGGTTACTCCAGCCATTAAATGTTGATGGTCTCTGTTGTTTGTGGTAGGTATCTGTTACATTAACTGTTATTTTCCCCCATCACACTTGGAAATAATTCCTCCTCCCTCACCAGCACCCAGGCATTTGCCAATAATAATAAAATGAAAATTCTTTATGAAGATGTTGACACCAGCATGACTTGCAAGTTCTGTGAAATATGTTGGTTAGTCTGAATGGAATGAACAAATTCTTTCCCAGTATGGTGTTTAAATATTTAAATGCATGAACTTCTAGGATTTACTGATCAACTATCCCCCATTAGAAGGGATATTTCTTGTTTTCAGACAAAATCTACTCTTCTCCTCAAAGGAACTCATGTGCTTTCATTTTCCTTAGAGCCATTTAGTGACAGATTTAAGTGGATAAATATATTTGACATTCTTTGCCTTTCCATTTCCCTTTTGCCAGCAATGCCAAACAGACTGTGAAAAAGAGAATTAATTCATTATCCCAAGATATTCATGCTGTTCTCTGAGCTTCTGATTCTTGGGCTGCAGGTCATTAGCAATCATTAATTTTTAAAATTATGGATGATGTCCTCTGAAGCAGAGACCACATGAGATAAACTGATCTATTCCTGTGGTACTGGGATGAACTTTGGGAAGAGGTAAGTGTGTGGTACAGCGGAATTTTGGCTGTGCAGAGATCTTTGAGAGAGGCAGTGCTTCCCTTGAGGCAGCTGCCTTGCTGTGTGTGAGAGCACGGGGTGTGAGAGGCACCTCTGCTGCTCTAAGGACAGAAAATGTGAGACAATCCTTCTACCTCTGCATCCAAGGGATTGTTACCTTTTCCTCAGCTCTTGCCCAGTCACATCACAGTCAGAGAGAGCCTAAATCTGTCTGCAAGAGGTCCTGCCGTGTTTGAGTGTAGAACATTTTGTGGTTTTCCTTTTTCCTTCCTAAAAATACACATACCCTCCACCTTTGAGAGTTAAACACGCCTGTACTGCCCCAACAGTGAATTTCCTTTTGATTTTTCCACATGAGGATTAGCCCACATTAACATGTAGTGCTCCTAACCTGAGGAAAATAGGAAAGCTCAGGATTGTTTGAATGCTGACTGGGAAATCTGTGTTAGCAGTCAAACCATATGTCCTCCTGAAAGTGTGATGTTGATTGTGACCTCAGAAGAAATCAAGCCTGCTTATGGCAAATATATGGAATTGATTAAATGAATAAATAACCCTATTATTTAGTTTTGCATAAAAATATGTGGGACCCAGGTCAAAGATAATCCCTAATTTTTCTATGCATAATAGATTCCAAAGTGTAAACATTTCCAGTAGTATGAACCAGACTGGATGCTTTAAGTCAACAGTCAAAGGTGCGAGTGTAAACTCAGAAATATTGATAATGTTTGTGAATAACTTCAGACTAAATTATGCTGGAGTTCCCCAGCTGATATGAGTTCCTGTGGTGTTTGAATTCTCCAGTGTCTGTTATTTGTAAGAGTTCAAAGACTGACCACAGTTTCTCTAATATTTGGCACCTCTGCTTCATTTTAGCGCCTGTTTCTGTGTCAGAATATCCTAATTTATTGAGGAGCTGCAGCAATATTTCCTTCAGCCCCTACTGAGCTTTTCTGTATTTTGGGAGCATGATCCTTTCTGTCCTTGATTTTCTTTAGTTTTTGGCTGAATTTCCTGTTCTCTACAGCTCTGTGCTGGGCAGTGTGTGCTGAGAAAGGTCCTGCTCCCAAGTGCTGCCAGTGAGGGACCAAGGGGAAACAGGAGCACAGGAGGTGAAAGCACCTTCCTCAAAATAGCAGTACAAATGACTGTCTTGTCTGGAAACAAAGGCCAGGCCTAGTGACATGCTGCCTGTTTTGGGTTGCATTGCATTGGCTCATATTTTCCTCCACGTTCCATAGTCTGAATTATGAATAAACCATGAAACTTTGATTTTTCTGTTAAGCCACTAAGAGATCTTCAGTAAATTTTTCCACTGCTTGTATTAATTATGAGCACAATAGGTGCAAGACTAGCAGAGCATCTACAAATTACCCTGCTTGGAAGAATTTTGTGTGTCTTCCTTGCTGGACCCCATTGTGCTCTGCTGCATCTGAGGCACAAGCTCAGGCATCCCATCTGCTTCCTGTCTGTGCACAGATCTCCAGCCCAACCCCTGCACTGCAAGGCTGTGTTTGATGAAGTTCAGGTTGGAGTCTGAGTGAACAAAGCAGCTCTTCACAGTTGGATCTTTAATCTGCTGCATGCACAGCACTGGAGGGCTGTGCACCTGGTGCTGCACAGAGCAGACCTGACCACGATCCTGATGCCAGCCTGGCAGCTCAGGGTGTGCAGAATGCAGCCCAGCCTGGCTGTGGGATGGGAGGCATCCAAAATCCACTGGGAGACTTTCCATTGGCTTTGGCTGTTTGTTAGATGGGCCAAATTGTCCACTTCCACAATGTACATGACTATCTCTGACCATCAAGGCAGAATCCAGGAGATGGCAGAGGTCAAGAGCATCACTCAAGTACTGAACATGGAGATAACTCCCAATAATAAACAGAAAATGATGTAAGCAATGTCTGAGTGAGAACTGTTTAGGAGCAGTTTTACCCCCACTAAATTTTTCCATTTAGGAAATGGCAAGAGATTAATGCATCCTAAACATTTGTCATAGCAAGTGATAGAATTGATGATTAAGAATATGGATTGACTAATGCATAGCTATTATGCTTATTTAACAGTTTCTTTAAAATCAGTGTTTAAATGTGGTTTTGTTTTTGTTTCAATCCAGCGCAATTTCAGGCAAAATTTTTTAAACTCTAATTTAATACATGAAAACATAATAATTATTTTCTGTGGACATTTGGATCATATTAAATTACACAATTCTCCAGTTAGCATAGTTCTCCTGTATTTTGCAAGTGTCCATGACTTAGCTTTTTGCAGCATCTCCTAGCAAATTATGGTATGGTGTTTGGTCTGAAAAATTATGTGATTTGAATTGTGTATTTACAGTTCCCCAAAATGTGCACTGTGGGTTTCAAAAAAAAAAAAAAAAAAAAAGAAAAAGAAAAAGAAAAGAAAAAGAAAAAAGAAAAAGAAAAAGAAAAAAAAAGAAAAAGAAAAAGAAAAAAAGGAAAGAAAAAAAAAAGAAAAAAGAATCCAGGGTAAAGCTGAGAAACTGTCTTTGCTATCAGCACTGCTTTGATATATTAACTCAGCCAATCCTCCACCAAAGACAGGACGTATATGTAAAAGGTACCTACATAAATACAATTTGTATGTATAAAATACAACTCAGTGCTTTTGTGAGGTGGATCAGACCCAAAACCCACTGAAGGTAATGAGAGAACACACTGCAGTGTATTTTATGCACACAGCTATGTAAATAAGGGCTGTGTAGGTGTGCAGGTGTGGAATGGATGCAGGATCATCTGTCCTGCCTGTGCCCACACACACAGCTACACCATATTTTACATTTTTGTATGCATACAGTTTGCACACAGGGCTGGCATGATGTCATTGCAGGATATTTACGCTTTGTTTGAATTTAGCCTGCTGCCTGATGCCTTTAGATCCTGTTTTCCACCCTGCCTGGTGCACAGAAGGAAACGTGGAAGTTACGGGTTTGGTGTTAGGTGATTTCTGCTCTGGTGGGGAGAGGGGATAGGTGATTCCAAGTGGGACCACTTAAAGTCCCCCAGGGAAGGGGACAGGGCAGGAAGTCACTGCCTTGTTTGTTTTCCTCTTTCAGAAGTCAACAGGTCTGAAGGAATCACATCACTTTGAAGCCACTGCCCGGTCATGAAAAGCAGCTGAAAACAACTCAGGCTCCTCAGAGAGCACCTGGCTGTGGAACAAACTGCAGTCTGTCCACCACCCTGAGGAGACTACAAAAAGCCCAGTGAGTGACCTCTTCAGAAAAGATTTGCATTGGCTTTTCCTTTCCCCTGTATCACTTACACTCTATACACACTGTTTGTTGTTCCCTGGCCTGTGCCATCATTCCCACCTCCCAGCCTGGTGGTTTAGCCCTGGAAAGGCTTTCCTGGGGAAGGCAGCGCACAGAGATGGTGGGAGCCTGCAGCAGCTTGCCTGCTTTGTGATAATTCCCCACGTGGACACTTCCTGTGCCTGTTAAAGGCCCTCCTGCAGGCAGCAGCTGTGAAGATGAATGTGTGCCTTGCGTGTCGTTGAGCACTCCTTCCTTGTCTTCCACAAGACAAGCTCTCAGTAACACCACCTCAGTTAGTAATACACCATTTTTGATTCTGTCTTTCTTGGGGTTTGGGGTTTTTAAAGCAGAAAGCCCAGAAACAGGAATACGAATCAGGGGAGTGTTTCTTTATTCGCTTCATTGCTTGAAGTGAATTTTGCCTGCCCAGTTCCATGGCATACCTGGGAATTACCTGTGAACTGGACATACATTACTCATCTATTACTCTGTGCTTCAATAAAGATATTTAAAATGCAGCTGAGTAAATAGGTCAGAAGGACTCCTTAAATTGCCTGAGTCTGGAAACTTCTGTTGCTTTCAGTTATTTACTTTTTCTGGTAGCAATCCTTGAGAAATAAATTAATATCAGACATAATAGCCTATGGTGCAAAGAGACAGTTCCTCCAAATGAATTTTCTGAGGCAGTGAAAAGTCAGTGTTATTAATGGGTTTTTCTAGGTGGGATGATGCAATATCCAGATATGCAGATATATATGAGATCCTAAAATGCCATTAATTGCTCCTCCTTGTGTTATCCTGCATATGAATCACCAATGCTCCAAACACAACACATTAGAAGTTAAGAATAGTCCTAATCAATAATTTACCATGTTATTGATAGTTTTTGTAATGCAAACTTAATCCTTTGAAGTAATGTATATAAGCCATTTGAACATCACGTATAAAACCCTGTCTAATAATCAGTCTGCACAGAAGAAAAAAATCCACTGCTGTAACCTTCAGCTCCTTTTGTCAGGTGCCAAACATTTCTTCTTAGAGAGCATTGGAATTTATGGAGATGATGATTGTGAGCAAAAGGCCCCCCAGAACCCCTGACGAGCACCTTGAGCCCCACTGAACACTCTGGTTTTTGTGGCATTTTGCCCCTTGCCACAGAGGAGGATGAATATCCAGAATATACCCTGGGCAAAGGTGTGTGTTTGTTGCAAGGTGAATGAGATCTCAGGGTGGCATTTGGGGTTCCCTCTGTGCAGGTGTCTGGGGGAGGGAGAATGCTTGGCCCTGGTGGGAAGGGAGGTGCAGTTTATTTGGCTGAGCTCCCCTTGGAGCAGGGGGGGGGAGATGGAGGCACCAGACATCGCTGCCTCAGAGCTGCTCTCTCTTCAGTATGCAATTATGCCACCCCTAAAGGTAAATAGAAGGTTTGTCTGTGAGAAATATTCCTGTAAAGTATTTTGCAGCTGAAAAGATAACACTATTCCCTGCCTCCTACTTGGCTGTACAATTTTAATTATGTCAGGGAATCTCTCCTATTTTATATTCCATATATATTTATGGAATAAGCTGTTGGCAAATAGAACATTATTTCAAATAATTTAATGTATTTATTAAAAGAGATTACAAATCTATCCAGGCTATAGTCATTGCACTTAGGGCAACCATTATGGCTATATTATTGTTCCATTTATTTCAAAATATCTTTGGCAAGGACTGCTCCTCCATGAGCAGTGTAATAAAGAGACTTTGTGCCTGATGATCTGCCCTCTTCTGTGGCAGAGGAGTTTGCTGTCCCCTCTTCCTCCCTAAATTTGGAGTAGGGTCACAGCAGAAGAGGAAGAGACTGATATACCCTGGCTTAGTGATTTTATTTATGAACTCTGTTCTAGCCCACAGCAGAACAGAGATGCAGGAACAGCTCCAGAGACGGAGTCACTGAGAAGCTGCAGAGATGCTGAGGGACAAGGAGGTCCCTGTGCATCCCTCGAGGGCTGATGGAGGAATCCAAGAGTGCCAAAAAGGCAGAGCAGTGTTCAGTGAACTGTAAGTGAACCCTGCATCTTCAAAGTCCAAAAGATTAATGTGATAAGTGCCTGGCATGTCTCTAGAGCATCTCCCAAAGCATCCCATACAATTGCTGCCAAGGACTGAGGTATCATTTGCTGTTTAATCAGTATCTAGATCTTTCTAGTGGTTTTTATTTTTTTCAGCTTTCACATGGAATGATCAAATAAATAACCACATGTACAGTATTTATTCACATTCAGTAGATTCTGGTTGATGATCTCCTCAATGGATACATGTCTGAAGAAAAGCCTGGGTTGAGGAAGCTCCAGTGTGTGAGACCACCAACACATCCCACTGTTGTACACACCTGTGTGCCATATTCCAGAGCCACTCCAGAGCCCCCATGGCCTTTGCAGGACCCTTGTTCCATCACAGGAACCAGCCCCAGCCCCAGGAGCCCCCACAGACCCACTCACAGGCACCACACCTCTGCACCTCCAGCGGTTTCAATGCACTCATCAAGGTCATAAAATCAATCTTCTTTAGAACTCTTAGCAGCATTATAGCTGTGATAACATTTTGGGTGCTTCCTGCGTTCCAGAATTGCTCCTTGTTTGACATCACGTAACCCATAACACATTTTATAGGTTTCCAACCTTTGAGCACAATGGATTAGAAAGGAGGTTAATTATGCATAAGATGGAAAGATTTATGTAAATGTAAAACCAATATAATGTATTATTTACACACAGCCTGTACTTATCCTAAGTAACTTCTAGAGAAATCATGAATAGCTCACACCTCATTTCTGAATCCTAGTCCAGAAAAGGCTGGAGTGCTCTGGCTTCCTTAAATTGCTCCCAATAATTTCTAGACTAGAGTGTGGATGTATAAGAGCATAACTCAACACAGATGGACAACAAGCAGGATAAATCTCTATCATTTATTACATTTGCCAAGCGATCAAAGGTGGCTAACTAGACATTTTCCTCATTGGTTGTCTGCATTAGATATGCATATCTTCTTTCTGGCAGAGCCATTCCCGAATATATTTGCAAGGCTATTGATGTCCATTACTTCACTTAAATATAGATCAGAAATACTGACAAATATTTTCATTCAAAGAGTTTGATCATTTTCAGATTACTCTCCATGCTAGTAATTAACCTCAGTCAACACCCTTCCATAGCACTTTCAAACACAGTTCCTGGCAAACATAAAGTTTCATAAATATGTACTAAATAACCTTAAAGCCCTTTATGAATAATTATGAGTTTTTAAGTTTTTGTGAATCTGCATATTAATTCCTTTCCATAAATAATACATGAAGCAAAAATCCAGCTTGTTTGGTGTCTGGGGACAGAGGAAGAAAAGGAGGGGATAATTATCAGTTTAATGTGGGAAAATACTTAACCTGAAAGATTATCTTCAAAAACTGATGACTCCATAGGTTTGTATATACGTGTGTATAAACACACATGTATAAAAATATATATATAAAGATGTGTTTAGCTGCAGACAGAGCTGATATTCCTTCCTCTCTGAAAGAATGCTCTGGTTTGAAGCATGTTACGCCTCTGTCTCTGCTGTGCCATGCTGAGCTCTTTAAGTGAAAAGCAATGTGCTGAGCTTAGCCTCCGCACAGCCCCTCTTCTTATAAATGTGCCTTCCCCCAAAGGTAGAAAATTAATGAGAGGCTGCTGACTAAAATTACTACATTTTGCCTTCCGTGGGACATTATGGATTTAAAAGATAAGAGAGAGTGCAGCAAGTCCAAAAAACAATTTCATTTCATTAATCCCTTAAGTGCCTCGGGATGAGCAGCCCATGTCCAGCAAAGGTGGTGCTGCAGCAGCTTTTGCTTTGCCTCCTGCACGTCACCCTGCACGCCTTGTGTGCTCTGCTTCTCGTCTGGGGATGGAAGGCATCCAATAAAAAGATGGAGTGGGAATGATATATGGCTGAATGCTCCTGGACTGACGCTTCCTGCATGCACACTGACAGTAATGGGAAACGTAAGGGCTCTGCAGAGCCAGCCTGCTGATCAGCCAGGGGAGCTGGGCATTTCTGTTCAACTTGTGTTTACGGTAAAGAAAACGTGTTCTCTGGTCTTCTTTCTTCCTGTGTTCTTTTCTTTTCTACATTAAAAACGAAAGAGGATTATTATTTTAAAGAACAGAACTCAAGAAGGTATTAAATATTTGATTTTCTCACAGGACTGCAACTGTACATTTGGTAGAAGTGATTATGTAAGAATATAAACACACTGAGGTTTTTCAGATAAAGTACAATAGATGTGGCTGGAAAATCAATACAGAATTTGGGCCCTTGAAACAGAATTTGTGTGTGTGAAACACTCTCTGTACCCCACTGCCATTCAGAGTTTGTAGAATCTTTTGAGAGAAAAGGATCACATTCAAATTTCACATGTTTAAATGAAGAACTCCATTTGGTTGTTTCCATATTAATCCACCTACAGACTGAAAATAGATTTTGCTTCTCACTTCAAGTCCTTCAGATCTGTTTCGTTTCATGGTCCTGTTCCGTGGCTGGTTTGAAGCATGAAAGGCAGTATTTAAACATATTAATTAAAACAAGCCTCTAAATAGCAAACCTGTTCTCTTGGGTTTAACACAAACAGAAAGGAAAAAAAAAAAGAAAACTGAAGTGATACAAGAATTTTGAGAGCTGCAGGTGCTTTGCTGTTGCTGTTTTCTCGTGCTGCAGCACATCAGGAGTAACACCTTGCTCAGCAGAGTGGGTGGCACAGACACTGCCTAGGAAGTGTGTCAGACACTCAATGATGGCACTGGTGGCACAGAAGGTTGGCCTGGAGCCTCAGAGGATGCTCCAAGCCTATCCCAGCCCATGGATGAGTCCTGCTGTAAATCCCTGCACCTCTTTCCCCAAGCAGGAGCATCCTCCAGGCTGCAGCAGAAGGGCCCTTGGCAGCTGGGTGACCCCTCTCACTGGAAAAGAGCAGTGCCAGTGCTCTCTGCCTTCACTCCAAGTGACCTGTGGTAGCAAAGCTCTTCTCTGGAACCTGTTTGAAACTATTTTCATCAGCTTGGCTCATGCAGCCAGTAGTAAAATTGATTAGGTGAGTGGCTGTGCCACCATATCAGGAAGGTTGATAAGCTCTGGCTGGAGAATGCTGGAAAATAGAGGAATTTTGGCCACCCTGCAGCCACAGCAGAACATGAACACGCAGAGGATATCACCATACTCCACTCTTACACCAGCCCTTGCTTTTTTGTGTACAAAGAAGAAACAGGGGAAAAAGCACAACCCATAGAAGTGGTTGAATCAAAAGCTCAACCTGAAGTTGCGCCAAAGCTTTCTGTGGGTCAGGGAGTGACTTGTGGAGGTTTTAATGGTGGTGTGTCTCTTCACTGAAAGCCTGCTAATTAATCATAAAGACTCAGCTGGAAATAGTTTCTGTAAAAAAATTTGGAGCAACCCAAATTTGTTTTTGATTAGACATGGGACACAGATTTGAATGAAGTCTTTTAAAGGCCACTATTACAGTTGTTTGGGAATCTGTCTCCCTTGTAAACTGAGAGGTCATTAGGAATTCATAAATTAACTATTTTTATTGCCCAGAAGAAAAAAAAAAAAACCAACAAAAAACCAGCCCATGAAATATTTAATTGTTGTTGCTGTGTCTCATGGAAAGGAAGACTTCTTGTCTGTGTGGATCCAAACCTGTTGATGAGTAGTTTAAGCTAATTCTTCTGAGTGCTGCACCCACAAATTCATAGACTTTATTATGAACCCAGCAGCAGCCTATTCTATTGGTTAAACTATTTTCATCTCAAACCCACCCTAAATCCCCAACCAAAATAGTAGGCCAGACGCCCAGGCTGCAGCTAGAGACCCTCATTAGGCATCATTTGCATCCTATTAACCACAGAGCTGTGGGTCATTCGCTGCCTGTCAACCATTCAAGTCATTTCTTTTGTGTTAATTAGCAGAGAAATAAGGAGTTAATGAAGATCTTATGATCTGTGATGATTTATCTTTGTTGTTTCAAATGAATCCCTGCTCTCTGAGCACTCCAATGAGCTCCTACACACCAAATAATACAAAACCAGTCAGAGGGAGCTTTGGAGTGCCGTTCTCCAGGGACCTTTTGCATGGTGGGCTTTGTTAGCTAAAGATTAGAAGGAGTTAATTGCTTCAAGATTGCTGGCAGATTAGGTTACAGGGTGTGTTGTATCTATGTAAGCATATGTCAGGTCTAGTTAAAAGATAGAAGATGCTTATTTTAATAAAAGTATGAAAGCAAGAATTAATTTGTCATTATAGTGAAAATCTTAGTTCTACTCTTGGTTTGAGCACTTGCAGATCAATGCAGTGCTGGTTGTGCTCTTGCTTGTCTTCTCAAAAGTGGAGAGCACAGCTCTCTGCTGCACTGCATGGCTTCCCAGGCTGGAGCCAGGCTTCTGGAGGGCTTTTTCCATCCCTGTTTGAGGAGGGCAGAGCAAGGCCCCAATGGACAGCCACATCTCCCAAGGCTCCTCTTCCTCTCCCTCTGAGGGGATGAGGGCTCATGAGTCAAATGAGTGGTTTGTTAACTCTCCCCTCTGGGAAACTTTTTCCTGGAATGCAGGAAAATCTCACAACACACACACCCAAGCATCTGGGACCTGAAGCCTCACATCACCGGGATGGCAATGTCACTTCCACAGGGTCTGATTCACTCCTGCTCCAACGAAAAAGAAGAAACTCCAACAACCTGAGGTGAGCGTGTTCAGGTTTGCTCTTTCTTTGGTGGCTCCCTGCCACTCCAGGGAGCTGCTGGTGCAGGACCTTTCCCAGGCAGATGCCATTGATCCCAGAGATGGCTGGAAACTCCTTTTTTCCAGACATTTCATTTCAAAAATAACAAACCAACAAAGAAAAAACTTCCCCAGAGGAATTTCCACAAGGCTTAAAGAAGAAACCGTTCCATGAGCACACCAATTCTGACACCCAGGAGTATTTATTTTTTCAATAGAAGAATTAATTTGAAAATTTTGTTTCTTTGTCTCCTATTTGCTTCCTGTGGAGCAGAGACAATAGATCAAGAAGCATGAATGGTTGGAAATGTTAAAGCACCTTCTCTCCACAGTGCTTTGCTGGAGGCTGCTGCTTCCAACAGCAGGAATATTGGACCATGCACAGACCTTCAGATTTTGTGACCTGGATGTACACTGAAGTAAACCCAAAATGTAATATTCTGGGCTTTAAACCAAAGTAGGTCAATAAAGATCAGCATCTTGATGTGGAGGAGAGCTGCTGCTTGTCTTGCCCTGCTGGCAATCACTTCTGGAGGGAGGCTGAGGGGCTCCATGTATTGATCTTGAGCAGAGCCCCTGCTGAAGTTCTGAGCAACATTCTGAAGGCATCAGGAGCTGCTTCAGGACAAGAGATAACTGCTCCTCATCTTCCTACTTGCTTGATCCATGATTGGTACTTCTGCTCTTCCAGGAAATTCCATTCTATTTAAATTAAAAAAATAAAAATTAAAAAAAATCCTGAAATTAATTATTTAGGTTCACCAAATATTTTGAAAGTTTTTATATAGACCTTTTTTCTCCCCCTCCTGTACATCTATTGGGTGGAAAATAAAATTAATTATTTGTTCAGCACTATATTAAAGTGCCTGTGAATGATGAGGTGTGTTTTAGCAATGCAGAATATCTTAAAAGAGGTCAGGATCTGTCTGGAAAAAACCACCACTCATTCTTCTCAGGTTTAGCTGTCATAGTGCATCAGCTAGAAATGATTATTTTCTTGCCTGTGAAGAAATACTGTCCAAATTGCAAAGATATATATGGTGAGCACTTTTTTACAAACTGTTCTGAAAATTGTGCATAATTCATGTCTTCCTGGCTGAAAGAAAAAAAAAATAGTCAGATATTTGGCTTATCTAAGTCTTTTTCTCATTTCATGGGTAGAGGGCTGGGGAGGGGAGGCAGGAGAGCAGCAGAGCTCATCCCATCCCCTGCAGCTGGAGGCGGACCCAGGACCAGGGTCCCTGTGCACTGCAGCTTTCATTGCTCTGAATGAAGAGAGGTTAAAGGGAGAAAAATCCTACCTTGGCCCCACACACAAGAGGAAAAAGGGACAGCCACGGTGATAAGGGAAAGGTGGCTGTGCCTCTTGTGCAGCTTCAGAGAGCTGGGAAAGCCATGGATGTAACAGCAGCTGGATTGATCGGAGGAATCGCGATGGGGTGGGAATGGGGATGCAGCTCTAACACACAGCCCAGCTCCTCCTCAAAACCCCACAGCTGAAGCCAAGCAAGTGCAGGGCCACCGTGTGAGCATCCCCTAAGCCTAGCCCAGGTCTCAGTGCCTGCAGCAGCAGAGTGACAGCTACAGTGATTTTTTTTCTTCTCCCGCCACATCAGTCAGAGAGATCCGGCTTTTGTGTGGGGGCAGGAGAGGGGGAAGAGGCACAGAGAGAGAAGAGGGGAAAAAAAAAATAAGCAGAAGTAATTTATTCGGGATCTTTGAGAGGATAATAGCCAATTATTTGTTTATAACACTGGTTAAATTTTCATTAGGCAGATTAATGGAATATCATGTACTGTCAACATTGGACTGAGGGGTGGTCTGTAAGAGATAAACGGGCAAACAGTCGATGTGTCTCCCTGAGTAAATTAGTTTTTGCTTTCCTGTTTTTCATATGAAAATGGAAAGGTGGACAAGGTGGTGCATTTTAAAACAGGTCTCAAGATGGGCCAAATCAGTTAAATATGAAAGCAATTCTGGTAATAAATACATTATAATAACTTAACATCGTGCCTATCATTTTGATTTCATGAAAGTCTGGAATAATGTAGATTTTTAACCTGCTCTCTCAATACACATTTCCTCTTCCTGAACTTCAGCGTTTCGTGCTGTGAGGTGAAAGCATATTACTTTTTTTTGCCTGATTTTTCTGTGTAATCTGTTCAGTATTACAGCTGGTAAGTGCTAGAGGCTCACAGCTCTTTCTTGTGAATTCTGGTATTATCATACTGGATAGCATGAGCAGTCCCCTCTAAGTACTGTATTATCAGCATCAGAACCCCTGAGTGGTTATGGTTGCATATCCTCTTCTTTTGAAGTCAGAATATTTCTTAACATATTAGCCTGGGATTTTCAGACAAGCCTCAGAGAGGCAGACACCCAAATTTCAGTGGGAGTTCACTTAGCCTCTTGGAAAATCCCAAGGCATTTCCCAGAAAAGCAACATCACCTTAATTTGACTGCAGAGCTCTGCTCTGCTTCTCTCTGTGCTGCACGGGCAGGTGGAGAGGAGAGGTCCTCTCCCATGAGCACAGCAGCTTTAAAAGTCTCCCAAAATATTTCATACAGACTTGACCAGAGCACACAACCAGCCTCTTGCTGTAAGGAATGGCAAAATGTTTGTTCCTGATGATGAATTATAATGGCACTACCACGTAGGTTCCCATTCACAGAGAGCACTTGGTGACATTTAGGTCACAAGTCTGCACCATTCTGAAGCTATGTAATGCTTCCAAGAATAATATACATTCTTATGTTTCTTAAAATGGCAGGTTTAATCTCCATCTCTAAATGATCTGATACTTTGCTTACAAAATCCCCAATTCCCTTTGACCAGTTTAAATCTTGCCTACTTCCAGGAGGAAGCCTTTAATTACAGCCCTAAGTAGTGTGAGATCAGAAGAGATCCCTCTCAGCACTGCCCTCTGAACTGTGCCAAGTGCTCTCAGGAAGTAAATTTTCCAGTTTCTGTTTTCCTTTTGCCTGAAAGTTGTGGCTGTGATGTGGCTGTGATCTATGCTGGAATCTTTTAGGAGTTAAAATGTTGCAAGCAAAGTTATGGACGTCTATAATGAATGGGATTATCTCTACTACTCATCAGTGCAGAAAGAATAGCACTAATAATGCAAGTAAATTCTCATCTTGCAGATGTTTCTCTGTTTCATCTTGGAAGTGAATCTATGCACTCATAAATCTTGCTTTGGTTTAAAACCAAAGAAAGAATTAGCATTCTAGCAAGTCCTCTCCACAGAGTGACATTCATCATTTCCAATGTAAACTAAATGTTGCAAGAACTGATAGGCCTAATTTTTCTTGTATGAGTTTAAAAGATGTGTGAGTTTTGGAGGGAAAGGGAAAAAAAAAGAGAGAGAATTAGTGTGTACTTGTTTTTAAATGCTGTAAAGTATGAAGTCCATCCTGCAGAGAATTCCTCAGAGGCATGGTAGCAACAAGAAAAGGTGTTACTCCAAAATTGCCAGCAGCAGTTTTCTTATAGTTCCATCAAAGAAAAATATTTGCTAAGAAAGGAATTAATTCTCCCCCTGTACCCAGAGATTCTCCATTTCTGTGAATGGAAGGTATGCACGTGTGTATATGGAGGTGTCTCTTTTCCTAACAAATAGTCCAGATGATAAGCTCATAAGGGTTTTGTGGAATATTTATCTTTCCTTGCTTTCTGTGAGCCAGACTTCTCTCACGAGGGATATAATTAGCAAGAGCATCAAAGCAGACATATTTTTAACAAGAGACCTTCATTTCCACAGCATTTTTCCCAAACCCTCTGTCTCGGGGAGGAAAAAAAATTTAAAATCCCACCCATAAGGGTGAGAGTGAGAGATTCAATTTGTCCACACAGATATCTGCCATTTCTGAGGATGGCAAATTTCCACCTCCTCGAATGAACAGGTCTGCTTTCACTGAAGGACTAATGAAGTCTGACCCCCTATTAACTATAAAAGGAGCCTCAGTTTAGTTGGGGTTTTTAATCATGTTAATGCAATTTATCTACCGCATAGGGAGACTAATCTCCACATTTCAATACATTAGTTAAAATGAGGTGGTCTCTGCGCCATTCTGGGATTAGCAAATGTACCAGGACATGCCTTTTTCCTCGGATGCAATTTTCTCCTTTCAGGCCAAGATCATTAGTGCCCCTTACCTGCAGTACTCAAAATAACCAGCAACAAACTGTATGGTAGCTGAGTCTTTTAAAGGAGACTAAATCAGTTAGGCTCCCAAATCCCATCAAAGGACAGTGGTACTTGGTCCCTTCATCAGTCCTAAATCCCTTTGGAAATCCCAATATTAATTCATTCAAAAGGATCAAATATGTCCTGTAAAACAAGAGCCTCAGTGGCTGTTCTGATAGCAGAACAGAGAGAATAAAGTTACTTTTTAGTGACTCCCAGAATATTTTCCTTTGGAAATGGCCTCATGAGATCTCCTAGTGCGCTATCATACATTAAGTTCATTTAAAACAACTGATAATATCCTGAGACGTGCAGATAATATCTCTCCTTCCAGTTATATTCGAGCCTCTGATGGCCAAATTTGGCCAACTCAGTTTTAAATACAACACCTAGAATGTTGACAAAATATGTTTCACGAGGCTGGTAAAGTGGCTGCTTTTTATTTCAAAGCCGTTGACTTCAAAGGCTGCTTGGATTGTGTGTGTGTGTGTGTGTGTTTTCTTTTAAAAATCTTCATACTGTTTCTGTCTTTTTTTCTCACTATCAAATAGATCATTACATTTTCAACACTTAAGGACAAAAATTCTTCCCTCAGATCTGCGTGGCAGATCTTGACAGTAATATTCAGCTCTTCCCCACATGCAGGGAACTCCCGTTGACATCAAGGAGAGGAACGGAGACATGTGCAGGTAGGTCTGAGGGGAATGCACTCAAACCCTCTGGCCAAGGTCTGCTGGGGAAATCTGACCCTGGTTTTCCAAAATATCCTCGAGCCTTGGGGTTTTGGGGCCCAGTTTCAGCAGCTGCCCTTGAGGGGCCATTGAACACCCGTTTGCTGATACCCTCTGCAGTCAGAATTTCGGCTCCAGAGCTCAGGAGTGCACTGACACTCACTCCCTGACATTCTCCCCATGTCACCACGGTTATTTCCGAGGGACAGCAGATTTCATTACCCACATCACCCCATTAGTTGGCCCTGCACTTAGGAAAAACCTCCTGGTTCTTTTCCCTGTTTCTCTTAGCACTGAATATTGTGATCCATGTTTACCATCAACCTTGGCATTGCTCATGTTCAGGGTTGTGTTTCTTTCTAGCCCACAAACTCACTAAAAACATGAACTTCATATCCAGTGTCAATTGATGGCCAAGGTAGGGGATATTTACTTGTTGATTGGCTGTGTTTGAACCTTTGGGGAAGACTTCACTTCATCTTATTAATACTAACAAATGATTTGTAAAACAGAAGGAACTGGGCAGACAGGTACAGTTCAAAATGCCAGGAGGTTGATGCTGCTCTCCACTAACATGTATGGCTTTTTTCATTTCTCTTTTGAATTTTACCATTAATGTATTTCCAGAACTTTACTAAGCATCTTTTTTTCCATATTTCTTCAAACAATGGAATAAAATCCAATGCCAAAAAAGGTCAAGTATGAAAAGGAATAACCCAGTCATGTTAAAATGTCTTCCCTCCAAGCCCCAGATACCATGGAGAAGGATTAGCCATTTAAATGGGCAGGGTTTTTTTTAAAAAAAGCTGTTAGGATAGATTTTTTCTTTCACTTCTCGGTTCAATCTTCCATTGTGTATGTTTAAAGAATAGCATGATTAGGGTGAATAAGTTAAATAGGGCAAATAAGGCCATGGTTAACTTAACTAGTTATATGATTAATTCTTTGCTCTAGCTGTTTTACTCACATGGGAGTGTTTGTGTGCATGTTATGAAACACATATTCAAAATCAGTGGTTCAGCTATTTAAAGTTGTAAGGTTTTTATTTATATAAATGTACATCTGTCATCAAATAGAGCAGCTTAAAGGGAATCTTGCTGAGAACAAAATTCATACCAAGATCCAAGATGATGGAGAATCAGTCCTTTAATAACCAGAGGTTTTTAAGCGCTGGTGCAAACACTTCTCAGACTTACCCTAATGACTTCTGTATAGAACTTTTGTGAAGAACAACTGCAGAGAACTTTGGTATCACGATCTCCCTGTTGCAGCCATCCCCTCGTGATGGGTTTGTCTGTGGCCTCCTCTGTGCATTAAGAGAACAGAGAAGAGCCTTGGTGAATTCATCTTTGGGAAATTTCACCCATAACTGCCCTCCAGCGAACACAAACCCTCCCTGAAGCTTTACAGGAGCCACTCCTGAGCACCAGCTCTGCACACAGCCAGTGCTGACTTTCCCTCCCTGCGCTCAGGCTCAGAGTTCAAGGCCCTGTGTGAGATGTTTGCCCTGATTTCTCCCCACAGTCAGCTACAAGCACACATGGGAGGTGACACTGTGATCTCCAGCCTGCCAGGGTGATTCAGCTGTCTGTGCCTCCACTGACTGTGAAAGACCTGGGATGATTTTATTGCTCAGTCAAGGATACCAGTTTCTATAGGAAGAGAAATCCAAGCAATGCTGAAGAGGTGCAGCCCTAGTAAATCAAGAGAAAAATAGGTGGGAATGAAGGTAAACAGCAATCCTTTAGGAGTTTCCTCATCCCTGCTGCAGCTCAATGGGTCTCAAACACAGGAGCTTGTTTCAAAAATTCAATATTTAAACAGTTATGGTGGGGCTAAAGGTCTTGTGCCACTCCCTCCTGTCATGAGCAGTTTTTGCCACCAAACCAGGTTTCAGTACCTGTATCAGGGGTTCCAGTGCACAAAACTGACAGGTCTACCACAAAAAGAAAATAGCAGAGGGTGAATACAGATTTGTGTGAGTAGATGTGCCTGAAGTTTCAAATGATGACTCTGTTGGCCGTTTATTTCGCTTGCTCTCATGTAGCAGAACCAGTGCTTGGGCTGTCCTCTAACTCTGCCTTGCAGTCTCTGCTGTTCCACACCCCTGCTTAGATAGCTCCACATGGCTTTAAATGCAGAAGCTGAACGGACACTGGCTATAACCATTTCACATGGGGCTTTTCAATCTGCCACAGCAGACAGCCAAGTGATAGGAATATCAGGATATTTAGTCTGTTAAACTGCTTTTGGCCCTGCTCAGGAAGAGAAAATTTATCAATTTTCGCATTCTGT
This sequence comes from Camarhynchus parvulus, assembly GCF_901933205.1. Classification (NCBI taxonomy): domain Eukaryota; kingdom Metazoa; phylum Chordata; class Aves; order Passeriformes; family Thraupidae; genus Camarhynchus; species Camarhynchus parvulus. The sequence continues at coordinate 29,152,415 of NC_044576.1, read as the reverse complement.
CAAATCCTTATACTAATATTTGTGTAAACAGAGGAGGAAACTCAGCATGTGGAATTCTTCAGTTAAGAAAAAGATATTTTTCTGTCTTTTTGCTGGATAATGGGAAGACTCATGATAATCTGTGACTATCCAAAAGTGTCTAAAGAGCACATCTGGCCCATTTTCACAGACTTGCCAAATTATGCATACAAAAGAAATAAATTCCTGTGTTGCAAATCAATGTATGCCTGGCAAAAAAAAAAAAAAGCTAGTTTGAATTCTAAGTTTTTTATGATGCCTGATGATCTATTTACACATAAACTCTCAAAACTTTAGTAGCAAAAAAACCCCTGACCTGACAGGTTTTTCTTCCAAATTAGTTATTGGAAAGGTATCTTTGTCTTCACCCGTATCCTCTCTGCATGTTCCTGGCAAGTTAAAAAGGAAGATTGACATTCCCTTGTATTTTAGAGCTGATATAAAAACCTACCCAAACTTCGCTCCCCTAACTTTCAGAATGCCAGCAGGAACAAATAATTATATTTGATATCACTAATTTCTGTTGGACAAGCACTGCTGAGCTGTGCTGATGCTCACTGGCATTCATGAGCAGCTCACATCAGCTCCACTGATGTTTGGGGGATGTTTTGGAGGCTGAATTGCTTGTGAATTGAATGCTTTCCTGCACAATGGGAACGAGCAGGGAAGGGATTCTCACAGAGGCAGGGCTGCTTTGGGATTATTCTGTCTGGAGCTGCAGCCCACATTCTGCAATGGCCATCCATGGGGAGACGGGATTTGGGGCTGGGGCCAGCCCCGCTGTCACACTCCTGCATCCAAGGTGGCCTTTCCCAAGGTGGGATCCGCACCCAGATGGAAAAAGAAAGCAGCTACACCTCCAACAAGCTGTGGATGTCCCTTCCCAGAGAAAGCAGACAGGACTCAGTCTCTGAGGTTACTGTTTTCATTTTAGTTTTGGGACTCGGGCGTAGTTTTTATTGTTACTGTTGCCCATCAGAACTTCTGAGAAATGCACACACCCCCCGAGGTTTAGGATCAAATGGAAAACTGAATAAATCAAAGTATTATTGATGATGGATTAAGGCCATTTCCGGCAGAGTAATCTCCTCTCACGGTGCATCTGCTGAGGAGGACTCTGTTATCCTTTTGGGCATCTTTAGGTGCATTAATTAGTGCCAGCTGTAACTGGTACCAGCTGTTTCTGCTGAGGGAGCTCCCCCTGGCATGTGCCCAGCCCTTGGGGTGCCCTTGGTCTCCCTGATGGGCATTAGGGATGCAGGAGGAGGATGTGAGCTGGAGAGATCCCTGCAGGACGAGTGTGTGAGGTGGGATGTGGCCAAAACCCCTTTCCTGACACACATGCTCTCATACCACATTAAAGCATCCATTACCTCTAAACATGAGTAATAGCATTTTTCATCTTAGTGTTCCATGCATTTCCCTTATAATTTAAGACTGTTATGAGCTAGACTGATAATCAGTCAGAGTTCTGGAATTGTTCCTGAACTATTGCAGAAGTAAAATATTACAGGGCTATTTCAGCCTGGTCAGATACTGTCTTCCTTCATACAGCTGGTACTGCCTTTTCATTCTGCAGCAAAGTGTCTGAGGTCAGGGAGTGCCTTCCTCTTTGTCTGGTCTCTATTAACTCTCTCTAGAAGATGTTGTCCTTCTAACAGATTTTTTTTCTCCCCCTAGCCTGCCTTTTTGGGACTGATCCTTTGAATTTCACAGAAACAAGCTGCTACAGCTTTTGAATGAACTTGCTGCTATTGGCTCTCACTCTCTCCCTCTTCCAGCTGGTAAGTGTTAACTCACATTGCCTTCCCTTGCAGGTTTTAATTTCTTATTCCTGGGAAGTACATTTTCACGTGTAGGAAGGGGGGAAAAAAAGAGATCCCATAAGTCCTAGCAAATCCATTTAAACACAGATGTAGCCATTTTACGGTTGTTGCTGTGACGGTTTGGCAAAGGTTATGCATACTGTGAAACCCATCTTCTGAGGAGAGAAAGGTCCATGCATGAGCAGAGGCAGGAGGAAGGTGGGACCCAGCCTCTTTTCCTACCAAACAAGCAGGGCACACTGCTTTTTTGGTAGGAAAAGGAGAACATGGAAGGGAACTCTGCCCATTACCTCTTCCACCGCACCCACCAGGATATAAATGGGGCTCAGGGCTGCTGAAATCATAAAGAGGATTTTCTGTGGGAATGGGAAGATGAAAAGGAGGTGATTTTTTGGGTTTTCCTGTTATTTTAGCAGAATTTATCCCAGACTGATAGAGGAGAAGTGTAAGTCTACCAGAGAACATCTCCTCTCTGAAAGTAGTGTGTCAATCCATGGTTCAGGCCTTCAGGCTGACATGGACATGGCATGTTTAAAAATAATTTTGGTACCCCACAGCACTGTTAAAAACCCTTGCTCATTAAGAGTAAAGCCATACTTAGTGAGCTGTGAGGTAACCCCTGCTTGTTAATTCCTTTTTCTCAGTATTTCTCATTGCAAATAAAGCCCAAGAGGAGCCAAAGGTCCCTTCCAGAATTCCTAGGGAAACACCATTCATATCTTAAGAAATTGTCACTGCCAAAAGATATATGCACAAAATAAAAAAAAAATCAACTTAAAAGATTAAAGAATCCTAAAGGTAGGGTGGATGTTCCTAAAGCTCATTGCAAGAAATGCCATTTATCGTGGTTACTTTGCCTTTCTGTGGAACAGGTGTGTTAATTTTTTACTCTTCTAATGGATTTATGTGAAATCTCATCTTGACATAATATCTAGATTTTAGTTAAAACTTGAAAAGTGCAAGTCAAATATGAAATGTAAGCCAAATATTAAAATATTAGTTAGACCAAATTAAATGTTTGGTTATTTATTTAAGATACTTTAGGACATAGTCTCAGGATGTAAATTTATTTACAGTTTAGAAAATATTTAAATACACAGAATAAATGTATTCTCCCTGATAAAATGAAGTTACTCCAGGGGTGAATTTGGCCCAGCAGGGTTTAATTTTTTCCTAACACAATCAGAATATCAGAAGTCTATTTTAAGCAGCATTCGTCTCATAAATGGACAACTTTGTTACTGTAGGGTTTATAATCACTTTGTACATTTCCCATATATGGCACAAAGGATCCAAATGCAGCATTTCCTTTGATAGCCTACAATGCCTGTTATGATTCCTATCACATCTTGTTAGGGAAATTTATCTTATGTGGTAGATTTTCAAATTACATTTACAAAACACACAAACACCAAAAGTGTCTGTGACTTAAATTAAAGATAAACTAAGGAACATACACTTAAAGACAATTACAATAATTTTGAACAATATTTGAGAGTATTTAGCCTGGAATTATTCCTTTCCCTGAGAGGGCAGCATTGCTTTGCCCTGTGCAAGTGAGGAGCAGAGCACAGCCCCAGGGCAATGTAATGGATGCAGTGATTGTGTTTAAAAGTGTATTTAAAGTGATGTGGGAAATTGTTGGGAGAGGGAGGGAAATCACCTTGACAGCTGCCATCCTCTGGTCACCAAATTCTCATGGTCCCTCCCTGTGGTCCCTGCACACATCTGTGTCCCCCTGCATCCACCAGCATTGCAGGTCTGGCTGCACAGCCCAGAGGAGGCAGGACATCTTTCTCCTCCTGCCTGGGAGGAACATTTCCAGCATCCCAAACTCCCCACCAGCCCCTGACATCCTTTCCAGATGTGTTGAGGAATGGGGAGGAACAGAAAAATCACCTGACTGCTGGTAGGTAAAGGAGGAGGGAAATACCCAACCTTTGTACCACAAACACATTCTGTCACTCCTCCAAAAGCTCTTTAGAGACTGCCAGGTCTAAAGAGGACCAGCATTACCTTAACCTTGGTCGCCTGTGGTGTGAATCTCACCCTGGTAAGAGCAGGGAGCACAGAGGGTATGTGGGAAGCAAAGCTGGTACCTGCCCACAGGTGCATCCCGGCATCCCTGCCTGTCCCCTCCCCAGAGCTGGTACCTGCCCACACGTGCATCCCTGCATCCCTGCCTGTCCTCTCCCCAGAGCTGGTACCTGCCCACACGTGCATCCCTGCCTGTCCCCTCCCCATGCTGCCAGCAGTACCGCTCCTTTCAAAGGCAGCATAGCTCCAGGCAAATCTGCTCTGCAGATTGTTTCCATCCTGTGTTCCCCAGGGTTCTGGCTCTGTCTGTGCCTTGTAGATAGAGTAACTTTGCAGCTTGTAAAGATTTGTTTGCTCTCCCACCCTCTCCCCCTACTCCCTCCTTAAATCAGTGATGCTGTGTTGCAGGTACTGGGGATGCAGTCACACCACAAGTTGTCTGTGCCAGATCCTCCTGCAGGACTGAGGATGAGCCCCCACCCCCTGAAGGTGAGCTCTTACAAAGGAGCAGGCCATGCAGAGTCAAAGGGAGGTACAGACACCCAAAGGCTGCATGTTCCTGGTGTTCGACCACAGAGAGGCCCCACAGAGATAAAGAGCGAGACGCAGACACAGCCAGTACCTGGCTGGCACCTCCCCACATCACAGAGGGGAGAAAGGTTTACTAACAATTCACATTGCAGAAATGTTTACTAACAATAAATAGCAATAATGCGATTTTATTACTTCCTGACTCCTAGTCTTACCTCCAGCCCCCCAAGAAAAAAGCCAAGCTTCTTGGAAGGGCTCCAGAGGGGAACACGGCGCAGCTGCTGCGCACAGGGTCCCTGGGAGCCCATTACCTGCTGTACCAACCTCCACAGAGGCTCCAGCTAAGCACAGGCTCTACTTTAAGGCATCCATTTTCCAACTTCTCACGCTCCAGCTGCCTGAAAAGGAGCTGAAAAAAATCCCTTCCTTCTCTCTCACTCTCTCCCACCGCACACTTGCACAGCAGCTGTAGATCCCTGTGGTCCCTGTGCTTGGAGAGAACATCATGGCAGGACAGGACTGGACCTATGGTCTGAAACTGTTTTCTGAGAAGCCAGGCTGCTTCCCCACCCTCTGAAGAACTAATTTATTTTTTCTGGTTTTCCTGCTTGACTTCTCCCACGTTTTTTTCTCTCAAACATGCAATCCTGCGAAATGTTCATTTCTGTGCTACAACAAATGATTTCTCGCCCGGCCTGTGAAGGAGTGGACACCAGTGGTGGGTTTGGGGTTGTTTTTTAGAAAATCTCCTTACACACACATCTCCTGATAACCAGATCCATGTGCAGTTCCCCTAGCTCCTCTACAGCAGGACTTCAGCTGGCAGACACTTGGAACTCTTTTTCCCATCACTGCTCAGTTTGGGAGCAGTCCTTGGCTAAATTCATGCACAATTCCAAACCCTTCCCTTTCCTCTCCACCAGCCACAGGGCAAAGTTTCACTTTTGGTGTTCAAATATTGCCAAAACCCCGTGGCTGCCACTGTGGAAGAGCCACGGGCAAGTGGACATGGCTGGCAAGGAGGTCAGTGAAGGAATGGACACCAGTGGTGGGTTTGGGGTTGTGTTTTAGAAAACCTCCTCACACACACGTCTCCTGGTAACCAGATCCATGTGCAGTTCCCCTCTACAGCAGGACTTCTGCTGGCAGACTCTTGGAACTAGGCTTTGGTCCACCACATCTTGGACTGACAGGTCCTCCAAGAATGCTCAAGTTTCAGGAGGAATTTCAGCAAACATCTACAAGGAAACAAATCCTTTCTTCCTGCAGCAGACAGGGAATGGAAAAGCTCGAGGACTGCAGCTCTCCAGCTGATACCTTGTTATGCCAAGTTGGAGCACAGAGTAAATTTCTTACAGCCGAGTTATAAACCCCCTGAAAATAGGTTTTATTATGGAAATGCAAACACAACCATGGCTATAGCAACATGAAAGGCTCTGCTATAATAATGCTTAGATCCAGCTCTTTGTGCACAATTGGCATAGAAAAGTATTTGATTTTTGTCGGTTTTTTTGCTGGTACATGTCAATGTCACTTCACAGTTGGTCTCAGTTTATAACAAAATGCATAAAAATTGTTAGTAATCCTCATTTATAGCTGGGGTCTGAGAAGCACCATCTCAGACATTACTTTACCTATCAAACATGGCTAAAACAGCTATTGACATTTGGAACCACTATTCCTGGAAGGGAAGATGTGATGTTCACAGTTAACTAAGCAGAATGTCTACTGAGTTTAGTCTCTCACACTGTAAAGCATTAGGCTGACTGAGCAAGCCTTGATAATCAGTTTGTTTCAGACAAGAAGGGAAAAAAAAGAGAGGAGAAGGGGAGAAAATCATGAAGGGAATCAGTCTAAGACATTCTGCTTTGCTGTAAATTCAAATGCTCTGCATATTTTCAGAATCCTGAGATTTCCCTAAAAGGTACCCTCATGTTTACATTTCTGGTTTTCAGTTAAAAATAAGAAGGAAAAGAAGTAGAGGTGTTTGATTGTGCTCCTACAGTTTCCACCATTTAAAGAAAGTTAGACTCTTATGGTAAGCTGTAGACCTATTCTGATCTTTGGGGGGGAAACAATCCAAATTCTATTAAGGAAATATCCTGTCAATCCGAAGAAATAAGCAGCTTTCCTCAAAATTTTAAGCACATTTTGTAGTCACCCCACCCTAAAACCTCCAAATGCAGCAAATCTAATTTCTGTGGACGGAAAGTGCTTTCAAAGGTCCATATTTTGCTTAAATTACTCAAATGAGTGAGTTCTGCTCAGCTCAGTGCATTGAGCCCCACTGGGGGAGCAAGGTTATCACCATTCAGCCACATCCTCACCTTGAAAGCAATCCCTCACCTGTGCCTGTTTTCCTAAAGCAATTTTAATGATCAGCCACATCCTTGGCACTCACACATCCTTTCCCCCATTGCTCTGTAGAAACTTTGGCAAATTTGTTTTTATTTTCACGATCCTGGCACCTCCGTTCACCAAGCATCAGCATTCCAAATATAGTTAAGATAATAGAATACTTGGAGATAACTTTTGTTTATTTGTCCTTAATTTGAATATCCCTTCCACTCAATGGGTTGATTAATGATTACATATAAAATAAATAAATTTGTATGGCCATTTTACAGATGAGGAAGCTTGGGAAGTCAGGGGAAAAAAAGGGAACACATTCTGAAAAGCAAAAAAAAAAAAAAATTGTAAAAATTTACAAAATTCATGTTTAGATTTCACACATATTTCTCTCTTTTTTTTCCTCCCCATACAATCTAAGGATGTGTCTCCAGCTGGAGAAAGCCAAGCAAGTGCCATGTGTTTGTAATACACATATAACTGTATTGGCTCTTCTGCTGCTATTGTGGAGCTCTTGGAGATACTCTGCATAAAATATAAACCTCTATAAAGGAACATAAAGTTTAAATGTAAACTTTGTGGTGAGATCACGTTGCCTGGGCCAATCTGGATTGCCTTTTCATTTTGATGCTCTGCTTCTAGAGGATCTACCAAAGGACAACCACTAAATTTTATCCAGTTTTTAAAGCTTCACATCATATTTATGGTATTATTACCTTGCACATACTCTGGCTGGACCAAGAGGTAACATTGTCTTTGTTTCCTGATTGGAGAGAGAAAAACTAAAGCCTCACATTTTCAGAAAGGAAAAGCCTTTATGGGCAGGAGACGTACAGCCATAATGAAGTTAAAAATTGGGATTTGCCTCTGGTGGGCATCTGGCCCTCCACCAGTCTCACTCAAAGCTATTTACAGAGGCTTAGAGGAATTTCCAGCAGTCTTTTCACACATAGATAGTTTGTAATAGTTTGTTGTTTGGGATCCTGGATTGTGTATTCATCAGTTTCCAATGATTTGTTGTGACAGTACTTAAAGGACTCATGAGTGATACTCTGCAGGCAACTAAATGAATAGCACATTGCCATGAGCAAAGGTATTTTTACTGGTCTTCTGCTGACTTCTATGTTTACTTTACAGCTGTGTTATTTAATATGCAGATGCTTTCTTAGTATTTTTTTTTAATTGGAATAACTGGTTCTGTCAATTTTTGAACCCTCCCAAAGGGAGGTGGTAATGTGGAGCCTAAGTGGGAACAACATTTTATTTGGTGTTGGAAATTTTGTCTGCTCATGATCTGCTGGGATTTGTCTCTTACAGACTTGTTTGGAATTTTTTTTAACTTTTCATTATTTGACTCATTTCAGTGGTGAAGCAATTAATATTTGTCTGACCAGTTTCCATAAAAATTGTCTTTTTATTTAATTCCTAACATTTTCTAGACACTCAGCCAGTCTGTTTCCTGATTTTTATAGTCTAGTTTATTGCTACTTGCCTAAGGATCTGTCATTTTGTTCTGATGCTTATTGGTCACTGATCATGTTTAATTTATTGCCACTTCCTTGTTTTCCCATCATATTTGTTGATGTAGTTATGGCTGGAGTTACATGCACACAACCAGTAATGCAATTAGGGAATACTTTGTCTTTTGGCTAACCAAAAAACCTCCCTACACATGATTAATAGATGAAATATAGAAAGTGTAGCATTTCAAAGTTACCAAAACGTGGAATATTTTACAATTCAGCCGAGTCATCTGTTTAACAGCCCCTGTTTTGTTTTGTGTATTACTCTCCCATACATATGCTTTTGGTTTTGAATCTTTATTGGTTTTGTCCTTTATTTCCACTCTTTCCTTAGTACAGACACATAGGAAATCATAACTGAAATCATATTCATAGTTTGGTGTATGGTGTGAATAGAAGCAAATACTCTCTGCTTCCATCTGAGAAGCAGACCAGGAGAGAAAAAAAAAATTAATAAATTTGTATCAGACCTGGTGCAGTGATGTTTAAAATGGAGGCAGGATCAAGTATTTATCATTTTTAATAAAAGAAATAGGTTAGGCCTGGGAAGAAAAAACAAATACAACTATCTGAAATATTCTTGTAGTGAATTGTTATCAAATCCTTGGAGCTGTTTAGCCCTTTACATTGTCAGGTAAGCCTCCCCATGGGATTTGAAGGTGTATTTATTGGTTTTGTTATTAAAAAATACATTTGAAATTTTGAAAAATACAGATCAAAATCTGGTTTATGCAGAGTATTAAATTTATACTGTTGAAGGTGGAATTAAAGTCCAGGCCATGATTTTTAAACCCTAAAACATTTTTGGCACTTTTGGTGAAAGCACAGAATGGCTGTTTAAAATCAATTTCTTTTTAACCTCATCTCTGTATGTCATCAGTTAAAAAATATCCACCAGCACTATTAATGGCTAAGGGAAATAGGTATTTCAAGGCTGTATTTCAGTGGGGTGGTGGGAGTTTGTGAGTGAAAATTCATAAAAACTGAGCTTTCAGACCGGGTAAAAATGTTAATTAATATGTTTGGGGTTTTTCAATCCTATCTGAAAGTAAAAACCATATCCATGGAAAAAATACACAAATGTGCATAAGAATTAATTGCATCAGCTGTATAGCAAAAAATCACCTGTCAATGCACTGCAATGGCAATATCTTGAACTGAACTGTGAAACTATTTAATTAGCTCCAAAACTAGCAAATAAAATTTACACTTCATGAGGTAACAAATGCTCATTGTGTCAATGAATGTAAAGGAGGAGGAGGTAGTTTGTGAAAACTCTTCCTTGGCTCTTGATAACTCTAATCCCACGTGCTCTTCCTGAATCCACAGCCCATGGAGTCATGGGATTATGGGAGACTTCTCAGTTTAATTCAAATTTAACTTCTTCTGCATCCAGCAAAGATGGAATTTTGAAAATTAAAAGCCTCAAGCATGGAAAAATTAAAAATCCCTGAAAATTTTACTGAAAAAAATTAACAAATGAAGGGCCTGATTCATAATGTTCATAGTCCAAAGGAGAGCACTCTTTAAACCCATGGTAGGTTCTTACTCACCTGACCCAGAAAGCACCAAAAACCCAAACCACTTAAAAAAAATCTTAACACAGGATCTTATGTCAGCCAATTCCATCCAGAACTCTGGATATGGAATGGGGCAGGACAGACCCTGAGCTTTTCATACTTTGAAAGCAGGTGTACATAAATTCTGGTTGGCATTTTGTATTTGTTTCTCTCTAAGAAAAAAAAATTAAGGTCCTATTAAATCCTTTGAAACATTTCAAGGCAGCTGAGCAGATTTGACCATTTTCTCCAACTCCCTGCTTTTATTTAAAAAAAAATAAAACAAAAAAACTCTCCCCAACCTGAACTCTCCCAAGCTCCCTAAGGAAATTAACTACAAAAAAACGATGCTAATGGAACATTAAAGTTGTAATGTAAAACCATAAAAGTCAGGAAATTCAAAGTTAGGTCTCCCATGGTACCTCTAAGTCTGTCACCTCATGCACATGTACCACGATAGAACTCTCAGAAATGAACAATTTGGTAAATACGAGCACCTTGCTAACTGCTCAGGTATTTTATTTATTCCTAAGGCTGGTTTGTGGCTGGGCACCTTTTGGGCACTGCACTGATGTAATTTGTGCTCAGCACAGGGCACTGAGAGCTCTGGGAGCTCCATCCCTGTGGAGGCAGAGGCAGCCAGGGCTTGTCCAAACCCAAACCCAACCGAGATGCGCAAATTTCTGTTTCTTTTATGTGCAATTTTAGCTCAAGGTTAGTTAACCTTAAGCAGCAGCCATACAAAAGCTGCAGTTTTGTTTGGGCAGGAGATCAAGTTCTTCATAGAAATATTTTAGAAGGCAAAAAAAAAAATTAGAGGAGGAGGAACTTGGGCAGCTGTGCACGAGCGATGGCAGATACCTTATTCTGTGATTCTGTAAAAATAATATTCCAGCGATAGCATTTATGAGGGGGATTTATAGGACAATTTTGCAGCCCACATGTGTATAAGAGTCACCAAAGCAATTCATATCAAGGAAAGAGGGCAACACATTTCAGCAAAGCAATTTTAACAAATATCCTTCCCGATATGCAATATATATATTTATATAATGGATGGTCTGCACACAATAAACCCAGCAGATTGGTATCTCTCCCCACTTCTACCTTTTGACACTCTCCTCAGCCCTAAGCATGAACAATGAGCTGCCACTCAATAAGCACAACTGACCGGAAGAATCAAAACAATTCTTGGAAAAAAAAAAATTAGGTTATCATTCATTAGCTCTCTATCATTTGGCCACCAGTAGGCTGCAGGATATGAGGGCCATTTAATTAGGCCCTGCACTACTCTCTGGTGTGAAAAAGGCTCTCAAAAGCTTTGATTTCCCACAGCTTCACAGCAGGAAGTTGTTGGCGATAATTGACACAGGATTTCCTTGTTAACCAGCAGCAGACATGCTGGATTAAAGCGACAGAGATCTAGAGAAGAAAGTGAAAAGAGATAAGGAGCTCGGAAAGACTTCTGCTTATTTTGCACTTGAGGATGATGAGCAAATAGCAATAACAAACTGGAGTGCTGCTCCCTGTGAGTAAGGCCTCCACTTATCAGACCCATTTCAGCTTGACTGATCAAAGATTGACTTCCCTTAAAATAACATAGGCCTGGGGTTTGTTAGTTTATTAAGCTGCAGGTTTTATGAATTATCGCAGTTTTAAAGATGGATTGCAGTTTATGTGAAGGAGTAGAGGATTATCAGGTTTTCATCTAAACAATTATAAAATATCACAGCTGAAAGCTTACTTGCAAATGACATCATTTTCTTCTGCAAACTAAACAGGTCATTGTATGCCTCCATGTAAGCATTTCCAGCAAGTGCACACATTCAGTAAAATTAAGTCTGCAGCAGAGATGATAGCTCAGTAAAATCTGTATTTTAACTTCCAAAGTGCATGAAAGCCCCCCATTCCCTTATGCTGGTCCAAAGGTAATTGTATTTAATTTTTGACTGGGACCTTTGAGGTCTAGTTACGTTAAAGAAAGGAAAGAGAGAAACGGCCTATTGAAATCTTTCCTTAAATGTGGTCGTGATAAATGGTACTGAAACAGATCCACATGAGTATAGTTAAATGAAATGTCCACTTTAGAGCAGAAACAATTATTGGATATCACTTAATAACTTAACCTTACAACAGCACATGTGGCATTAATAAAGAGCTGAGAGTAATAAAAGCTACTACTACTCCTATGCTCAGTGCACGCAGGCAGGAGTGTGTGTGCATGGGAAGGAGCCAGGGGAAAACCAGGATACCTGAGGGGCAGCAGCAGGGCCAGGACAGAGGACCAAGGCAGGAGGAGATGGGCCAGCAGCGGTGCTGGATGAGGTGGAAAGGACAGGCAGGTGCAGCAGGGATGGGACACAGGCAGACAGTCCATATATTGCATTTCAGGAAGGATATTTTCTATCCTGAGCCATAACCACAGCCCCTTGCTAGCTACTGACCACCTGTGAGCCCCCTCCTCTGAGGCAGCCCTGGATCTCCAAGGGGGTTACCACAAACCCCAGATCAACTCCCAGGGTGTATTCCCCCTGCTGGGAAAGGGGAGGGGTTGTGTGAGTGCTGCTGCATCCAGGATCCTGCAGCCAAACCCTGCCATGCCCGGAAATCTCTGCAGGATGGAGAGATCCTGGTAAAGCTGCCCATGGGGGGTGCATGTTCTGCTCTGTACTACCAATATCCTTTTCAGCAAGGACACCCAGCTGGTAAATTACCATGTGTTTTAACCAAAATGACATAGCATTAATTCCAGGGGCACTGCAAACAGAGAAGTTTTTTAAGTTCAGTTTTACATATGGAGGGTCTGCTGGATGAGGCCCTGAGAGTGGGATCCATTCAGAGACACAACATTTTGCTCTGGCAAATCAAGGTCTCATGCAGTTCCTCTCATTTGTGCTACAATGCCTAACACACACATCAATTAATTTACTATTGTACAGTCAAAATAAATAATTTTTCTTCTCATTTATCATCATTTCTAGCTTGTGTTGTCAAGTTTCTTTAGAGCCTGATGCAAATCTCAATTTAACCACTGTTGGCCTCACGTTGACTCAAGCGGGTTGTGTGCCCTATTGCTCTGTCCCATCACCAAAAAAATGGTTAGCAGAAGAAAATGGTTCTCTGGTTCAGTATTTCAGGGTGCTTGAGCAACCTGTTCTTACTCTGCCCAGAGCAGGGGCAGTTATTAACACACACACCCCCCCAGTGCAGGACTGGACCCTTGTGATGGATTAGTACCATGACAGGTCAGGTTGTAGGTGTTAATTTTTGTTTTCAAATATAAAATGTCATCATGTTTTGAAAAAGTTGGTTTTGCATATTTTGAAGGGAGAAATATTAATTTAGCAAATTTCTTGCTAATTTAAATATTTATCGTTATTGATAGTTCTTGCAGTTTTTAATGACGAAAAACAGATTTAAATTACAATTAAATTCCTTTGAGTTCTTTTAGTTACGTGTTTTTTTCAAAACTAGCATTATTGCCATGGACTTATAAACAGACTAATAAATATATTTTTTAATATTTTGAACAAAAATTCTATTCTATTTTACTTTTGACGCAGCAAATTGAGATTTGTGGTCAACTGGTAACCAGCATCACGGACTAATCCACCTTAAGGCTAGCAAAAGAGTTTGTTAATTTTCCTGGGAAATAAGGTTTCTTTAATTCACATATCTACATATGGTAGATATGATTCTTTCATTTGCTATGGCATTTGATAAAATCCTACTTTTATAAATGATGCATCTGCTTTTAATGTCTTAAATCCTGTGATTGAATAGACAAATCTCCCCCCTTGTCTTGGTTTTTTTTAATATTTAAAAGGCCTTATTGCCTTAAAACATACATCAAGAAACATTGTAATAGAGAAATACACTTTTAAGACAAAGTGACAGATTTACATATCTGTGTGATGTGACTCTCTTGACAACCAATAAATGTATTATATTGATGAAGTGAATATGTTCTCTATCTGGTCATTTTCAACTGGAAACTAATAACCAGCATCACCGTATCAGGCATGCAATAACCTGGGTTAAAACTAGGTTCATCAAATAAATCACTCAGGAATTTTTCTATTTCTTTCCCAAGACACGTTGCACATCTGCTTAGTGAAAGGAGGAAAGAAGCAATATTTCTTTGATCAAAGTCTTTTTTAATATCCTTGTATCTGTCCTTTGGGAATGCTATCTCTGGACTTTGGCTGGGCAGAGAAGCTCAGCATCTCCTGAAAGGTGCTAAGCACCCTTTTACTGCCATCCATGCAGCAGGAATATTCTGTTCCTTGCAAGATAGGGCTCCTCCAGAGCATTTGCTGATGCTACATTACTTCCTAATGATCCAGGAAATGGCATAAATTCAGAATCTCTGAAAACAAAACACAAGGTGTTTTTAATGAGTCCCAGTTTATATCAACAGCTTTCAGGGGGAATAAAAAATAATAAAAATTTTCTAAGGCTGAAAAGAATACTGTATTAAATTTACCCCAAGCCTCTATCTCATAGACATGAAACACCTATACATATGTAGAGATCTCTAAGAAACACTTTGAAAAGCTACATTGTGCTTTTAACTTTTTTTTTATAAAGTCTTATTAATATCATTTAGAGTAGCCATGTGGCTGCCTTCCTGCCTGGCCTCTTTTACTGTAGGCTTGGCAGTTGTTACCCCAAGCACCACACATGTGTGGATGGAGCTGAGCGTGGGCAGAGGCCATTTCACTGAGCCAGCTGGGCTTTGTCATATTTCAAAGTGGCAACCCTAATGCCTCTTCTTAGGGGATACAAATCCTGTATGAAATTCCCAGTCTCGAGCCAAGGCCTGGCCTGGCACAGGAAAATCAGGGTTTTTTTCAGGTGAGGGTGAGTGCAGAAGTCTATAGACCATGGGGGATTTTAAATGTGCTTCCATTTCTGCTGGAGTTGGGGCAGGACTTGAGGATTTGCAGGATCAAAGTGTGAAAGTGCAGCCCCCTCCCACAATTTTTGCTGTGCATAGAGGGCTTTTCCTTGACTGATAGCCACAGCCCAGACTGGTTTCAGGTCAGAAGTATGTTGAGAACAGGCAATGAATCTGGTGAAGGGTCTGGTAAATAAGTCCTGTGAGGAGCAGCTGAGGGAGCTGGGGGTGTTTAGTCTGGAGAACAGGATGGCCAGGGGGAGCCTCACAGCTCTCTGCAGCTCCCTGACAGGAGGGTGGAGTGAGGCGGGGGTTGGTTTATTCTGCCATGTCTCAAGTGAAAGAATGAGAGAAAGTGGCCTAAAGTCGCCCCAGGGAAGGTTCAGATTCAATATCAGAAAAAAAATTTTGCTGAAAGAATGTTAAACATTTGGTTGCCCAGGGTGGTGGTGGAATTGTTGTCTCTGGAAATGTTCAAGAGCCATCTGGATGTGGTACTTGGAGATTTGGTGCAGGGGTGATGGTGGTGGTGCTGGATTTTGACAGATGCACTAAACCATCTTGAAAGTCTCTTCCAACCCTCATGGTCCTGAGATAACACAGAGAGGGAAAGTGGCAGCTACATTGCTTTTCTTTGTCCTGGAGCTTGCTAGCTGGTAAATGTGGCAAAGATAGAGTTGGGAGTGCATCGAAGAGCAGCCTCTTGGCCTCCTGCTGTATTCCAGACCCACAGTTCTCCCAAGAGACTGGATGCCCTCCACCTCTCCATTGCTGGAAGAAGCAAAGCCATGCAGGAAGCACAGGTCAGGTCTGCTGAAGACTCCTGGGTTTCTACAATCTATTTTCCTTTTTATGGTGGGGTAGAATGATACAGATGCAAGCCAAAAAAATGGATAGGAGTTGGTTTCACAGGCTTAAGGTCAAATGCTCAAATAAGTCTTAAATTAGACTGTATGGATTTGGTGTCGCTTTTCTTGCTGCTCCCTAGGTGCTACCTGAGAATCAGATCTCATGTAAATTATAGTGAGATGTATAATGGGCCAAACATTGCATTTCTAGGTAGGGCCTGGGGCCATAAAGTCACCCTACACTTTTCATTATAAAGCACCATTTCCATCAACTGCACAGCCAGACTTTTGTCCACTTTGCGTGTCTGGCTTGGGCTTGGAATTTTGGGTAAAACCATGGTACAAAACATTCAGCAAGGATTTCCTTCTATAGTTAAGGATGTGTCTCCTGCAGTTTTGTGCAAATCCATGCCCACTCAGCTTTGGCATAACTGTAAAACTCTAACATTCTGCTTACCAGAATCTGGTTAGTTCTTCAGAATTCTCCCCAGTTAGCAGCTCACATGCAGCTGGACCCTCTTATGAAACAAGGAGAATATTATGAGGGGATAGAGGCAGACAGACCTTGAACCATTTTTCTGCTAGATCCTGCCTTTTTATATAAATATATAAATAAATAAAAGTGCAAATCTACTCTGCTGGCAACAAATAGGTGGGAAACCCACATGCTAAGCTGAGTTCTCAGCCCTCTCTTAAGGCGGCACCATAGATGGGATAACAATCTACCAGTTCTATTTATTGTACCAGTTACAGAATTGGCAAAACATATAATCTAAAATCAAAATAAAATCCATTCAGTCTGTATATGTAACAGTATATATGGGATACAAATGACACACAAGAAACAATAAAATTAAATTCATAATCCATTTAAATTCATTTAATCTATATTTTCACTTAAAGAGCTCTTAAATGTTAGTATTTTAAAGAAAGTATAATTTTCCAAATAAACTGTTAGGTAACATAGCCAAGGAAAAGCAGACATGAAGTTCTGGCAATGCTTTTTTCTTGCATTTGTATGTGTGTTTCAAGCCAATTCAGCTGAAAATGTACCACCAAAGGCAGCAGTACCCAAGTGTAAGGTTTTTGGGTAAGCTGCAGTAATCTGTGATACCCTCTTTACTACCACAAACTGAAATTCAGAGTGGTGCTCACGAGAAGATTTCCACCCCATCTAAGATCTGAAGTTAATTCCCAGTGCTACTGATTCCACAGGGCTTCTATCTTTGTTCAGGAGATAAGTGAGATTGAAAAGCTCCCAGCAACTTGACTAGGGCCCAGCAGATTTGGATTAATTTCACTCAAAGATTTTCCTTAACTGGATGTCATACAACTTTTAAAAAGTCGTTTGCTACTGAAAAAAAGGGATCACAGAACTGGCATGACATTTAGGAGAAAAGGAGAAAGACCCACTTATTTTGACCTGGAGGTAAATGGTGGTTGGTTTGACATCGTGGTGAAAATATCTGTGTGCATCTGCATAAACAGGAGAATGCAGTTACCTGAGGAGGGGAAAAGAGGAATATTTTCCTATCTGTTGATAGCAATGACAGAGGCAGCTTTTGTCAGTGCTCCCAGCTTAAGTTGCATTTATTAAAAACTAGTAGCTGTACTAGTAGCTTGCTTTGTTTTTTAACTCCTAAACATGAAAAGCAAATGTGAATCAACCTCTTTAAATTAAATATGAGAAACAATTACGTTTTGACAGTTTAATTGCATTCTTCCTCCAACATGGCATTCTAAACAAGATACCACATGTATTTAGCATGCTGATTATATTTTTAGATTGTTTTGCAATTAAGAAAGTATCCCTAAAAGAGATAAAATAATTGGCTGACTAAATCACTATTTCTTGAGGGAACAATATTAAGAAATGAATGTTGAATGGCTATATCCATAATAATTAGCTTTTAAATCACTGCTTAAAGGTTTTAGGTTTTAGCCTTCAAAATTGTATCTGTCATTCAATTTGCTGCATATTATTCAACTTTGCTTATGTAAAAGAAAAGAAGATCCAACTACTTGCAACAAAACAGCCTTCAGTGCTACTGACAGAATCTCATGACTTTCAATAGCAAAAACACCCAGGCACCCACAATGTTTTTCATTAGCACTGTCCTAGTCTGTGTCTCTGATGGTCATTGTGCTATTGATGTCAAAAATAGAAGAAAGGATATTCTCTTATTACAATCACTGACTATTCAAGCACATTCCAGCTTCTCTGGAGTGGACGGTGACCTTCAAGTTGCTTTCATTATTTTGCATAAGTCACTTTCGTAGGTTTTTTTGATTAAAAAAAGGAAGGTTGAATACCAAGATGTTTCATGAGTTTCTGTCATTTTTCCTCAACACTGGATTCAAATAGGATGGTGGGATCTGAGTTTGAAAATGTGCACCCCCAAATCTTCAGGTTAAAACCACCTCTGGTTGACAGAGGAGTTTGGTATTTCTTCCAAAATTTCATTTTAAAAATAAATTAATCTATTTAAAAGATACACATTGGAACCAAACTTCTGATTCTGTTGGAACAAAATTGTGTTTATAATTTTCATTTCAATCCACAAGAATCTCCCAAACATCCTCTCTTATTTTTACAAAATATTTTTGTCTTTTCATACTGACAACAAACTAAAAAAAAATCTCACTTCATTCTAGTGAAGTCAGTGCAAGTTTTTATCCTGAGCATATTCTATGTAAATTTGTGCAAAGCCAAGTCAGTATTCAGAAAAGACACACAGTAGGCTCATGATTCACAACAAGACCATATGGAATTTCCTGGAACTTGATTTTGAGGTATCAAATAAAATTGTATTTAGGAGGAGGAAAGTGAGAGGCTGAACTGCAGCTGAGTCTGAAGCAACAATGCAAAGACTTTTCGCTAGTAATATAAAGTTTGACCTGCTTGCAATGCTCTTCAAGGTGCATTGATTTCCTACTGAGGTGAATACAAAAATATGTGGGTAGAGATGCCAGCAGTTCATGGATGAGTGATTTGTGAGGGGAAAGAGAGGTGAGCCCAAACACACAGGACAAAGTGAAGATATGCTGGTGAGAAGCAGAATACAACAATGCAGAAGGGTTTAATCAGCTGAAAATGTTCCCAGTGCTGGAGCAGAGTGGGTCTGTTCCAGCAGGTTTGAGAGCAGGAACCACATAGGAGGGGAGAGAGAATTGGGATTGCCCAGTAGACAGAGCTGGAATGAGCCCACAGACATTTCAACACAAGCTCACAGCATCACACTCTACCTATTCTTCTGTAAAAGGCCTGAGAATGCATGATCCTCGCTGGCTGTTGAAATAAATGCCTTTCAGTACTCTAGTGCTTTGTAATTCTATAGAATAACTGGCAAATTCAGGGTAACAAGAGATCTTTATTTAGTGCACAGTTCCAAGTGCAAGGTCCCACAGAAACAGTGGGGTAACAAGGTACCTCATCACCTGCAGGAAATTATTTCAGAACTGTTTCCAAACTGGGATTTGGAAAGAAGGAAATGGTGGCAAGATACAGCCATGAGCTCTTTCCACCCAGCACTGCTGAACTGCGAAAATCATGATGAAAGTCATGATAGGAACCTGCAAGAAGCCAGAACACCTCATACATGCTTCTGGCTTTTCAACAGCAGCTGTGCCAGTACAGGATATTTCTTCCCCAAGGACCTCACCAAGCTTGAGAGGATGGTTCTGTGTTTTGCAGGCCAAGATCTTACCTATCTCCTCTTTAATTGAAAGACTGTCTCCTAATTGCAAATTGTCAAAAACAGCTCCAACACTGCAGTGGCTGGAGTTGGAACAGTTACACTCAAATGAGCTTTCAGGTAACAGGTTTTGGGGGCAGATTATCAATATCTGAGGGAAGATGGCTTCTTCCATGCCAGCTCCTACATGGCAGCCCCAGCATCTGTAACTCCCTTGGAGTAACAGCCTGCAAAGCCCTAAATCATCCTGCACCTTGTGCTGCCCCAGCCTTGCTGGTATTCCAGCCAGGGCACCAGGTGGCATAAGATCAGCAACGAGACCACCCTAAAACTCAATGCAGAGATGTGACAGCTCATCCAGAGAGAAGAGAAGGTATTCATAAACCAGGTCTCAGCACTTCAAGAGTTTTATCACCAAAATCCCCCTACAGAATGGAGACAGGGAGGCAGCTCAAGTAAGATTTCTGTCTCTGTGTGCTGCCTACAGGAAGCAGGCAACAATTTCTCCATAAGGTGCTTAATGCAAGGGGCTAAAGCAGGTGGGAATGAGCCTGGATGCCAGTGGCCACCTGGAGATGCAGGAACAGCAAGCTGATGCTCTCATGGACCTGTTCCTTTCTACTGCAGCAATAAAACTGAATGAATTCATGGATCTGCACCATGTTGCTGGGATTCCTTCCCCAGCTCCATTAATTCAACAGATGTGATCCAACCTAAGTCCACTGCAGAAGAAAAAGACATGGTGAACCTCTAGTTCAGGTTTAAATTTTAGAGTAACAACAGGCAGTTTTTTGGCACAGAGGAGAGATTTAAAATGAGCACAAATTGGTGAGCTACAGATTGAAAAAGGGGACGAATTATTGAGATTTGGGCCAGATATTTTGGGAAAAACACACCAAAAGTAATATCTATTCTAAGGAAAAATACTGATAAACTGTGGAATTACAGTCCAACTCTTTCTTCTTTTTCCTAACAGTCTGGAGTATGCCTCATAGCTCATCATATTTTTGGCTTCTGGCACATATTTTATTAACTTCTATTATGTACAGAAACAAAACAGACCACTATTTTGAAAAAATGCTGTGAGTAAAAAATGAAATAGAATGGCATATTCAAAGAGTAATTAACTTTCTTTTCTCAAGAAAGTTAAAAGCTGAGAAGAGTTTGAGAGACTTTTGCACACAAATATTACACAAAAATATGAAGCCATTTGCATCCACATTTGTCAGCCATGTGAATTCCCCTGAGATTCAGTTTGGCTTCTACATTTAAAGCATTACAGGTACTGAAAACTGAGGATGAAAAATTTGGCTTGCTATCAAACCCCAGTTTGAGTTTAGATGATGCAGGAGAAATCAACACAGTCATACCTCCCTTAACTCATTCCAGTCTGCTCAATTACTGTCACCAGTAGAAATTGCTTTATGCGCCAAAACCCTTTAAGCCCAGCACAGCCTGATAAAGATGACTGCAAAGCTAAGAGACTGTAAAACTATCAGCATGAGATGAATACTGTTAGGTACAAAAGACATCCAGAAACACAGGTCTGGGGGTTTTTCTGATCTTGTTGTTCCAGAGACCTGGTCTAATCTGAGAAACTTGTAGGTGACACACAGATTACAAAAAGCTTGGGCATGCAATGTTATCAGCTGCCTTGTGATCAAGCAGTGAGACTACCAGCATGGTAAACCCTGCTACTGATGGCATTGGTGTTGCTGCTCCTGTTATTCTTTCATAGTGAGCATTTTGCCACACACGCCAAGCCCTGTCTGCTCCTAGGGGTAATACAAGCTAAAGACGTTCTGGAGAATATTCAAGAAAATTCCCAGTAACTTTAGCAAAGGAAGATAGGTGTACAAGGCAATAGGCCTATTTTTAGAAGTCATGCAAAATGAAGGAGGATAGGGCACAGACCTGAAAGCCTGTTAGATAAATAAAGATGTGATCATAGAATTAAAGAATATTTTGGGTTGGAAGAGACCTTAAAGTTCATCTAGTTCCAAGCCCCTGCCATGGGCAGAGATATCTTTCCAATTGGACCAGGCTGTTAAGAGCCCCATCCAGCCTGCCTTGAACACTCCCAGGAGTGGCACCTCCACAGCTTCTCTGGACAACCTGTTCCAGTGCCTCACCACCCTGACAGGGAAGAATTTCCTCCTAATATCCAATTTAAATTTACCCTCCTCCAACTTAAAACCATTCCCCCTTGTCCTATCACTGCATGCCCTTACAAAAAGTCCCTGCAGAAATAAATTATCTTTTCATATAAAAATCTTCTAAAGCCCGTTTCCAGAAGAGTAATAGAGCTGCCAGTCCAACACCTGCAGGGTTGGAAATAATTTACTTAGCCCCGCCGACTATGAGGCAGGTTCTTCATTTGACGAATGGCCCAATTAAACATCTGTTAATCACCACGTTATCTCGAGGTGGAATACCTGCTTCTCCTATCCCCTCTGCCTGCCAGATAACATCGGGGAGCCCCCAGGACAGCGGTGGGCAGCCCAGCAGGGCTGGGAGGGGGCGCCTGTGGGGCTGAGCCTCCCTCCCCCTGCACACAACCTCGCCGTAACCTCGGCTCCTGAACCCCCGTGTACGTTTTAGGCCTTGATAATAAAGCAACATCTGCAAACTTACAAGTGCTTTACTCGAGTTAATTGAGTAAATTGAAGCAAGCTGCGGTGCAGGGGTGATCTATGATCCCAGGTTGCGGGCCGAGAAGGGAGACAACAGATTTACTGCAAAGACAGTGGGCGGCCTTTTGTTCGGGCCCTGGTTCACGGGAAGTTTGAGGTCACGAGGGATTAAAATATCTTCAGAAACAAATGGAATAATTTGGCTGAAATATAAGGCACGCAGTGCCAGCTCATGCCAGGAAACCTGGGGTGATTTATGTGCCTTCAACCCAACACATTTTTCTGATATCTGCCCCATTAGGTTGAATTTATAGATTTTTGGGAGAATATGTATCCTCGTCTATGCTATTCTGACATGTTTGTGCCCTGGGGAGCAGTTCCAAGGATTGCAAAATAAATAAAAGGGTGCATTACCTTGTATTCACAATGCTGTGTTCACATCTCAGGGGAGGAAAAAGAAAAAAAAGGAAAAGGGAAAAAAAGCCAAACTGAAACCAAGCCATACCAAACTTCCAACCTCCTATTTACTATACTTGTTTGGGAATTACTTATTAAAAAAGACATTAAACAGGTAATGCTCTTTCTCCTATAATCTGTACAAGTCATTAAGTTTAAGCACAATTCGCCACCTTGAAGCAATTGGATACATTGTAATTTGTTTTATGGTCTCGCAGATGCAAGGTATTTGCCGAGCTATAAATACATAAAAGTGGTTTATACGAGCAGCCCGTACCCTGCACGAGTCAGACAAGGGAGAGCCTCTCCAGGTTTCCCCATTCCCAGGCGCACACACACGCACACACGGCCTTGTACACTCTGCTTATTTATATTTTTTAAAAATTTTTTTTTTGTTTTAATCCTGCCTCCCTTTTAGCGGGATATATTGTCCCTTTTGTAGTTTCTCTGCTGCTTTATTAAATCCCAGATTCCTTACAAAACTGTACAATTTTAATAACACAAATCCACGCAGGCCGTAAAGCTGTCGAAACGTTGGCGGCACCAGCCGCGATCAGCTGCGCTGATATCACCAGCCCTGATTAGCCAGGGCCGGTCACGCGACAAGGTTTTATTACAAGTGTCATTTACGTTTCTGACAGTTTTACAAGGCTTAATGGCTTTGTATTAAATACATTGTGTTTCAAGGAAACTGACGGTTCGGGGTATCTTGTAAATACAATGCTGAGGCATTTCTTCCGAAGCAACGCGGAGGGAAAATGAAACATCCAGTGTTTCTCTTGTAAACACGGACGTTTAGCCAAAAACAAAAGTTCACCCCAGCCAAAGCTTGAGTCCAAGTATCAAAATAAAGCTAAGAAAAAAAATTTGTTGTTTTTTTAATATATATTTATATATCAAGATACAGATGTCTTGTAACACACCAAAACTTTTTGTAGCAAAAGCATTAGCAATCACTGAAACACCTGAGGCATGTTCCCCACAGAAATTAATGAGAAAACACTCTTTGCAAAAATTTGCAACAAAAACCTGATTTATTATTTGCTTCCCTTACAAACAAAAAGCAATGCCTGGGGGCACTAAAGTATTTCTGTACTTATTTACCAAGGTGGTATCCATTTTTAATCTCATGAGGAAACCTTTCCTAAGCTGATTGTTTCTCATATGTTTTAATCAAAAATGAGGATGAAATTCACAACATTACCTCTGTTTCTTCTTGGATTTTGGTGTTCACTTGAACCTAAGATAGAGATGATTAGAAGAAAACATATTTAATGACTTTGTAAGTCAAAATCCAAATTAAAATCTCTACTTTTTGGCATAGAACAGTCACTTCAGAAATTAAAAGGAACCCCTCAACCGGAAAACCACCTTGTCTTGAAGCAGATAGGCATTTTCACAGCAAAATCAAGAGCAGACTGACCATTTCAGGCCTGTGCATCAAGTGTAAGTTTTGCCCCCACAGAGTATCTACTTACGCATGTAATAATTCTCCAACTGATTAAATTTGTGCAACTTGTTATTTACTATATGAATTGGGTTATTAATCCCAGATGTATTTCATTCAGTGCTGTTTCTGTGCCAGTTTCTCAACAAACAGCAACAATATACCTTATCATTTACACACACAGGCTTTATTAGTTTGATAATATCAACTTAATAAAACTGGTACAGTCTATATTACAGCCTTTTCTTTATGTGGTGACCAGTATGAATTTACTCACACCACTAGAAATTCTGCCATTACCAGAGGAAGGAATTCTTTTGCTACTGCACCAGAAGACACAGTAGAGATTAACTATTTAGGTTAAATAAACCAGAGTGACCAAACAGTACTCTCAAATGAAAATCTAAAACCAGCATTAAAAATTAGTTTACCTTGAGACTGAAAAGATTGGCATTGCTTATTTGTCCAGCTTGATATGAGTAAAACACTAGAGCTATTTTAGTGCTTTTTGAGTGTAAAGTTCCTTAAGGTCTAAATTCATGGAGAAAAAGATAAATCAATATATGATCACTTTCCATCTTTGATGACATCAGGGAGCACTAAGAGACTTGCTGTCTTGTTTTACCACAAGCGTACACTCATTAATTTCAACTTTAGATAGTTTCTGGAGATGATTTTGGCATGTCCTTGTATTTATTACCATTGACTTTTTAATCACATTATTGATAAGTTAAAATAGGCTCAGCCATTTGATTCACCCTAATTCTGCACACATCATTCCAGTAATGTCTGTGGCCCATCTCCAGATGATCTACTGAACTGACAGTTCCCAGTGCAAAAGTATTAAAGTGCTACAGTGTCCATAGAAATTCCCCCCAAATGCTGTAAAAGTACAAGAGGAAGACAGGTATTTGGGATAAATCATGGTAGAGTACTTTTAGTGAAGTAAATCTGTCATTGCTTGCCCAGTGGAGCTTGCAGGCTGTTTTGTCCTTCCTTCCTTCCTTCCTTCCTTCCTTCCTTCCTTCCTTCCTTCCTTCCTTCCTTCCTTCCT
This sequence comes from Camarhynchus parvulus, assembly GCF_901933205.1. NCBI lineage: Eukaryota > Metazoa > Chordata > Aves > Passeriformes > Thraupidae > Camarhynchus > Camarhynchus parvulus. Next base: position 29,127,539 of record NC_044576.1, on the reverse strand, counting down.
TCCTTCCTTCCTTCCTTCCTTCCTTCCTTCCTTCCTTCCTTCCTTCCTTCCTTCCTTCCTTCCCACCACCACAAAAGGACTGAATGTAATTTATGTCATTCTTTAAGGCTTTCTCCTCCATGGAACCCTCTGGAACTCATCCTCTTCCCAAGGTGCCTGCTCCCCATCCCCATCCAACCACAGGACGCCCAAAGGGTTTCCACCCTTCCAACCTGCCTCTGACTCCTTTGCTGCTGCTGTACAAAAATCCCTTTCACCTCATGCTGGTGATTTTCTGCACAGAGATCTGCCCACTGTTGAGTAGAAACTTACTGGCAGAGGTTCTTCCAGCCCAATGCCTGTGGCAGCTCCATCACTTTTAGGCTGGTGATGGGGAAAGGAGCAGCCACACTCCAAACCCTCTCAGGTGGCCACCAAGGTGGGACCTGCAGGACCCATTCTCAGGAGGGTGCTGCTCTCCCACCTCCTGTGCCAGCACATTGCTGCTGTGGCTGAGGGACCCCTCTGAGGGGTGACAGCTGAGCAGAGTGTCCTTCCCGCTCCTTATGGCTGCAGTGCCCAGAGCCAGCATCCCTGGCCCCGCTGCCTGAGCAGCAGGTTGGGAATGGGCTGTTCTGTGTTAACGTTTGGAAATGAAAGTGAAAGCACATGTGAGACCTGCTGAACAGAACAGCAGAACTGGAGACTTAGCTGTGTGCCAGAAGCCACAACCAGATAGAAATCACAGGTTAGTCAGGAAATTACTTGCATTTAATTTGGGGCCATGTCTCCTGGGAGGAGGCTGGCCTTTTCCTGTTGTGCAGCAATGTTGCCCCTGGGTATAATTTGCCTTTTTCATAAGCAAGGGTGCTATCTCCTCCTTCCTCAAAGAGACCTTTCAAAGCCAGCTGAGGAGAATCAAATGTGGCACATTAGCAACAGGACAATGGCAAAGTCATTATAAATTGACTTCCTTACTGTGAGCTGCAGTAATCTGGATGTATTACTAGCATGATTCTGCAATAAAACCGAAGCAGCCGGTTCCTCCACTGGAATTAAAACCACCCTCTCCCTACTGACTTCAGAGAGGTAAGGAGTGCTCCCATCCTCTGGGGATGAGGTGAGGAGCCCAGCACACAAGCATTCTGCTCCCTGTGTGTGTGCCCAAGGGCAGGAGGCTTTCCAAGCTGGTGTGGACATGGGCACAGTGCGCAGACTGCTCTGTGAGTGCCAAAAGAAGCAGCAGCAGCCTCATCGGTGCTTCCTCCCACCCCACATCTCTGCTGGGCTGCAGTAAGAGATGGCACCACAATTACCACAAAGCTGCTTTTCTTCCTGACAAGGAGCTGCCTCAGTGATTGAGGAGGACATCTCTGACTGCTATAATTAAGAGCTGGAGCAAAAGCTGATGCCCTGCTCTGGTTCACCAATTTCCCAAGTGCTCCATCAGCAAGGCTGTGTGTGCCAGTGGCTCCTCAGCAGAGCCAGGGCTGGAGGAGCTGTCTTTAAAGCCAATCCTGTAAGGTAAAAGCATCTGCCAGTTTTTCCCCTTGTATTTTTTTCCTCACACCTTCCACACAAACAATGGCAGCTTTTACAAGCATGTGCCTGCCATAAAATGAGGACTTCACTGTAAAAATAATGTTTCATTCAAAGCAAACAGGTTTTTAAAGGTGTGTTTTCTGCAGGGCAAGGGGTTTTTAAAAGTTCTCTGCTCATGCTTCCAGAGAATTCATTAAAATGTTGCTCTGGATCAAATGAACAAATTCTTAATATAGTTGCAAGTTTTTCCTGCTTCTTAACTTATATTCAAGAATTAATGGTTGTGATCAAGTATAATTACCACATCAATTGAAGATGTTTTGGTACCACATGTATTCTCTCTACCACTTCTTATAAGCAATTATTCAATGTCAGCAACTTCAAATTTTGCAGCTTTTTGGCAATTATTGACTCCCAGTGTCCCTTGCAGAGAGCATCACTCCTTTACATCAGTGGGGTGTGAGGTTCACGCAGAGTTCATTTGCTGGAAAAGCCAAATCTCAAATTCTGATATTAATACATCCCTCTCCATAAACTGTGACAAGATTCCACAAGATCATCCCATTACCAAAATATGAGCAGGATTAGTCACATGGGACTCCAAAATTAGTGACTTGCATGGAATCTGCAATGATTACTTTTTTTCTTAAGAACTGATTTTGGGCACCCGCTCTTTCCATTCTGCACAACCTGAGCCATCCAGCAGCTCAGTCTCATGGACAGAGATGTCCACCCCATAGCACCAATGTTCCTCTGTTCCCAGAACTTTTCAGACCGCAGTAAATAACAAAACAATGAAATAAATTAAACAGAAGCAAACAAAACAAACCCACCAGTGCAACCCACTGCAACCTCCCCTGCCTTAAAGGAGTTAATGAATTCCAGTTCGGTATAAGTTAGGATAACCATGACTTTCCCATGGCAATAAAAGTCCATATTAAACTCGGGTCTTGGTTCCCCAGGCCTCACACAACCTCATTTTCAGGTCAAATTAGAGGACACTGGTGGGAGTTTTGCCACAGAGGTTGGGAAAGGAGATCCCTTGGTCGATGTGATTCAGTCCCAGGGACTGAAAGAGAACAGGACCAGTCCCACCTTGGACTCCCAACACTGGGCCCAGGTAACTGGAACCAAGCTGGTTGAGAAGAAAAATAGACTCCTTCTTACATTTCATAAGTTCTGCTCTTCACATGTGCTTAAGAAAACCTATTTACAGTATTAAAACAATGTAGACCATAAAAGAAGTTTAGTGGGCTACCAAAAAATTGGGTTAAGCCCTCATCGAATTAAAAATATCCCACAAGCTGTGAATCTATGGGGGCAATTTAAGACAATTTTTGAAAGTAATGTCTCCTGGGATTAAAATATGGAGGTTTTATTTTCTTTTTTCCTTTATAATTTCTGCAGAATTAACATCTGACTGCAGGCTTTAGCTGTGGCTTGCTTTTAGTAACATATACTGTCACTTCTCTTAAAAATATTCTAATTTTTCTTTCATTTTTCCCCCTTTGTCTACAATGTGTGTAAAGAAATTGACCGAAAGGAGAGGTTAAGAATAGTTCCCTTTTTTCCAAATCTATGTTGATTGAATTAAAATGTTTTGAATTTTATTGAACAGGGAAAAGGAGATTTTTAAAAGCCTATCTGCAGCCTCCCATAAAAGCATTTTTTTTAATAAAACTTCTGTTTAAAAAGTATGTTATTAGCAGTATATCCTGTGCTGCATATTAATAAAACAATGGAATTTTGTATTTCTTTTTCTCATAAATTACATAATTCAAACCTTAAAACACCTTTAATGAACACTGACTCGGCATGTGGCACTTAATAAAACTGGGCTAAACTCGTTTTCTGCCTGACAGGCTACCAGTGGAGAATGTGCCCTACAAGTAAATGATTAAGAGGCAGAAATCTTTTCTGGACTACTATTAAACACTTCAAAGATTTTCAAAGTCAGATAAAATGAAAAGCAAATGTGTTTCACTGCCTCTCAAATACCTCAAATGTTTTAGCAGGTGCAAGCAATGAAACCTTCTGTAGTGACAGCACTTTAGGGTCTGCAAAGTGCACCCTACTGAATTATGGGATTGCAGGGCTGACTTCATAAAAATTCATGATTTTAGATGAGGAGAGATGCATGTCCTTAATACCCATCTACATATGTAGCACAGAAGGAGAGTCCCCTTGTGTCTCCCGTGTCACTTGTCTTAACCCTCGCTGGCACTGCAGGACTGTTTAATGTAGGGTTTCACAGCCTTTAACCCCTTCCAGCCTTGCTTTTATTTGAAGCCCTGTGTGGAAGAGCAGGCAGAGGGCCCTGTCCTCTGTGCTGTTTGTGCCCCAGCAGACATTGCAGTGTTTGAAAATCCAGGAGCTGTCCCTGGGAACCTGCCTGTCCTGGCAGTGAGGCACAACTAAACCTTGTGAATCTCCAGCCACACTCTTCAGTCTCCCCAAGCCTCAGTTTCCCCTCTGGGAATGGGGAGCAAGGCTGGTTTTTGCCTCACAGAGTATTACTTGTACTCAATACCACAGAGCCCACAGGTATTAAGAAAACAGGGCTGGATTTTCAAATGGCACTTGCAGTCTAAGACAACTGAGGAAATTTCTTTAGTATTAATTTCCCTGGCATATAGAAGAAAGTCTACACATATTAAATAGTTGTTGCTGCTTTGAACTTTCCCTTCTAGAAAACTGTAAATGAAAGTGGGGCTTATAAAAGCAAAGATAGGTACCATCTGGGCAGGTGCTGGTAACTGCTCTCAGGCTCTGCCAATTTACCAGACCATATAGCTCAATCTCAGTCTGTAACCACTTGGATTTGGATTCAGGAGGACTTTATCAGATGGCTGAATGGGTTTTGAGAGCAGGACAAATAGCCTCCTTCTTGGGCAAGTTTGTTCCGTTTCCTCTGATTGTGCTGTGCTTTAACATTTAACTGAGAAATATTTTGTTGGGGATTAATAAATGACCAACACAAACCAAACACACTGCAGACCAGAATGTTATGGGCTACCCTAACCAGAGAAAAAGCAGGACAAAGTGGTAGAACAGTTTTTAAGCAAAGTATTGTGAAATTCTGCCATGATTCTGTATTTATCAGAAGGTGTCAGAAACGAATTCTTTATATATTCTCATTAAATGCGCTGTAAATATGTTTTATTTACTTGCATCCTAAAAGGAACTATGTAGCTGATGGATCACATTTTCCTGGGCTGCTGAGAGGATATTTCCCTCCCTGCATCTCCAGCCAAGCCTGACTGCCTGGTGTGTGTCCTGCCCAAGAGGCTCAGTGGAGATGGCTGCACACCTTGCTGCTCATGGCAGGGGCTTAGAGAAAAGGGCATGAGAGTGTGACTGACCCCATAACATAACTCCCTAACAGACTCAAACTCTGAGCTACTGCAAACAAAGTGCTGCAGAGGAAAAGGGACCTTCAATAAGTGGCAATACAAGAGGGGAAGATCGCAGATTTAATAAAATCTCATTTTCCCACTACTCGGCATCCTTGGAAACGATTTACCTTCGTGTCAAAGTGCTAAGTGGAGTGTCCAGCATTACCTCCCTGATGAATAACTACATGCATGGTTACCTTTAAAGCCCCACTAACATAACTACATGCAGGGAATTACACTCACCAAAGTGTTATGGTGGAAATTTTTGCATGGCCAACAGCTTGAAACTCGGTGCTTTGTTTCCCACAGCAGCTGCAGCTTCACTTCTCCACACCAGTATCTGACTTCCTATGGATAGATGGAGTGATGGCAATTCTTCTGCTGGGATACATGTGCATAAACGGGAAGATGTGCAGTAAAATTGTGTTGTGAGCACAAATGTATTTAGCTGTGCAATAACAGAACCACACAAATGGTCCCATATTAAAATAAATTCACAGAGCCTGACATTATGGAAGCTGAGAACAAATGTTTTGCCATGTAATCCATAAAGAAAATTCTTATAATATATAAAATTATCCAGATCAACTGAAAATATTTATGGGCCAGCCATGCAGCTGGTGTAAATCAGCATCACTCCACTGAAGTTGGTGGAATGACACCAGTTTTAGGCATATGAAGGTTTGGCACCCAAGTAATTTGGATTTTCAGCAAGAAAACCCAGAGCTACTTATCCTGTGGATTTGATGATTGAACCTCCATTTAAAAGGTTGTATTTTGAAAATCTGAATCAAGAAAATCGTATATTACATTTCAGGTTTTGAACAGCTTTTGCTGGCTGTGGAAACTTTAATTCATCACAGTTGGCACTAAGCATTATCTGAGATAGTGTAATGGAAACTTTTAAGGACTGATGAGGCTTTTAACATTCTACATGTGTATTTACTCTTTCTGGTTTTTAATACATGAGCAGGATTGTAGGGCATTGGACCCTAACCCATATTCCATTACATTCAGGAACAGCCTTTTCATTGGTGTCCAAGAGCTCTGCGTTGTTCTGTTGGTCAGCCAGACATGTATGTCGATCTCATGTATTGTCTATATTTATTTTGTGAGATGGGAAAAATTAACATGCCTGCCATTTACTGAGATGTTTGCACATGCACATTACATCACACATTTAAATAAATACAGATGCATTTATTCCAGCATGTGGCTGTCCAGACGTCTGTACTTGCCTGGCATACATCTGGATTACTGAAGCATACGATTTCCACTTGTTTATAACTCCTTTCTTTCTGAACCAATTTTTTTTCCAACTTATCCAAGCCCACATTTCTCACTGGAGATTACATGCCAAGTTTGAACTGTTTTCAGTTACCCTAGCACAAGTCTAACATCTGAAACAATTCTTTAAGCATGCTCTAAACCAACCATATGGATTTTTACCAAACTTTCCAAATGCTACAAAAGTATCAGCCTAAAGGAGTAATTTTTCTGGAAACTCATAAAGGGGCTTAGAAAGGAAGTACCTCTTTAACTATCAAGGAGCACTCAACTACCAAGGACTTATTTTCAATAAGGTCTGAAAGTCTTTTTCTGGGCAAACACATGTCCTGTGCTGTCTTCTTACGTTGGGTTGGGTAAATTCTGAGTTCAGTACTAGCACATATAAGATCCTTGATGGTGTTATTTAAAGTTTCTGTTGAAACTCTGAGTTGGAATTTGTTCTCAACCTTTACCACACTCTCAAAAAGGTCTTTCTACCTGGGACACCCTACCAGTGGGTTCTGTGGTGTGTCCTCAAGGAGCAAGGTTAGTACACACGGGCTTCCAATTGGGTTGAAATCTTTAATGAGAGATCAGATCTGCCATAGCAGGAAACTTGGACTCTGGCCCTGAATTCCCTCCTTGGATTTTTGGGCTGGTACAGCAAAATTTTGCACCGTGGCAGGTAAAAAGCAGTTTGTGTTGAGGTTCACCTAATGGGGGAGGTGAGAGCAGAGGAGCCTGAGCAGGCAAGCCTGTTACCCTGAGCCCCATCTGGTGCATCCTGACAGAAGCAACGTAGATAATTTCCATATGGTGTGTTCTTATTTTAACAAGCTTCAAGTGTTGAATTTTTTGGAGCTCTCTTTTCTTTTGAGATACGAGAGTCTTTTTTTATCAAGCAGTAGAAATTAGGTTATCTCTGCATGACAGCAGCAGATAGTGCAAAGTCCTTTGGAAGCTCCAACAAAATCACTTTATGGCCAGTCAGGGCTGCACAGCTCCTGTCCAAACAGGTCCACACACTAAAAAATCCCTGGGGTCTGAGCTGCTGAGCAGGAGGAAGGGTGACACCCAGTCCCCCCTTACTGAAGAGTTCTCTAAACTGGTGGTGTTCAAGCAAGGTTGCAGCACCTGAGGGCTCTGCTCTCTGCAAAGCTTTTGCAGGCTTTGCTTTTGTGAGCTCTGAGTTGTCAGTATTCCCATGAGAAACTCCACGGACAGCAAACGCAATGGCAAGCGTAAGCAGTATTTTAAGGACATAGGTGACAGTGAAACACTACCCTGGTTTTCCTCCCTTTTAGTCATGCTTTTCATTCCACCCTTGCTTGCAGGTGACATGAATTTGATTATCCCAGCTACTCAACCACCCAATGAAAAACAGCAGCTCCCATCCAGAAGCAAATCAGCATGAAATCAGAGAGCTGACAGTGGTTTCTCAGAAACTCCCTTTAATGTAGTTACACTGTGGACTGGGTTACCTATTCAAACCAAGCTGGGCTGACACATCTGACCCAACTGAGCAGCACTGTGTTTGTGTTCAACCCATCCAGCCCTTCAACGTCCTCAGATTACAGCTGTGGTGGGAGGGAAACCTGAGGTGTTTAACAAATGCTATTATTTTATAAGCTTCTGTTAAATAGTTAGACAAATATTCTGTAATCCTTCAGGCTCATCTTAGGTCAACCACATAGTTAATGAACAATGATAACAAATTAGCAAGTTGAAATTGAAGCTTTGGAGAAAATGCCCCATCTCTTCATCACACGCCTGCGTGCACATAGGCAGAGCCTGTTAAGCATTTACATTTTAGTTCAAACTTACTTGCCACACTCAAGAAAAATAAATTTGCTGCATTTAATAAGAGGATTGAAACCAAAGGGCATTTAATATTTTATGATCAACAATAATATTTAAATGCTAGAATATATTAAATCTACTTATAGCAATCTCTCATTACACAAGCTGTGGTTTCTTCCCTAATGAACTGCATGTTTCAAAATACAGTGCTACAGAAAAGTGTGTAAAAATCTGCTTTACTTTGAAATGTTTCACAATATAAACTGCAGGCATTTCACATTTTTTATAATTCAAGCTTTAATATTATGCAAATATGTCTTAGCTGAAACACAGAATTCCTGCATTTGGAATTATAATACAATAGCAGAGCAGTGAATGTTTTTCTACATCCATTGTCTTTCTCACCAAAGGCTAAAATTTATGGCAAAGTATGCAAGCACAGTACCATGGAGACACCAAATAGTCTGTGTCTTACTGCACTGATTAAACAGAATACCTAGAAAATGTAAATAACTGGATTTCCATGCCAGTATTGTAATTATTAGTTCTTGTTTTATACCATTCTCAAAAGAACAACAGGCACCAGACAGAAGAAGAAATACAAATCTCTGTCATGAATATCTAATAAAAGCCCCAGTCCTATACATGAAGGACAAAATTGTGGAGCTTTATTCAGGTGAATCCCTTCAAGTGCTGCCTTCCCAAAAAACCCTACATGGTAGCAGAAGCAAGAGAGAAACCTGTGGGGTCATCATTCAGGAAGGGCTTTTTCCCCCTTCCTTTTAAATACTTTATTCTTCATTTCTACCTATCGACTTGGTATCTTTTCATACACATGGGGTCATTTTTTCCCTAGAACTGTGTAGGATTTTAGGCACCAAAACTGTTGCTGTCATCTTTCCATTGTCCAGAGACAAAGCCCTGTGAAGCCCTGGAGAAATCTAAGTGGAATATTTCTCAGTGAGGTCCTGATGCAGTAAGGTGCTTAGCATCAGATAGGACTGGGACCTCAGACAGAACCTATTCTGTTTTTAAGTGGTCTGTGAGGGGATGCACTTTGCCTGACATTCATTCCAGCCCAAGATTGTGAACACAGGGGACAATAGATGGATTGGTGTAAAACTATCCCAGATAACTGCTCATACATCTTCCCTCTGTCACTGAAATTTGCCATGATGTGTTCAAAGCCAAGAGGCATTATTTGTGCTGTCCTGGATCTGTTAAGGAATGGCAGGGGGAGGACAGAGATACTTAGGGATTTAAAAGCAGAGAGAACTCTATGAAAGAGATAAAAGGAGTCAAATGCACAAACCCTATTTGAAGTCCTTAAAGCATAAGAAAAGAAAGTATTAGACTTACCACATAGGGAGAGCTGGAATTTGTGTAGCTCTGGCCCCTGTGAACTGTAGCTGCTATTTTAGGGGTGGTCTAAATGTTTGAATAGCTAGCCTGAATTCACAAAACTTTCCCCTGGTACTTATAATGCTCTTTTTTTTATATAACAGTTGACTCTTTTAACAGTTGTTGTTTTTAGGAACTGCATCCTAGCTGATGTATCTGTTGCCATGCTAGAGAGAAGGAAGAACTCTTTGGAAGCTGAGAAATAGAAAGCAATGAAATGTATTTTAGACTGTAGCTATCTGCATCTAGAAGTGGTTTTTCCACCAAGCCAACACACCAGGTCTAGGACAGCTGTGTTTGACTAATAATTTTCTCTGCAAGTACTCTCTGTGTCTTTACTACCTGTTATCCCATATTATGGTCAAAGTTTCTTTCTGCTATTTTCCCCCATTTCCTCTCTAAGCAAAACTAAGCCAACATTGATGAAGTCAGTTGTGAAAACCAATGCCTTCTGGTGAGTTTGTGCTTTGGTATCATGCATTTCTCATTTACTCAGTGTGTCTAACATGTCAAATATCTATTTTGATCAATATCCACACTAAGGTCCACACTATTGTTCATTTCAAGATGCCAGCACTATAGATCAGGGAAGAGCCCAAAATATATTATTGGTTGAGAGCTTTAACCCTACTATTACATAATAATAACATTTCAAATTATTCTGTTGCCTGGACTTTTCAACATTTTGCTGGTATCTGATGATAGTGTGCTGACCAAGTAAGTAGTGAGTGTTTTCTATCTCCTGTCAGCTACAAACATGCTGAAGAAAGACATTTTATTTACAATTTGTGAACTGTACTGTACAGAACACTGACCGCAGAGCTGGGAAATCTGTAGAGGTGAAAATAGGAGATAAAAGAGAATTGTTCAGACCTTTCAGACACCCCATGAGTTTGCAGCTGTCTCACCCAGTTTTGCAGTACCTCACCAGAAGTTTAATAAGAGGATCATACAAATGAGGGTGTCTGTGTCAGAGGGGTGACATTGTGAGCATCTTTTGAGAGAAAAAGCAAAATCTATGTCTGCCATGCCTCTCAATATTTCATAGAAAAAGAGCCAAATCCACAAGGTCCAATAGGAAAATTCACACTGAGAGCTGACAATCATCTCTCACTCACCTGTTTTACATCAATACTGTTAAATTTAGTATAAAGCTGAGAACAATGACATATCTTTGCCCATGTATTGGCTATGTAAAGTTGAGTATTCATCTCCCACAGTTGTTGGCTCAAAGCTGCACCCAAATTCTTCCTCAGGACTGTGAGTTTACTGCATTCTTTGCCTCAACAGAAGCTCTTCTCTTAGAGAAAAATAGCAGGTGGTTTGTTTTCACTGATGGGTAAGGTGATTCATTATATATATGAATATATATAATGATATATTCATTGGATAATATCTTTTTAATATCATCCAAAGAATGATATCCCAAGTTATCCTTTGTGCTCACAGTTTCTGTTTCCACCGTGCCACTGATATTTTATTCCATGTTGTTCAGACATTACAGATTCATTTCATTTCATTCATTTCATTCATATTGATTAATTCTTAACAGGGACAAAATTAAAATTTAAAAAAAATTTAAGCATTTTTCTGGACATGAAATTTGTGCTGGAATATAATGTCATTCCTCAATCATACAAACACGCTAAGGAAAAGTCTGTGCATGCTGTGGTAGGCCCTACTATAAAGGAAGTAGAGTGCCATAATTAACTGCACTTTTTATGACCTACTGTGATGGCCATTTCCTGAGTGTCAGAGAATACATTTCTATATTTCTATATCTATATCGATTTGTATATTGAGGACTCCACAGCCATATTCAAAAGCAAATGTGCATTAAAAAAAAAAAAAGCAGACCCATCAGGATGTATGATAAGACTACTGCTAGAAAGATTTTCTACTAGGTTGAAGGCAGTTTGCCATATTTGGGGGATTTTGCAAAATCTTTTTTCAACTTTTTTCCCCACCACCCGTTCACTGCACAAGCTCTTGAAGCAATAGTCTGGAAAATAATTGTAAAAGTTATTTTGATAGCAATCAGGTTGGCTGAGTATTTCTCCAATGCACAAATCTCTCAATAATTCAAGTGCAGGCAATTCAAGCAGAGCCAAGGGAAATCTTTAGCTGCTTTCAGCACACAACTGAATGGATGGAAAGATGCACTTCTGTACATGCTCATTTATATCTTAGTTTCTTCATTGATGTCTAATAATATTTCATCTAGGATTCATATAAACTATTTTTAATGATTAGTCCAAGATCAAGGGATTTTTGACAGAGGAAATTCTATTTATTTCCCAGGAATGTGAGGTTCATAGGAAAGCCTTGATTCTGAAACTCACAATTTCATTGAGTGGCCACACTGGAATCCCAAATCTCCTCGCCCAGGTGGTATTTGTCAAGAAGCATAGCTGCAGTCACAGATGTAATCAAGCAGGAATCCAGTTCCACTTCCAGCTCTGTTTCCTGCATTTCCCAGAGACTGTATTGTCTGGAAGTCAATGCACATGGACAAGCAGCGAATAAACACTATATCCAAGGAAATCTGCCACATAAGCCTTTTGAAATTCAATCTCACAGTGTTTTTCTGATGTGAGTGAGTGCTACTCAACAGGTATCACAAGTCAAGCTCGAGTCTTTGCCCTTTTAGTTTCCATGAGCAGGATCAATAAAAGGCTCTGCAAAACACGAGATTATAGGCTGAGTAGGCTGGATGCAGAAGCCAAATTAACAACCTGCCATGGTGTAGAAAGCTGCAGATTTGCTCTGATGAATGGAGCTCATAGAAATTATTTTTTTTTTTTGGAGTGCGAATTGAAACATTATTGTACAACTATTAGTTTCCAGGAAAAAAATGTAATTGCTTCTAGATGCTGCTCGCTGTTTTCAAGAGCTCTTTAACCTTTAACTTTTCAGTACAAAGGAAGCCTTGCTGTGCAGTGAATCTAACAAGACCATCATTTATAGTTGGCAGAGTTCATTAGTCAGTCGTAACAGTTTAATTATTAGCATTTTAATGCATGAGTGTTTAACTAGACAGAACAACAGTCTTTTAGGTACAGCTTGAGACTTCTTAAAAGAAAACGAACTAATTGGTGCTGTTGTTTATACTGTGGCTCAAATTAGACAACCAAAATTCAAGAAATTCGGAGTCAGATTTTGTCACCCATTAAATTAACATTCTATTTGATGGCCCTTTCAGTACGTTTCAGCTTTAATGAAAATATGTCTCTTTATGGGAATAAAAACTCTTTCATCTTTTGTGTCTTAAAAAAACTAGTTTTGGTGAACTGGGCAAGGCCAATTTCTTCAGTTCAGCCCCTGCCTCAGATTCCTGGTTTTGCTCTGAGTTGATTTCTCTTCAAGCTACCTCTGCTTCCAGAAATGAAGGTTCAGTGTCAGCCATGGGATAGGTTAGTAGTTTTCTGAGGTATATGAAAAGTTTGCAAATTTAAAAGTTGCCTATATTTGAAAACACTGATGTTATACAAAGAATATTTTAAAAGAAATTTATTAAAATGTTTTCATCAGTCCATTTTTCATTTTTTGAAAGGTTTTTGATGAAAACTTTATTTTCTACAATCTGAAATAATTTTTTGGTTTGTTCTTCATTTTCTAGATTTTGCTCTTCATTTAACCCCTGTAGCAGATCATATTTTTTTTTCACCCTTTATTTTTATTATGGATTGCTGGAAATAACAGATGTGTGGGAGCTAGAGGTCTGAAGGGGGATCTTTGGGAACAGGTTGGATTGCTTGGGAGATCAAAGCAAGAGAACTAAAAAAATGTGGATGCTTATCAGAACAGTGCTTCCGGACCCTCAAAGAACCTAATTTCTGACTGTGGACCAAAGGAAAATATGTGAACGTGGGTTATCTTTGCTATCTTGGCATGGCAGGTTGATGGTGCTGGCAGAACGTGTACTGAGAAATCCTGCAGTGCTGTCCCACGGCAGTGATGCCACTGAGCAGCACCCCTGACACACTCAGCCTGTGGTTCCTGCAGGGCGCAGATGTTGAGGGATAACTCCCATTAGTCCTTTTCAACCTCTGTTACACTGTGACCAGCAAATAAGGCATGACACCACTCCCTCCTTTCATCCACCTTTGTTCTGTGATCCTTCCTTCCTCCTCTACCATCCCTTCCTCTCTCTCCTCTCCATGTCCTTGGATTAAAGCAAGGCATGGACTAATAACATACAGGAGCATTGGTTTGTGCATTTTGTCAGGTAAAAGGGAATTGTGCGCGTAGTTTGGTTGTTTTTGTAAAACCTGGAATCCCAGACTGATTTAAATTGGTGCTCCTGTGCTGGTACATACCATGATAGGATCCCCCATGAGCTGAGAGCATCTTACTCTGAGAGCAGTGAGTGGCTTCTGCAAATCACAGGGTGCCCTGAGTACTGATAAATTATGGGATTTCAGGAACTGAGCCCTCAGTTGCTTCTCCATAATCTGGCAGGTGATGGCTGAAAAAGTTTTGCAGAGTCTCAATGTGTCTGTGGGGCGATGCTACTGGCAATTTTATTCTTTTTTAACTTACCCTGATAAACAGACTGTTTCTCTGCTGCATTCCTGTGTTTTCTGCATGATGAAATGTGTTGCAACAGGACTTAAGAATCGTTTAAAAACTGTCCCTGCTTACAATTTATTGCAGACAGAAGTGTTACATCATATTTACAAGGTTAAATTAGAAGCTCCAGGTTTTACAGAAGGAAGAAATACCTATTCAGGTCGAGTGTATAATGACACCTCTCCAGTTTCACAAAGAGTTTATTAGGATTATTATTAGAATTCATCCATTTTAGCAGGATATTTAGACTCAGAAAAAAACATTTGCTGTGGAAATGCCTTTTCCCTCAACATTTCCAGACACAATGTGTCTTTAGTCAGACAAAGGGCTTTTATTTTCAAGAAATGGTATTTCAGAGCTGGAAATGCCAGCTCCCTGGTGCTGAGATGCAGTTTCTGGAAGTCTCTTCCAGATGTGAAGCTTTAAGGAATTAAGTTATATTGGGAAAATGGATTATCCCTCGTGGAGAGCATTTTATCACCTCGTTAGGTTTAGGAAGTCCAGGTGATAGAGAAGAGTGGGAGAAAGAAATGCTTGTACAAAAATGCTTCAAATGACAAAACAACAGGGAAAGACTGCCAGATAATACACTCATACTGCTGTAAAGTCTGTCTCTGTGTTGGACTATGATTAATATGTCATCATTTAATCAAATGATGGAATAAAAAAGAACAAAAAGACAGAGCAAGCCTGGATTGTTCAGCACATTGAGAGAGACACTGAGTAAATGACAATGTGATGGCAGACTGACTCCATACAACCAGGCAGCTTCCTGACAAAGGAATGCCACCTGATCTCTTGGACGTGCATTTTTACACTATTTCTGCAGTTGTTTTTCTTGATTTCTGCTGCCACTATCCATCAGATTATGCTTTGCCTGTGTGTGAGAGAGTGAGAGAGAGAGAGAGGGGGAGAGAAAGAGGGGAGAGTGTGTGTTTTGTACACATCATCAGATTTGAGCTTGCCCTCTGAGGATATCAGTGCCCTAATTAGCACATCAGTATTATGCAAAAGGTAGAAGCATTTCTGGTTCCCTTTAGTCACAGAGGGCTTGCTGATCCTACACACTCTTGTCTCAGAACAAGGGAAGTTTGTTCCTGGTGTAGCTGATTGGTGTCCCCTCCCTGTGAACGGGACACTCGCTCCCCTTGGGAATTCCTCTTGAGCTGGAAATAAAGTGGCAGCCTGGTTTTCTATAACCCTATTTACATCTGTGTCATTGCTTGTTTGCTGCTGGAGTCAAGGCTACAGGTAACACAGAAAAACAGGCCCTGGTGCACAAAGACGTGTCAAATACCCTGCATTGGCTGTAGTTTTTACCTGTATGCCAGGCAGGGCTGAGGGTGTTTGTCTGTGCTGGAGCTCCAGATGTTAAAACACGGATAAAAGCTTGTTAGGGTTGTAAAGGAAATCACAAAATGTCAAAGCTCAGAAATCACAAAATGTCAAAGCTAAGGCTCACTTATAAGTCCATCCTTCTTTAAGGTATGAATACCAGGGTAGGCAGCTTTTAATTACATAGCCACAGTCTGTTTTTCGTAGATGTGCATGCGAGGTAGAGGGACTCTGTGTGCACATCTATAGAGCTATGCAGTCTGGGAGAGCATATATTAAACCCCTTTTTCTTACCCATAAATAGAGATGATTCCAAACCAAAACCCTAGCTCCAAGCTAGCTACAGACCTTAGGGAATTCAAAATCAGAATCTGGATTTGGATCTGAATTTAGCAGCTTAGGCCCATCTGCAATAAATACATACAGGATGAAATGTAGATAACTGAGATATAAGGCTATATAGACTTCAAAGTGGCTCTGATAAAATCATGATAACCACAAGAAAGAAGTGGTGTGTGATCTCAGATGAGATATCCCCAAGATGTCTATACAGCTTAATTTTCCCACATTGTGTCCTTTTATCTTGGATGGATAAAAGGTGAATTATTATTATTATAGGCAGTGGAGTAGTAACGCCTGTTATTCAGGTTGTCTAACACTTTCCATTGTTCCTCCTCTAGTCCCTTGGAACTTTTGCAGACTTTAACCTTTCGAGCTGAAGTTTCCCATACTTGGTGTTTGCCTCAGGTTGAATTTGTTGGAGGATAGACATTCTGCTTTGCAGCAACAATGGTGGCAATAAATCACGTCAACATTGGCTCCTGCATTTGTAAATTGTCATTTTGAGATAGCTGGGGAGAGGACAAGGGAGCAAGCAAACAGACAACTTTAAAAGCCTGCACCATCACACTCCTCTTATAAAAGAGTGATCATGTTAAACCTGGAGTGACAGAAAGTCAGACAGCAGGTGGGTGGGAGATGAAGGAGGGAATGGCATTTCTCACACTGTGGCACCTGTGCTTTGCCTCTCACAAGAACAACCCCTGCCTCCATGGGGTAATCCACCTGCTCTAATATCTCTAGGATTCGGTTCTCACATAGCAGCGCAAAAAAATAAAAGGGGTCTAAGCCTGAGAAATCTGCACAGCCTGAGAGCTGTCCCACATTCCCCACCCAATCAGCAGATAGGAGCTGTGCTCAGCCAGCCTGCCATGCTAGCTGATAATTATTGTTGTATTAATTGGTGCTGTTCAGACTAGACAGAATGTAAAAGATCCCACTGTGTCCAATAATTAATGTTTTTCCCTCACTGCAATGTCATTAATAAGGGGTTCCTCCAAGAAACAAGTAATTGGATGGTTCAGCTTCATTAGGGTATTTTTAGATAAGGTTTGGTCTAGAGACATATAGGAAAGCTTATTATGTTTATTTAGACTGTATTATCTATTGCTAATGTGTTATACCGATTTTGTATCTTCCACATTCTCAGGGATTGCGATGATAAAAGGAATGCACAAATTATGGTTTAAATGAACAGAAATACTGCCTTTAATTTAGCTGTATTGAAACGATGAACAAAATGCCATCTCAAAATAAATATCACCAGTATCCTATAAATCTCCTGTTTTCTCAGAGACATGCAAAGCTATTGTCACAGGAAGACAAAAGTCAGATTTTACTAATTAGAGATGAGCATAGTGGAGCGCTCTTGTTTTGGCAATTATCTGAGCAGCTTTGGAAACTGGAATGTATAAATCTGGGCTTGGAAATGACTTTCAAAAGAAGACTGAGGGGCTTTTTCAGGGGTATCATTTACATGGTCATGTATGACTTTATTATTCTGCAAGGATGCCTTGGGAATCTGACTCACATGAAAACTTGATATGCAAGTGAGCTATAGACCAGGATGTGGCGGATTTACACAGGAAACATATATGGCTAGTCAAAACAGCTCTGTTTTACCACAAAGGAGCTTTGCACATGCTTTGTGAGGATTTTATGTGGGAGCTTATTCCTGAACGTAGCACACAGCCAGTTTTTCGCAAACCAAAGTTACTCTAGTTAAATTTTTTTGGAGCAACTTAGCCAAACCGGTCCCGTTCACAGCTGCATCCTCCTTAATCTCATCACAAGACACAGATTTCCCACTAGGAAATAATAATCCACAGTTTAGTGTCTGTATTATTCTTAGTGCAAACACAAGAGACCACATTCATCCCAAAGTAATTCTCTAAATATGAGAGATCTTGTTACAACGGGGATGCACTCAGCCCAGAAGGTGTCAGATAGTGAAACGGGCTCATCACGCCGAGCTAAATAAAAGCAAGGAAAAACATCATCAGGGAAACTACTCAGAGGCTTAGATGAGTTCAGTTGATCCTAATTAAGTTATTGTGTTGATCAGCATTTTCAGTGAGTTGTGCAAAGGATATTGAGCCAGAATCTCGTCTCAAGTATTTACAGTTCTAGACCCATTCCATTAACTTCTCACTGTGGCAAATGAAAAAAGAATTGGCCTCCTCCCTCCCTCCCTGCCAGATACATCTTTGCCAAGAATGCTGCATATTGATAGCTCTGTGCAAACTGTTGCCATCAGTACTATTTTAAGAACAAGAATTCTTATAAACAATATGCAGGATTTGTCCAGACAAATGTCTAAACCCATCACAGTAAGTTCATCTCACAAAGAACTGAACGCAGCTCCAGGAAAGTCACCATGTCACAATTTTCTATCCTAATGGGATGTGATTTTAGCTATCATACTTCATTAGTATAAATTGTCTCAAAAAGGCACAGAATTTTTGTTTCCTGCCCATGGCCTGCCCCAGTGTCTCTGGACTCCTGTCTGCTGCAGGATAGTAGGGAGGAAATCACATGTAATTCTGCTGGAGTCAGGGGTGTTACACCAGCACAAATCACAGCACAATAATGTCCTTGGTGTCCCGGGTTCCTCAATAAGATTCACAAAAGCAAATTCCATTAGCACGTGTAGAAATATGTCTTTCTCATAATGATATGACTATAAACTTCTGTACTTGAGAACGGTAGCAGAGAGACCCCTTGAAAGCCAGATATTGATAGCTTGCTTTATGTTTAAAGATGTCAACAGAATACAATGGTTCTCAGCATCCCTATTAGTTATCTTTAGTAAGAGAGAAGAAGATTTAAAGTAAGGGAATGAGGTTTGCAATGTAACGAGATAAAGTCATCTCCTGCAGTCTAGAGGATTTCTTTAATCTTATTTTTAGAGAAGAGCTGAGGAGCTTTTGCAAAACCGGCTTGTTTGGATTCAGTTCCTATTTTATCTCATCCATGAAAGTTTAGAGTTGAAGAGAGAAACAGATAAAAGTTTTGAGCAAACTGAGGTGGTTTTACATTTCACTCATCAACCTTCTTAATCTGGGTTTGCTTTTGTAAAACCAGTTTTAATCCACATCTCTCCTTATCCAGTCTACCAGAACATGAAGGATGTTGCAGAATTTTGGAATTAAGAGATGTTTTCTAAAAGTTATATTGTCTTCTAGTTTACATCCAGAAAAGTGCTGGAGTTTGGTTTTTTTTTTTCCACTGACCATGGAAGGGATCAGAAGGAGTCATTACTTATAGCCATAAGTAAAAATATTTCATTTATATTCTTTCATAAGGAAATTTTTCCCAATTAACTTTGCCCAAGGAAAATTTCAGCATTCGAAAAGGATCTCTTTTACTGTACAGGATTTTTTTTAATATTTCAACCAATATGAATACTTTGAATCCAAACAAGAACAGTAATTTTCCATATTCAGAAGCTAGTCTGTATTTTAATTTCAGGCCCCTGATCTTAGTTAACAGAGAAACTTCTCTGTATGCAGAGAGAGTTTATCTGTCACTACGGGAGGAGTGGGGATGAGAGAGAAAATATCTTCATTTTAGCCATATAGAATACAGTCAGGACTCTGTTTTTCCTTCTTCCAACATGATATAAAAGATTTATCCCTGGAGACTTCTGCTCGGAACATCTTCTTGCATGATGGATTCAGTTATCTGCTGTAAAATAGGCAATAGTCCAAACAACAGAGGAAAAAAATCTCTTCAGATAAAGTTTTATAAGTTAACAATTTCTGATAAGCATTGCAATGGTTCCTCAAGCCCCCAGAGCTGTCAAAGAACTACCAAACTTCTACATTTCTCATTAGCCATTGCAGTAGCTAAATGGACCATGAAGGTTGATACATTTTACTGCAGTCATTCACCATGGCCTTTGATCAAGGAAAACATTTCCCGTGCGTGTCCCCTCCTTCTCTTCAGGGAGAAACAGGTAAATCAACACTCATCCTTCTGGATTGCCTTGCACTATCTGATTCATTCAACACTGCCAAATATTTTTGTCTTGTCTCCAAAAACTTCTGGGGAGAAACGTTCAAGTCCTGAAGGACCTGGGGCCTTTTCCGAAAGCCTGAGCATTCTTAGCATTTGTTTCTACATCTCTAAAGTTCCTGCAGGCAAAGATTTACAATCCCTGTCCTTTGCCTGATATTGTTCAACAAGGAGGCTGCTGGAAGAACAAGAAAGGCAGAGTGGTTTAAAATGCCAGGAGTTGGAAGGTTATACCTACTTGTACATCTCCCTGCTATCAGACACAGCATCTTACAGACCTGTCAGAGCTCTGCTGCCAGGAGCGTGTGGATTCACAGCTGGAATGCACTGGCTGAGTCAGGAGAGGCTGGCCTTGGGGTCCCTTGCGGTCAAGGCACTTGGAGCTGCAGAGGAAGTTATGACACACTTTCGGAGTATTTGCCTGTGCTGTGTTTGCAGGGCCAAACACAGCAGAGATGACCAAAATCAGCTGCCCCAGCCCCAAAGGGTGTGATCCACTTGGGTCAGACCATAGGGATTCAAAATCTCCAGCCAATATTTTGTAAAGAGGAATAAAACCAGTAAGAACCATAATTCAGCAGTCTGTTTGCTTAACAGCAAAGGTCAGCTCTCCACAGCAGAGGCACACAGTAGCCTTGTTTAGTGTTCTGCCTTTTCTGTTCAAAATTCCATGCCCTTAATTCTTCATGAAACCATTTGTTTCCATGCCAGAGGACTCATCCAAATGTACCAATCAAGGAAAAATTTAAAAACTACTGAAATGATTCCTCACACAAAGATTTTTTTTATTATTATTATTCCTCTTCTTACATACTGGGGATGCTCTCTAGCGCTACTCACAGGCTCTGGGTACCTGCACCAGCACAATCCCACAGTATCTCTCATTAAGGGCTCTAAACCCCAAAAGCCTGTGTAAACAGGTTGGTCTTTTCCCCCTGCTATGTTACCACAAGGAAAATGCATTTTGATTACCAAAGGAATACATGATTGTCCAACATTTCCTATTGTTTGCTGCAGCTTAAACTGACAACTCTTCTACAGCTATCACCAAACCAGACTGACTGCTTTGAAAATTTGTTTGACAACAAATCCTCCGTGCCTTGGGCAATCTGGACACCAACACCAACGTTTAGAGAATGGAAAGAAACTTAGGAGGGAGCATCCCTTGTGCTCACTGCCAGCCCTTGAATTACTGGGAAGGCATTCCTACAAAAAGGGCCTCCAGTCAAGCTGGTGAATGGAAGAGCTGCCTCCAGAAAAATCAATTCTGTGTGGTAAGAACCCAGTGCCTCTGTTCTGGAGGCCTTCCTGCTTTGAAGCTGAGAAATCAAATGAAGCTTCAAAACTTCATGTCATCTCTAAATTGTCTTAAATCTTATTTGTTCTGTGAAAGGAAACAGGGTAGGCTGAATGGGGAATCAATTGGCTGATGTGCTCCGGAAGTCCTGCAGCTTCTGAGTACAAGGAAAATCCCTTCCCATGCTTCCAGAAGGTATTTTATTTTTTGCATTGCTTAGGGTGCTCCCAGTTTTTGCAAAGAGGGAATATCACATGCTGACACTTGTGGAATCATTTTTATTTACACATTTCTTGATTGGAAAGCGAGCCAGTTTTATTTCAAGGGGATAGGCAGCACCAGGAGGAAAAAGAAGGCACAGATAAACCCCACACTGATTGCAAACACAGTAAATGATACACAGGCACACACACAAAAAGGAAATTGAAGAATGGAATCTGACCCTCCTTGAAACGTAAACTGTATACAGATTTACTTCTAAAAATGAACAGATGTTTCTGAGATTAGGGGAAACTACTGTATTAAACCTCTGCTGGGTGCCTAATATTTTAGATTCCACAGGCCACGGTTCCTAAAGTCCAAGTTTCAGAACTCTCAATTCTCTAGTAAACTACAAAACAGTCCAAAAGAGACATAACTTCTTGCCTCTCTCCAGTTCCTGATTTTTATATTTAGTTCCCAGCATTATCAGAGATCATTTACTGGCATGAAACCCAGTAATCTGTCATCTCGTCCTGTAACGTTGCATAACATTATCCTTGGCAGTCCTGGAAAGAAGACAAGCCTATCTGATAAATAACACACATGCTTCCTCCAGCAAGATATGCACAGTCAAATTCTTCAAGGCACATCAAACATGATTGCAGTGAATGCATATTGCTAGACTGATTAATTTTTTTTTAAAGTATATTTGAGGTGGGAAAGAAACCTGTGGAAGGAAACATGCAAGTTTTTACCTTTTCACCTGCCTTTAGAGCAGAAAAGGGTTGGAAGCCAAGGTTCCTAAACCCCTTACTGACTCACTGGTGAAGAGGGTTTATAATACATTTTACCCATTTCACGCATGTCCAGTGCCTGTGAGAGGCACTTCAGTGTAAATGTTACATCTGCTCTTCAATTCTCAAGTACCCACTCAAGGCCATGAAAGTACTTGACAAATTTTGATTTTTTTAAGGGATATTTCCAAATAGAGCATTATTATAGTACCTTTCAACTTCAATGCCTGTGTGAAAAGATTTCAATTAGTAAAATTTATGTTAGATTGATGTGTCAAGTGACTTGGGAGAAAGCTGATGGGAAGCCTGTACCTTTGTGTTTATTCATTGCCTGATGATACAGCAGCAAGTAAAATTTCTATATTTCTGTTTCTTGCAATCAGAAAGGCCTCATGGGTTCATACACATTTGCAGGCATTGCAAAAATATTATTTTTTTTGTTTAATTGGAGTTGTAAGAATTGTAAGAAACATGTACTCAGTCTCGTGCTGTGATGTGAAACTCCTGTTTTCCAAAGTAACAGAAGTAGCAGAACGTGCTGGTCCCATCTTTGGAAGAGAATTGAAAAATTCAGCCAGCCTTTCACAGTTTCTATATTTAGGATCTTTGAGAGCAGAATAGAACCCATACTTAACCAGATATATATAAATAAATGCATATACATACATGTGTATATTTATACACACACATGCACACAAAAGAGAAGTTGTACTGTTTTGGTGAACAGGCTTACTCCAAAAGTCTTGTGGGGTTTTTTAATTAACTGGAACAAGTCAATTTGGGAGCCATCAGATGCAATTTAGGGTTTTTCACGCACCTCAGATGTGTGGTACTGACTCCAAAGAATATCAGCTCTGCCTGGGAAATGTGTTTGTAATATTGATGCAACACTGCCCACTGTTGTAGTGGCTAATGAAGAGATAAAATCCTGCAAAAATGGAGCTGTGAGTCTGTGATGTGTCTAGAGTAGGAAAAAGGGATACTTCTGTATTTTAAATATTTGCTTTATACAGTAGCTGATTTCTGAAAAGTAACTGAGTGTTGCATCATTTATAACTCTGTTGAATGCAACTGTTATTTTTATCTGAAGTCTCTTTGATGAATTGATGCTGTTATTAACACAGTTTCAGGGTAACCGAGTTATTTACTGATTTATATAGCTGAATAATTTCACTTCCTTACACATTTGTCTCTGAATAAAATCTTCAGCCAGAATTATTCCACTGAAGCTGAGACATCAGCTGAAAACTGGGTGGTCCTTAATATGGAGAATTAATAGAGCTACACATGTGTGCCAAAGACCACAAAAGTGTCTTCAAAACTCTTAAATTACTTCAAGGAGGTTTGGATCAGATCAGGAATTCATGGATTGGACTTCATCTCAAATTATTTTAAAGACTTATTCACACTCCTTTTTTTTCTCCTAGGACTATTTGAAATCAGTATGTAGCTGAAAACAGCCAGAAAATGAACATTACAAACAGAAGAGTGTTTGGGGTATTTAGAAACCAAAACATTGGTTTTAAATATATATGTACAATTACAAAGAACACCTGGGCACCTCCATACTACAAGGCAGGTGTCTAATGGAAATTATAGTCTTGCTAATTTACTCTGAGGCTTCTTGTCTATTTACAGCCTTCAAAGTGCCTCCATTGCAAAGGTGGGAGGCACCACAGTGTGAAACATTTCCATGGGCATTCCATAGGCGGTGCAAAATGATGTAATTGCTTGATTGTTCCTATTAGACTTTTACAATCTGTATAAACACGTATGGCATGGTACATAAATCTAACGTGGCATTAAAGCCTTTATTTGAATTCACAAATGAATCCAACAAAGGGCTGCTGCCAACCCCCTTGTTGTCTCACCACGTGATTTCCATCCTCCTGCTGTACCTGGTGTTCTGCAAGTAAGGGCAAAATGGGTGGGTGATGTTTGCAAAAGCCCAAGAAAACTGAAACAGATCCCTCTGCTCCCAGCAGGCTTCCTGCTGCCAGA
This sequence comes from Camarhynchus parvulus, assembly GCF_901933205.1. NCBI lineage: Eukaryota > Metazoa > Chordata > Aves > Passeriformes > Thraupidae > Camarhynchus > Camarhynchus parvulus. The sequence goes on along the minus strand of NC_044576.1, from coordinate 29,103,597 downwards.
AACCAGTAATTAACTTTGTAGGGTTCCTGGAGTCTGGGAGATCCTGGAGATGTGACATGTGTTGATCTAAACAACCTCCCATCACTGAGGAGCAGGACGTGTTTGCCATTTATATTGAATTATTTACGGGCTTGTCATGTGAATTATAAAGCAGCACTTTGGAGTTTTAAGTCTAATATTGTATGATCTCCAGTTGATTAGGCAGGCTGGCAGGAGTACCCACAAAGGTTAGAATGAAACAATTCAGAATGTGGCAATTTGTGTGCAGAGCTGGAGTTTCAAGTCACATGCAACAAAAGGTGGGTAAAATAAGTTTTCTTCTCTTAGTTTTTCTTCCAAAAACACCAAACTGCTTTACTTTTTACACAAAACCCAGTAAAAGATGTGTGTTTTGAGATATCCAAGGGTGACAGAGGAAGGGACTCATTCACTGAACTTAAGCAACACCAATATTTTTACAAGTTTTAGCAAGTATTTGTGCAGTGAGATTGTGTGAGGAAAAGCCTGGCAAAGTCTTGCATGTGGCAAGGACTGAGGAAGAGGAAAATACAAAGCAGGTTGGATTTGCACAGGAGGAAACCATCAGGCTCGAAGGTAGTGGACAATAAATTAGTTGGCCTGGGAAACAGCATAAAAGAAAGAAGGAAAGAAACACAAAGGGAGAAAAGACAAAGGAATAAATGTAAGACAAGATACAGAGGAAGGCTGAAAAAAGAAAATAAGATAAAGTCAAAAACAAAGGAAGGTTTTCAAAGAAATTGAGAGTAACCCACAAGGCCTCACAAAGCTTATGCAGTTCCTGCTTATTTCTCCTTTCTCACTGCCTCTCTTGTTCTGTGCTACTGGCCATCACTTCTAACAAAAAACCAGGACTATTGGTTCTCTGTAAACATAATTAGCAGATTTAGTGCTTCTGCCACCACAGGGAAGAATGAGAAATCTCTGATCTTTTCTGACTGGTCATTTAGTGAAGCACAGAATTAAATCTATCAGTCTTTTGGAAGATGCATGAGAGGCTGCACAGGAGATGACAATGGGCTGCACCCAAAGCACCGTGGGCAGCAGCTCAAGGCAGAGCCCACCTGGAATTCTGTGTCCAGCTGTGGTGGTCATCAGCACAGGAAGGACACAGACCTGCTGCAGTGAGTCCACAGGAGATGGTCAGAGGGATGGAGCACATCCCCTGCGAGGAAAGGCTGAGAAAATTGGGAAAAGAGAAATCTCCAGGATAATCTAATGGCCTTCCAGTACCTGAAGGAAGCCTGCAAGAACCATGGAGAGAGATTTCTGCAAGGGCATCTAGTGACAGGACATAAGGGAAAGGGTTTACCCTGAAGAGGAAGAGGTTTAGAAGGAAGAAATTAAGGAATTTAGGAAGAAATTTCTCCCTGTGAGGGTGATGAGGCTGTCACACAGGGTGCCCAGAGAAGATGTGGATGCCCCATCACTGGAGGTGTCTCAGGCCAGGTGGGACAGGGCTTGGAGCAACCTGGGATGGTGAAAGGTGTTGCTGTCCATGGCGCAGGGTGGAAATAGATAATTTTTAAGGTCTGTATGTCCCTTGAGGATCATGGCTTCCTTGATCTGCTGGATCCCAGCAAAGTCTAGTGAACAGGAGATGGGTAAGAAAAAAGTGCTTCCTGGCAAAACCAGATCCTTTTCTTTGTGACTGATATTTTTCTGTCAAGCCAAACAGTGAAGAACAGCAGCAAAGGAACAAAATTCCTCAGCATTGCTGAGGGGAGCTGTACAGAGCTGTGGGAGTTGGCACACTGGCCACAGCACAAGTGTGCACATTCACAGAATCACAGAATCACAGAATCACATGCTGAGTTGTAAGGGACCCAGAAGGGTCATCAAGTTCAACTGCTGGCTCTGCATAGGAACTGTGAGCAAAGGAGAAAAATTTCTGTCAGACCAGTGCAAACTCTGCAATCCTGCAAAATCCTGCAAACAAATCCGGTTTCTTTACCCTGAGCCAGATTCAGCACCTTTTCTGCACCTACAACCCACTAAAGTCAACCTTCAAACAAATTCTCCTTTTAAAGCTGGGAACAGCCTCACATCATCCTTCATACCAACACAGGCTGAGCAATCCAGCCAGGCAGTTATATGGCTTTTATTCTCACCCCAAAGTATTGGAGGTTTGCATTTCCATGGGGTGTACCAGGCCAGGTGCTTGGGGCTGGTCCCATGGGCCCCCAGGGCATGCTGGTGACAGCTGTCCCTCTGCCACCAAGTAGCATCAGGACTTAAAATTGACACATTAAGACCTCCCTGATTACTTTTTGTATTAGTTGGTATGGCCAAGCCCAGAGGGTGCTGGGACATCCCCTGCCCATATTGGAGAGTTGGTGTCAAGCTGGAATCCGGACCCCAAATCCAATCTGGAAGCCACCCACGCCTCGCCTCGCCAGGAACAGGGGGCTGGTTTTCCTCTGCGCACCAAAACATATCCACCCTGTGATTTCTGAAGAAGGAAATTGTAAATGTCAGTGCCTTATCTTTGCTCAGCAAACACTTTAGCGAGCGCAGCCCCTGTTTACGGAGCGCTAATCTCAGCGGTGGGGATTGAGGCACCTCCAGTCTGGGAGTGGTGGCGTTAGGAAAGGGACAGTAAAGTACAGCAGGATAGCACAGAGCTACATTAATTTATAACACTCACTGAGTTACAACCAGCAGCCTTAGATTAATGTGGTGTAAATTATTGCATGCTACTCCTTTCGTGTAGGCATGGGGTTGGTTTTTTTTTCCCAAGCAATTATTTATTTTTCCCTGTTCCCCACTGTTCTGAATGAAGTTATTGACAAGTAACAAGGTATGGATTGTTATTGCTTTTTTTTTTTTTTTGGTCATAAATCCCTGTAGACATTTACTTAACATGAATTAAATCACAATCATGTGTCATTTATTTTGCATAAAATGAGACATAAGTAGTCTTAATCATATAGCTGTAGAAAGAACAACCACACCATTGTTTCCCATATTTGAACAATAATTCTATATTTAAACTTAAATATTATAATTAGCAGCTTTGTTTGCCTTGCTTAGAAGTAAGATAGGTAAGATTGACACCTCACTTTTGACACCAGACATTAGATTTAATAAGCATAATTTTCATTTATTTGAGTCTAGACTGATTTTTTATCAATGTATTTATTGTAGAAAGCAAGTGTACATAAAGAAAGTTGGCATATTTATGAAGAAAGCTGAAATTACTTTTATGTGTTGCTTCGTCCAACTGATAAAATACCTACTGGCATGAAAATACCTATAGCAAGAGCTGAAATCACACCAAACTGTAATTGACATGTGATTTTTAAAAATGCTCAAAGTAATAATATACTATCTCGTAAGTAAAGATTCTTCTGTTCACTCTTTATCCATTTCCAAGAATCTTTTTGTCATGTAAATTTGCATTGATTAGTTTTTAATTTGACTTTCTAAAAATGTGCTCTGAATACTTAATTCCAACAAAACTACATCTTTTTTTTTTTTCCCACTAATATTAATAACAATAATTGCAGCCCACAGACGGAGAGCCTTGCTGGATATTTTTTTTAATACACACAAACTTCAGCTGCTTCAAGGATCTTTCATTTTGCTGTTACCTATTTAAGTCCCAACCCTTCTCTGCTTATGCAAGCAAACCTGGTGGTTGCTGAATCAAAAATCACAGTGTAACACACAAATAAGTGAGAATTTTGTCACAAGCACCCTCTGAGAGAATGGATTCACTGTAAAGCTGATGAAAGAAAGCCCTTTCTGCCACGGAGATCCTGCTCTGGGAGAGGAAGGATCAGGGAACAGTGGAGAAGGCATTTCCTAAGAGTCAGGGGCAAAAGCTGATGGGGCACAGCTGCTCCTCCAGAAAAAGGGAACCTGGAATCCAGGTGATTTCCAAAGTCTGGGACTGTCCCATCACTCACAGAAAGGGGATGCCAGGGCAAAAGGGAGTTGTTCATGTGCAAATAAAATCACTGATGGCAGAGTGTGCTTCCAAAATTAACAATAAATCCAGGGAGAAGAACTCTGCTGTCGGATAAGAGAGGCAAGCAGCAAAAAATTAAATTAAAAGGAGGAAAAAAAAAGGGTAAAATGAATTAAAACCTTACCAAGAAGCACAGGTATTTGTGCAAAGTTTGAGGTTTTCTCCAACAACACCTTAAAAATACAGATTTTTAAATTTTTATTTCTGTTTAAAAAGTTAGAAGACATTTCATAAAGAATACTAGTTTTTGATGTATTTTTAAAAATCAAGGTAGACAATTAATTTTCTCTTTCTGGACACCCAAAACCTCATGTATTTTTATAAAATTATATTCATAGCTGTATATTTTATTGTTCATACATTACTTTTGAAGCAAGCTTTTCATTTCTTTCCTCCTTTAAAGCAAAAGCATATCAAATATTACAGTATAGGCAGAAAAACAAATTATGTTTTAAATAATCTAAAGATTAAACTTTATTTTTCTTAGCTGATTGTATTATTTGAACAATAATATTTTCAAAAAAAATTATTCATCTGCCTGATGAAAGAAGTACCTGATACATATTTTTATTCAAATATTACTCCCGTGGAATACTGGCAACATTTTATGTTTCAGCCTAAGCTACAAATTCCTTCAGAACAAATCAAATGTCTTTAAAGAATATTTCTGTTTGAAAAGGAATTAAGCTTTCCTGAAAGAATTTTAAAGGTTGTGATATTCGCAGTCTGATAAAGCAGCACCTTTAATGAAATTCTAATTAGCAATTTCATGCACTTTGCTATTAGTCATATCAGATTAGTGCACATTTTCACAGCCTTCCTTTAATTAAGTGCACTTATTCCAAGTTTCAAACACTTTCCTTATAAGATGAAAACTGTGCTGAAATGTTATTTAGTAAACAGCAGACGTGTGAAAGTAAAGGTGCATCTCCATGAGCTGATGGACATTTTTAAACTGCCCACAGATGTACTGAGTTCTGCTGCCTGCCAGCTGCCTGGGGGCTTTGTTTTCTGGGGTTTGTTTGTGTGCACTCTGCACGTGCCTCCAGAAAGTGCAAAGGGATGAAGCCCCGTTTTTCAAAGGGCTCTGAAGGTGTGCACAAGTTTTCAGTGGCTGCCTCGTGTGTGCAGTTCAGGTAATAAAAACAGAATTTTGAAAAATTTCAGAGAGTCCAGGCTGCGGCACCCGTGTTTGCTTCCCCAGATCACCTTCTGTCACATCCCCTGCACTGCTCCAACAGAGGGTCTTGGTGTAAATCCAGCATGTTGGACCCGTTATTTTAGCCACCCAAATCATCAGCAAAATTCCCACACACTTTAGTGGGAATAGGTTAGGCCTTATCTTTCATAAAGGATATTGCATTGCAAAGGCAAGTGCTTCTAAAATACTGTACATAACACTCATCTCCCTGCAAGCTGATTAACTTGTGGTCAGCGTTGTAAAAGGTGAGAGATTACCAACACTGCATTAATTCACAGAACACCTTGTTTTGCATGATAGGAGCAACACAGGGAGTGATTTAACATACATAATGATAAGCAAGTCTATTATGTGCCAGTAGATAAAGAATATAACTTGTTTCTTCCCCTTTCTGTAATGTGTAGCTGCAGAAATACCAATGTGATCATTTTTTCATGGTTTTCATATTTATATGAAGCTTTGTATATATGAAGGTTCATATATATGAGGGTTTTCTCATTCCAGAGCAGAGTATTTTGTTTTCTTTTTAAATGCTCCTTCTCAAGCACTGCTCCTCGGGTCTGTCATGTTCCAGGATTTCCATTTCATTGTATTAGGTAATTGCACATGTTTTTAAACACGTTCTCTTGCCGATGTCATTCATTTAGACTGTAACATTTCTGACATTTTTAGGTAGTCCCCCAGGCCTCATAGCCCTCTTAGCAGGGTCCTTTCAGTGAGGGGTGTTTGCTTTATGATTACTGACTGACATCTCAATAACTTGGAACATATTGAGCAGTGCATGTCTAGTGAGCAGCTTTTTTAAATGCATGGTCCACTTTGTCAAGTCATGTGCGAGCCATAATTTAGGCTAATAATTACCAGACATGAATGCTATGAAACACTGATGTCTACACTTTTTTTTCCCCCTCTAAGTACTGAATTTTAATACATCAGAAAAGGTTTTCCTAAGGCCAAGATAAGCCCCCCAAAAAGCTCATATGGAAGCACTTTAAAAGTGATAAATGATTTGGAATCTGCACTGTCTACTGATGTACGTCTCAGGAAAGAAAATTAGAGCTAACAGGTGTTAGATAGGGAATGGTGAAGCATTTTAATAGAATTGTCAAAATGTTTGTCCCAGTTGCTGACATTAATGCATGCAACAAGAAATGTAATGCTGCACTGCCAATAAATGATTACTTGTTTAAATTTCAAGTTGATGGCAGGAAATCCTAACTTTGTCCACTACTTCTCTGTACAGGCCATCCCTCCTGTGCTTTCCTCTATGATTTGCATCAAAGTGTAATGGTTATATGGCTCACGTCTGCATGCTTTAAATAATCCATGCCTGTCAAATTTCATTTTTTCCTCTCAGATCAGAACCATCATAACCCCTTCTCCACCAGCCTTGAAGTCACTACAGATATATTTTTACATTTTGGGGAAAATAATTTAAATACTCTGAGTTGAGGGATAATTAATCTTTGAATTATTTTCTTGCTTCAAATGTATTTACTAAGTAATCTGCGTGAACTTGTAATTATTATGTATTTGTGAGGTATTTCCCATGTAATCACAAGGTATTTACATGGTCATATGAATCCTGTAAATTATAATGATGCTGGGGGAAGGGGTACGAGGAGGGGAGCTCTGCTGCCTACACTAAAAGGCTTTTCCAGAAATCTTTGGAATTCTCCTCAGTGAGGTAGCCTGAAAAGGCAGGAAAAGCACGTCCTTTAGAGATTACTGTGATTTCTGCCAACAAAAGAGATTCAATATCCACGCACAGTTCAACTGGGTGAAGGGGGAGAGGGGAGTGCAGATAGTGACTTTTTTTTTTTTAATCTCTTGTTTTAATGGTAAACCATTAATTCAAAAGTTGCTGTTATTTTTCAGAGGAGCCTCGTCAGTTTACAGACCGCTGAAAGCTCAGCATCCATTCATGCTTCAAAGACAAAAGGGAGATTTCTCTGTCTAATCTTTGCAGCAGCCTAAATAGGATGTAGCCTGTAGTCAGACCATCTCTGGCTGTAATCTTGTCAGAGCTCAGCACACATGCACAGGCATGTTCACACACACACACACACGCACAGAGCTTTACAGCCACAGCATTAATAAAGCCATTTCTCCAGCATGGTGAAAGCAAGGCAGCAAGCTGGGTGCTTATTGCCATTTTTAAATGCCTGGGAGAGAGCAAACAGATATTTGAGAAATGAACTGATTCGGAGTGAGTGCTACAGCAGGGCAGATTAGAAATGTGGGTGGAAGAGCCTTGGATATCCAGTCACAGGGGAGATGTCCTGTGCTAGCAGAGCAGGGCTGTTTCATCCCTAACTGGCATCTTATCTCTCCATAGAGCCTGTGGTTAAAAGCCAGGGCCTTTTTGGAAGCTTTTCCTCACAGATGAGATATAAAAGCAACGCCTGCCTAACCACTTATATACATTAATAATCCCACAGTGCTGTCCAAAAGAGGAAATATTAACCCAGGCACCACAACAATATTCTGCTTGCTTATAACCCTCATGCATTTAAATTCAATCTGGTATAATGTTATTTTTGATTTCCTGACCCAAATCTGTGTGTGTGTGTAGCTCTGAGCTGTTAAGCAGATGATTGCTCCAGTCCAACAGTAGATCCATCTCTCTGGTGCCTTGGAAGAGATTTCTTAGCCTGTGTTTCAGTGAGCCTGTCCTGGAAAATGTGCTGTATGTAAAACCATTGGCTGAACACGACACAGCATCCACAGGGCCATTTTTACAGCATACACACATCCTTAGTTTCCTTTGGCTGCATCATTGCCAGAGCCTGCAGATGGAGAAAGGCTCTCAAATCCCTCTGTTGGTAAAAAGGAGAAAGTGCTCCAGCAATATTTTCCTCTCCTTTTGTGCCTACCCACACACAGCTCCCTCAGATAGTGTCCAGCCTGTGTGCAACAGCAAAGTGCATTGCTCTGGGTGTCAGAGCCAGGAAATTCACTCCCATTTCACAAACAAATGCCTGGGACCTGAAAGGACAGGCGCTGTCTGGGTTCCCCTCCTGTCCAGCTTGTCACCCTGTGCTGGGGACTGTCACCTGCTGTAGCTGCACCACTGCAGAGGGGCATCCCCTCAGACCCTGCCTCTGCAAATTATCACAGCCAAAGTAGATGCTAAAAATTCTAGGTGAAAAAAACCCACAGCTCATTGGCAGCTGTAAAGACCCCAACCCTAGGCTCACAAATTTCTGGCTGTCCTAACAAGCAGCCATAAAAAGTTTTTCATGATACATCTTTTAGAATACATTGCTGAGTTTGTATATTTTATTTTAGTGCCATTCATGCAGGTGGCTGCTATCTTTTAGGAACTTTTTTTTGTGTGGCATTTGAAGCCAGTCATTTTTCCATGTCATTTATTTTCCTCATTACAAAAGCATAGTTCTTGATACAAAAACTTTAGAAATGAGCCTAGACAGAGTCACATTTCAGATGCCTCAAGCCCACTGATATGAAGTTCCACTGGTGATCCATAGTGAGAGAAGTTAGGTATATGTATCCTCTCTTGCCTGTATTTGTTGTTCATCTCCATTGCTAAAATTAATTCAAGTAGGTAGTATTTTCAGTATCCTACTCATCTATGTTGTCAAACCCTCTCACCCACGCTAGGCCTATTCCTGTCTAAATAAAAAATTCAGTGTAATGAATGGTCAAATATCAAAGATGGGGCTGTTTGGGCACCCTTTCTAAGATACAGCAATTCAAGCTGGAATGAGTCAGAGAAGGATTGCTAAGATGATTCTTGGACATGGAGCATGCCTTATGAAAGAAGATGAAAGTTTTCTTACTTGCTCTGCTTTGGAAAAAAAAATCTGCCTGAAGTGTACTGCAGGATGAGCTAGACTGCAGCATTTAAAGATGAAGAAATTAGTATAAAACCAGTCATGAATAAATAAGTGGAGGCTTAGAATTGAAAGTTCCTTGCTCCAAAAGGATCAAGGATCTGTAGCAATCTCCAAATGACTGGTTGCAAGGAAAGGCAATCACTTTCCACAGTGAGCTTTAATGCACTGGGAAGCAATGAAAGAATTGATCCCCAGTACAGGGGGTGTCTTCTCCTGTACTGAGGATTTACAAAGGCTGTATATAAACAAACAATATGACAACCTGTTCCATGAGAACCCTGATGTCCTGTGTGACCAGGACTAGCTGCAAACACCTGGGTTTGCAGCTCTGCCCTGAGCTGCTGTGGAGCACACACTGGTTTATTTCCCCATTCTTGCTGCAGTACAGGATCAGCCTCCCAACCCTTTTTGGAAGGCAGAACTTTTGGAAGACAGTGAGAAGCTGTCATGCCTCTGAAAGAGCCATCTCACTGGGACTGGGGAGGGTAATTGTACTGGAGAACCCCAAGGTTATGCTGCTAAAAAAGCAGATGAAGCCTTGCTTTCATTTCTGCTCCAGAACCCATTCAAAGCATTGGAGATTTTCCACAAACACAGACAGGGAGGAATAGAAAATTCCAACATTGATCAGTTCATTACTCTTGTTAGAGTTTTGACCTTATTCTTTACATTTCAATGCATAGTACACATTTGCTGGATAGAATGTGTTTAGGAAATCAAAATACTTCTGAGCTCAAAAGATTTTTCTAGAAATGCTCCAATCTGATACTCCACAGTGGCTGAGTAGATCACCTCTGTGAAGGTTTTACATTGGAAGGAAATAGTCTATTGTGAAAAAAAATTATTGCCTTAGATCTTCTACCCTCATATCCTGCTCTAACAGGAGGGTGTGTCTACACAGGCTTGTCCTTTCCCCTGGGTGCTGGTATGGATGATTTTGGCTGGACCCTGATCACACCCTGCACCTCCTTCTATCAAAGCACAGTTATGTGATTCCCTCTCCAATTTTGCTGGGGGCCATGGGGGTCACTGCAAAACCAAAAGAAAAAAAAAAAAAAAGACCAAAAAATGGCATGGAAAGATCGCTTGTCCAAAGTCCGAATGCATTGCCCATCCACTGAGCATCACCATCCAAGTGAAACCTCCAGATCTTCCCACAATTAACCCTATGGCTCTGACCTTCAGGCTAAAGTTTATAAGAAGAATCATCTGCGGGACTAAAAGCAGCAGGAACAGCATGAGGATAAGCTTCACTGCCTCCAGTGGGAGCAGGGAACACAGACCAGCTCTGTTTAGTTATCAATCCACCAGTACTATCCCAATGGCCTGTCACAGGCAACACTGGCAGGCAGCACTGGTGTGAGTTCCAGTCTCACAGGTGCTTTTTCCACTGAAAACAGCCCTGGTAGTGAATTTCTAGTTAAGCAGAGCCCATCTGATACAGGAACCCCTATAGCTGCTGATGGGGTCAACTGGGAACCTTTCTGAAGCTCTGTCCTTCCCTGTGAACTGATGAGATGTGGGGGGTTTGCTCACAGGGAAAACAAAACTCTGTTAGATGAGTGAAAGAAAAGGTGATTAAGTGTGGCCAGACATCCTTCTACAGACAGGCAGCTCATCGGGGGAAACTCAGTGACCTCAGGGGCCATGAGAATACATCAGAAGTGTCTCCGCTTGTGGAGGAGAAGACGCGGACGCAGGCCGACCTGCAGCTGGTGCAGGAGCAGCTCTGGCAGTTTGTGTTGGCTCAGGAGCACTCCCCTGATCCCGCTGGAGCAGCAGCAGTGCTGCTCCCTGCGTGGAGCTGAATAATGTCTCTCCCAGCAGCTCCCAGCCGGTGCTGCAGGATCCCTGACCCCGGGATCGCTCCTGCGCCGGCAGCGCGACCTCGCCGGGCTCGGCCCAGGAACGTGCACATCAGCCTCACTGGAGAGAAACATTTCACCCCAACAATATTTCTTGCTTCTCCCCGCAGCACTGCCACTTACCCAGCACGGGAATGCTTTTCATTAAAGGCAAAACACATATTTTCTATCCACACGAGCCCACGCTCTTTGTGCCATTCATCATTATGCATACCTAATATATTCTGCAAAGCCCCAGCTCTCCTGCTTTCTGCCTTTCGAGGCATTTCTGAAATCAAATGAAAATATTACACCCCTGTTTACTTTTAAATGTGTTTTTTTCCAAAGCAAATGCATTCTGTGTTTTAAGTAAGATACCACCATGTATTTATGGGAGTTTAATAAGTTCTTCCATTAATAACATAGACAAACTAATTTACCAGAACGTGTCTGTTTTAAACTTTGGGAACAAAGAGTGGGAGTATGAAAATCAATCTTTCCTTTGTACTTGAGCCACTGACCCATTAAAGCTTTGAAGATCATTTCTTTAAGAAATTGTGAGGAGTTATTTAACTACAAACAGCAGCTACCTTCCCATTCCAGCTGCGTAATCAACCGTAATAAATTAGAGGAGGAAAAATAAAGGTTCACTCAATTTTTTTTTTTATAACTTAAAATTCTTAATAGTACTTTGACAAATCGGTCGAGAGCAGAAAGAAACCCTCATTCTTCCTGAAACTGCTGTTTAGCACAGGTTAAAACATTGCTTAAAAGCTATTTTTTTACTTTAATTATGGCTCAAAAATGTTCTTAGTTGCCCGGGCTTAATTATTTAACTCAAATTAATTGTAAAAGTTACCCATCACTAGACAAAAGTTAGCAAACCTGTGAACTACAACATTGGTAATGGCTACATGTATAAAAACATCCAACAACTCCTTTTTTGCTTGAAAAATGAAATCCTGATGGTATTATATATTCTTAGTTATCATGACTGACTATTTCACAGTTTAACACTATCAGTTAATATGCTCAGTTATGTAGGAGCAGAAATTTAAAATAATTTTCATCTTAAACTGCTGAAGCAATCTACACGCCAAACAACCGTAATGTTCTAGTCATCAGAAACTCCAGTGGAAAAAATCTGTATGGAACATCACTAAAACCTGTGTGCAAAAGGCAGAAAAATACCAGCCTTTTAAAAAAATCTAACATACGGATAATGTAATTTAAAAAAAAATATCTTTTTTGATTCAGTTTTGATGGGCTGTACTTATGATAAATACACAACTGTTTTCAAAGTATTCAGAGAACATGAAATAGCATTTGTATGTTGCTGAAAGAGTATGGTGCTCAGTGACAGGGGACAGGAGGGTGACTCTCCAGCATTTCCCAATTCAAAGGCTGGGAAAACCACATCAAAGGGGTAAAAATTCAGATTTTTTTTTTATTATTTTCTGCTTTTCTAAAGTGTTTTTGCTAAATCTACCAGAGCTTTTACCCTTTCCAAACAAGCACATCAGAAGTTCCTTCCCCTGCCCACACAAGATGTGCAGGAAAAGAGAGCTTAATAAACACTTTGCCATTTCATAATATAGAATATACTGCAATTCACATTTCCAGAGAGGTTTTGGCACAAAATGTGATGCAGTTTATACCAGGGAGTTCAGCCACTGTGCCAGACAGTCAGTGCCCACACAGCACAGGGGCTGGTAACTCACTGCTTGTTCATATGCACAAGACTGAGAACAGTTCTAGACCAACCTGCAGCCATCTGCTGCCTTTTTCTGACCTCAAAGATCCCAAACATTTCAATTCAGTTGGGTAATATTTTGCACTAAAACACTTCAGTCAGTTTTATTCCAGTTAGAATTGCTACCTGATTTCTGGCTTTATATATACAAATATATATATATATATATATATTTCAGGACATTTGTATTTGCTCATCAAACAGACCCGTTTATTAGTGTGAGAGATACTCAGTCCAGCTCCACCAATTTGCAAGTCTTTAGAAGGTTTTTCTTTGTGGAGACATCCAAAAGGCATTTTCTGAGTAGGTGCTAACACTTCATGTGGATCAAGGTCCAAGTTCCAAGGTCCAGCTCCTCAGGGATATTTAGAGAAGTACATTTTATTGATTGAAGGATTAAGTTGCTTTGAGGATCTGATCTGAAATCCTCAGCTTCACAGACTTCAGAGAAATGATGCCATTTATTACTGCCATGGGTCAAGTTCTTGCCTCCAGGGCCAGCTTTGACCAGCTCAGTGTTGCCTGTCTAGGTTGCTCTAAAACTGCCCAAATCATGCAAACCCTTTCATTAAGGCCAGCCACACCTGGAATTCTCATGAGAACAGCTTTTCCCAGAGAATTTCACTGATTTATCCTATTGGGGCTGGTTGAACATATCTGCCGGAATCTTATTAATTATTAATTTTTGTTAATGCTTTTGGCTAAACGAGCCTCTTGAACTTGGTTAAAAGAGTCTGAGCACATAATATTCAGACAACAAGTTGCCTGGGAACTCTTCACTTTCTCCTGTTTGCCACTTATTATTCATGATACACTCATCAGTCACCCTGGAGCACGTGTCCATCCTACAGGTAGTGAGCACCATCTTCAGCAGAAGCCCCTGTTTTTTGACCAAAACCCAGATGAACTGTCAATAACATGTTTAAACACATGCCTGAGCCCCTCTCTCAGCAAAAAACCTGTGGGCTGATATTCTTTCAACAGATAACAGCAAAGGCAAACCCATTTTCAATCTTCCAATAAGATAATAATTACTTGTAACTGAGGAAAATTGGGGATTCCCATTGTTGCCAGAAATAAATGTCCTGATTACCCAGCCCTTGAACACAGCTCGTTTTACTTCATTCTATCCAAAAAATGTGGACAAATCTATATTTTTTAATCTGTTTTCCTCCAATTTCTCAAAAAAAAAAATAGAAAGATTTTTCCCCAAGGGAGAAATTTTCGTGTAGTCAGATACTGAAAATGGGGAAAGGTTCATTCAATGAAGTTCAGAACTTCAAAATTACAGCGGGAATATTTTTTCCCTCCATTTTTGCTGGAGAAGAGAAAGTGCCAGAAAAGGCACAAAATATGGTGGACAGAAGTTTTAAAATCACCTAAGTCACTGAAGAGCTCGTGGCTTCTGGACATACAAACCTGAATCCTTCCGATACTTCTGAATAAAGGCCGTGGTAGAAATATCTTTCTACTCCCTATCTCCATTACTGGCAAATTAATCATATGCTAAAAAAAATTACCTTTAGGGCTCCTTTCTTTTCAAATCAGTGTAGTTTCTCTTAGAGTATCCATCTGATTTAGCTGTGGTGCAGTTCATAACATCATTAGAACAGCACATTTTTGTGTCAATTAACAATCTACTACAAGGTCTGCCCTTGCAACTATGTCAACATATTCTTCACCACTGGAGATCATGAAATACAGCCTGCAATGGTGTTAAAAAACAAGCTTTTAGATCCATTTTACTTTGTTGCAACACTGCTTTGCAGATACTGAATTAGAGCCCATTTAAACCATTCAAGCATATAATCAAATTTCAGTAATGAGTTATTAATTAAGCAGGGGCATCCAATTCTGTGCTAACTGCCTCATAAACAATCGACAGGAGATTTGTGAATTTTGACTTCCTGACACTATTAAACAAATCAATATTAGGTTTCAGACACAGCAATTCAGACAGTTTTCCCTGTTATTTGGCAATCGTCTGCCTGGAATACTAATGAAAGAATTAAGAGCTGTAGATTTTGCATGTGTTCCATCAAAAAGATCCTTATCTGTGGGGAATTGGGGCCTGATTTGCATGGCAGAAGACTTTGCTTTTGTAGGTACAATTTTTCTCAATATGTCACTCATTAGTATTTATAAACTACAGAGCAGTGAAGCCTTCAGCCCCTATTCATAATGAACAGGCATATCCCTGCTGGAGATACAACTGAACAAAGCTGTTTATTTATTTATTTATTCATTTATTTATTTAGTGGTCCTTTCCCTTTTGTAGCTAACCTAACCTGCAGAAAACTTGGATCTAAGGAGAGCTCTGAGCAACTTACAAAATAAATTTTATTTATTTTTTTGAAAGGGGTGTGTGCATGCATATATTTATATACATACATATCCATGAATGTATATATATGTATTTCAATTATTAAATTTAAATAGCAATTAGCTGTGTAAGCAACACCTTTGTTCACACGCAGCAAAAAAATCACCTTCCAAAATTTCCGATACCTTTCATAGATTTATTTTTAATTTCTCTCTCCCCGCTGAGAAAATGAATTCAGGCCCCAGTTCAGCCAAGCTTTGGAGCTAAGCAGGGTTTTGCTGAATGGGGGATTAGTGCTGTGCAAAGTGCTGGGTTAACAGGGCTGCAGGATGGAGTCCAGAGAGAGGCACAATGCTGCCTCCTCCTCCTCCTCCTCCTCCTCTGGCTGCCCTTTGCTGCTGTCACCGAGTTGAACTTCACCTAGGGATAAGTGAGTGTTTAGTTCTCATAATCACATGGTCTTTGGCCCCTTAATGAAGAAGACAGCAGGGGCTACCAGCACCTGTTGAGGTAATGGCTTTTGTAAGGAGGATTATCTGCCTGCCCAGGACTGGGCTGAGGCGGCACGTGGCCAGTTCTCGGGGTGCTCTGGATATGCTTATCCCAGGCTTTGGATGCTTTTGCTGGAAATTTCTGGCTGCTCTCTCCAGAATCAGCTGAAGGAAAAGTATGACCAAAGCCCTGACCTAAAATTTCTCCTCCACTTTTATCTGTGATTGAGTATTCTGCAAAAATTGTGGCTTAGAGGCTCCACAGGAGGCTCTTTTCTCACACCAGTTTATTATTTCACAACCTGTATATACATTTTTTGTTAGTTTCAGTATCTCCATCTCAGTTCCAGATACAAGAAAAATGCAAAAAGGTGTATCAGACTTAAAATGAAGTTAACATTTGTCATACACACCTCAGTTTCTAACACTAAAACAGCCTCCTGCCAGCAGAAACACTGAATCTTGTTTGGTTAGCAAAACTTGTGCTGTATTTACATGAGCAAGTATCCAACAATTTAAAGGATAAAAGCCTCCCTAGCACAGAAATCAGTGTGAAAATAGGTCAGAGACCAAGCCTTTGGAAAACAACACTGGCGGGTAATGATAAAAGTGCTGTGGAGTGATCAGTTCCAAAGTGGGTCAGGATTCTGTCTGCAGGAACAACTCCTGCTTTATTTCTCCTGGAGAGTCCTAAATGTGCAAGCTACAGCCCAGGACCCCCTTCTTCTGCTTACACCCCAAATAGCTCCCAGCCAAAACTACAAATAAATTATAATGGATGCACAGAGTCAAAAAATGCTGTCAGAGGACAACACAAGGAAATTAATCTGTCTACTAAATGGCAGGGGGAATGTAGAACTGAATGCATCTGAGTCTTGTTTTATTTTGCTTTTCTACCAGCCTCTCGCTCCCATTATTTCCTTCTCTCTAGGATCTTAAGACATCTAACTCATTAAAAATCTTCTTTTTAATTATCTGCCAGGAAAAGAAAATTAGCATAATTAAGGACATTGAAATTTAGATTAACAACCAACCTAATACATGGCACTGCTTCCAAGAAAAGAACATTTCTTTTAAGTCATCATAGACTACCCAAATGTTTCCTTTTGGTTTTTGTCTAGATTTCTGCTCAATATGGCTCTGAGAACATATTTGAGTGCATATCACTTGATCTGTTCAGCAGCATGCTCTTGTTGGGTTTTTTTTATAGACTCACAGAATCACTGAATGGTTTGGATTGGAAAGCACCTTAAAGATCAGCTAATTCCAAACCCCTGCCTTGGGCAGGGACACAGAACAGGCTCAAAACCCTGCCCAGCCTGGCCTTGAACTCTTCCAGGGACAGGGCAGCCAGAATTTCCTGATGATCTCCCATAAATTTCCACAGGAGCACCATCCTGCCAAATGCCTGCAAGAACATGGTCTCACTGACCTGAGGTGAAGCAAGTGGGTTTGTTCACCCCCTGAATCCAAGTGCCACTGGTAGGAGACTGAATTTCAAAGGCTCCCTCTACCATCACTCCTGGAATGAACAACTTCAGGTGAAGACAGCCTGAGTACCTAAAAACACAATTGAACATACCAAAATAAATAAAACTGGCATAAATAAGACAGGAGAACGTGTTCCCTTAGCTTACTTATAAAAACAAAGATGTGTGTTGCTCGTTTGGCTTACACACAACCACAAAAAAGTGATTTCTTCAACTCTCTGTGTTCCCTTCTTGCCTTGTTTTCAATGATCTCTTGGAAATTTTCAAGTCACTAGTCAGTTCAAGCTCACCTGCCAGCAGAAGAGAAGCGATGTGGGAAGTGAGTTCTGCAAGCTGAGGGATCCAGAGGATGCAGCTCCTACAGGGGGAAGGAATGCTGACCAGTCTCAACACCCGGGCTGTGCTTGGTGAAGGAATGTTCTAGTGGGGCTCCTCTCCTGTAGGAAATACCAGAAAAACCAATGGAACAAGTGCCACCAGGGACTGGCTGCACTGGTTCTTGTGCTGCAATTCCACCCTGTAAAATAGATGTGCTCTTTCTGCTTTGACACGTTTCTGACAGTGGCAGTGTGATAAATATGCTGAAAACCCAGCGAGTCCCTTCATCCAGATCTGCCCACACCTTCAGTGTGTCTCTGATCTTCAAATTTTCAACAAAATCCAGCACTTCCAGGTGCCCAGAAAGCCTGGATGGACACAATTCCCTAAACAGCAGAGCCAAAACACCCCTGGCATTGCGTGAGTAAATCCCCACTTCTCAGAGCCCCACGCCAGGGCAGGCTGCAGCAGGTCTGTGCTCCCCATGGATGCTCCAAGATCCACGGAGCTGATCCCACAGCCACAAATCTTAGAGGAAACCAGGTTTCATCAGCTTTGCCTCTCACAGAGCTGTGCTGCTGTTAAGGTGAGAATATCCCCTCAGTGTGGAAAAAATATGAAGCCTGAATAAATTAAAAACGGGAGCTATGTTACACGTTACTGTCATTTAATTAACATCTCATAATGTGTTGCTTAAGGAATCAAGGCTCTATCAGGATAAAGCCTATAAGCATTTTCCCTGTTTAATCAAAAATGTAGATCACATCACATTTTATTTCTGAAAAAAAATTACACACTTATTGAAAAAGCTATGATTAAATTTTTTATTAAGTGCCATTTCTCTGAATTAATTCTCCTCCTAAAAATTCAGTGTCAAAGAGGAACATGGAAATTAGTGTATGAAATTTGGAAATCTGCAAGGATAGATAGATGGGTTCATTTGACTTTATTAAATTTTGTTCATTGTACACAGATAATGACAATATTTATCCCTATAACACTCTATGTGAGTATATTCTACATTGTAGTTTGGACTAGCCACTTCTTCTTAGACAACCAGGCAATTCCTAGTGGAAGAAACTCTTTTTTTAGGTTTCCAATCTTCTTTTCTTTTCTTTCTTTTTTTTTGCTGGTATGGTGGATTTGTATTATTTGGACTGAAATTGTGTGTGCTATCTGCCTGCTTCTAGTTAATAACCTATTTATTTTAGTCATCACCATTCAGATGAGAGGCAGGGCAGGGATGCTCTCATACGTTTTGGAGCACAGCATGAAATTTAGATAAAGTGAGAGGGAAGGAAGCACAACATTTTTTACTGACCTTGAGAAGAGACCAGACCACAGAGCTCCTGTGAATGCTTCACTATTGGGTGCTTGGCCCTGACAAATTAAAGCTCAAGATGTAATATTCAGAGCCACAAAGAAAAGGAGAAAGAAGTGCAAGGTGCAGACTCAGAAAGAGAGATTTTGGAAAAGCTGTATGAGGATGAAATCAACAGTGATTAAAACAAAGGTGACTGAGGAAGAAACATGGACCCAAACATGGGATTGAGCCCAGCCTTCAAAACTGCAAAGCACACTTAGAGCTGGGTTAAAGAGATTCAGGCACCAAACATATTGTGCAATTCTGGTGCCTTCTGAAAATTCAGACCTTTTGGACTAGTAACTCAAAGAAATGGACTTTGGCAATTCAGTTTGTATTTCCTGCCTCATTGCACTCTGCAAATAATTTCATCAATGTTTCTGGACAGAGCAAAGCAAAGCAAAAAAACATGAATGTTACAAAGCCACCTCCAAGGGCATTCGTAAGTCACTTCTCAGAGGATAATTTCAGTGGGTGCAGTAGATTAGGGATGGAACTCATGTTCATTCAACTCATGTATTTTAATAAGTAAAATGTAGTACCAAATTGGTGCCCTGAATAAGACCAGAGGCTGATGAAAAAAAGAATATTGTGTGACTGTAATTGCAGGCTGTACCACCTTGGGGATGCACGAGGGACTGAGCACACTTCTGAGCACTTGACTACAACCCTACTTTCACACTTTCACATGTAAGGATTGCTGTATAATCTCAGAAGAGAGATGTGATAATCCATACACCTTCTGCTCAAAAGAGTTTGAAGGGTTGGGCCAAAGCACTGTGATGTGGTGGTTCAGGTTTTCTGCTGCTGTCCCCTCCTTTTGCGGCACCAATGGCAAAATTGAGCTCCACAGAGCTTCACCTGGGTAAGCAATGTTAGCAGCTTTTATCACCCTCTTCAAGGAAAGGGAAGGACAGGTTGGCCTGTAAAATCATGTTTCTAAAGGCTTAATTAGGTTATATTAATATGAATTAGTATGAAGTTGTGGCTGACCTTATTAAGCCATAAAGTGTGATAAAACTGCATTAAACCTTTGCCCTCTATCTGTCCAGAGAGTACAGAACATGAATGATCTCACAATAGCTCTACATACATAGTGTTGATTGTAGAAGTTTAATATCTAATAGAAGTAATAAGAAGAACAAAGAAGAAGAAGACTGCAGTCTAAAAAAGCAATGCTTTAGCTTTTTTATTTCATTAAAATAAATTAGCCAGCTAGACAGGGCTTGCTTTTCAGTATCATGTAAGCTTTTCTTGAAACCCAGTCCAGACAGAAACAAGATGCTTCAAACTTAAATTATAGGGAAACAGAAGTTCTTCTGGATGGAAAATAATCAATCTTCTCAGTGTTAACACCTCTTTTCAAGGCTCACTGGCGTTCCCTCTGAGCTGTGTGGTGCATCTGTTTGCACAAGAGAAGGTATGGCTGTAGGTAGGTGTTGTGCCTGGAGCTACAGAAACAGTCAGCTCATTTCTTTCTCTCAGAAATGGACTGTGAGGGGCCTGGTGGCTCCACTGGCCCTTGCCTGGACTCTGGTGGTGGAGATTCTCTTCCAAGGGGCTGCCTGACACTTCTGCTTGTAGCTCTTGGCAGGTCCCTCAGATCTATCCATGCCTCTGGCCACTGCCTGTGATGTAGGAATATTGATGTCTGCCCAGATGGGGCCAATCCTGTACAGATGTGTTCATGCATGTCTGAAATGGACTCACTCATTCTGACTCGGAAAAAAGATATCAAACATTTCAAAATATTCCAAACAGGCATTTCCCTGGCAGGTATTCCTGCCTTAACTGACACGTGCAATGGAATTGATATGATTGTCATTTTGTGAGTGCAAGGAAGAAAAATCACCTTTCTATATTTCAGCATGGTTGTTTTACTCCAGAGGGAGCTCTTTGGTTGCTGCCACCTCAGTGTCCTTGGCAACCTGGTCTAGTGGAAGGTTCCGTACTCATAAAATGTCTTTGAAAGCCAAGAGCTGGAAATCCTAGAAACAGCCAGATATATCAGGAAGATAGTCTTAAAATTTAAGCTGTTCTATGTCACCCAATAGCTGATTCTTTAGTGTAAGCCTCAGACTTCACTTACAGAGTTATGTTTCTTATAACATTATTTACATAGCAAGATGAATGTGGGCAAGGCTTTGCAGATGGCTAAAGATAAACTCCTTAGGGAGGAGGTGGTTTAAATGTAAGCAACAATCAATATAAATTCAACCTTTCTATACCTAATGACAGTCTTTAAATTTATACCTCGTTTGCAAAAAAGGATGATGGTGAACCACTCTAGATGTTGAATTTTGTTGATAGCATTCTCCTTGGCTGATAAACGTACGTCTGATGCTGGAGGAGTGTTCACTTGCATTAAAATGTCTGGAATATGCTGGTTTACCCAGCTCTGACACAGCACTGAACTCGCTAGGAATGTTATGCTTTGCATGAGAAAGGAGCATCTTTTGTGGGGCTACAGATATTGCCTTGTTTTAACAACATCTGCAGAAACAAACCGTGATAACGATCACGCCTTATTGTGCATGAATAACTGCACTTTTCACGCTTTCATGGGAGGCTGGGAAAAGAAGAGGGTGATCATCAGCTGAGTGAGAGAGGCATCCACCCATGTGCTCTGCAGGAATTATGAGCATCATTCACATGGCTTATGTGCCCACACAGGACCCAGGTACAGCGGGGACAACTAAGACCAAAACTGTGGTTAAAAATATGGCTTTTCCAGGGCCTGCCTAATCTTGGCAGTGCCTGGAAGTACCTGAACTCAGCCCTCATACATGCTTTGTGTAGCTCTGTGCACCCCCAGAACAGCCCCTACAGCCTGTGCTGAACTGCAACAAACTTTGTTGTCCCTGGTGTTTACGGTGGCTGTGTCTGCTGCCTCCTCACACCAGATTTTTATACAATAGCACAGAATCACAGAATTACTAGATTGGAAGAAACCGTAAAGATCATCGAGTCCAACCCACGCCCTAGCATCTCAACTAAACCATGGCATCAAGTGCCACATCCAGGCTTTTTTTAAACACATCCAGGGATGGTGACTCCAGCCTGGTGGTGAGGCAGGGCAGGGAGGGAGGGGCTCCTAGGTCCTGCTCCCAGGATCTTGTATATCTCAAATTTTGTATGACCTTACTAAAAACCATGGGGAATGAGGGAAGTACCAAGGTGACAACTCCTCTTAAGAGATGTGTTATCAGCACTAGTCCAGCCTATCATCCTCTCTGTGCCTCATCCTGATGTGTAAAACGTGCAAAAATCACTCTAGCACGCCTTCCTGCACGGTTCTGCTCTGGTAGCTTAATCTCAGCCTATAGATGGGCAGGGAGAGCACTTTTGGGGCTGGGTGGATGTCAGTTCCCACACCTGAGGAGACCTTTTTTTTTAATTGAACTGCACTTAGCATTGCTTAACCTCTGCATGCGCTGCTCCAGAAGAAAAAAAAGATCCTTTCGCTTCTGGTAAGGTCTGCTTAAGTGAGACCTCTCAGGCTATGTTAATATAGCTGATGTTGCGCCTCAAGGTATGAAGGAGGAGGAGATTTCCAAGGGCAGAGGGGATTTTGCCTCCCTGTAGCATTGAACTTTCCATAGATAGAGCTTCCAACATGCCTCGGAATAGCATCCTCTTCGGTATTGTTTATTTGACTCATGGCCCTTTCAGGAAGAAGGAAAACAATTCTGATCATTTAGAAAAACATAATTCCAGTTGGATTTAGAGGTTTTGCTAAGCATCAAACTTTAATAGAAAAATCATATTACTTTACAGTATTTCTTGAGACTATCAATTCCAGACTCCTTGCCACTGTACTATAGTTCTGGAAAACCATTCACAAATGTTAAAATAATCGTGACAGGAGTGAAGAAAGTATGGAAAAGAGCAGTGTTGGTCTGGGGGGAAGGGGGTGTATCACAGCTCCCATCTCCTGCTTGCTGTCATATGTGACTCACAATCAGTTTTTGGCTGTGTGTTTTGTTAGTTTTTCCAGCACAGCGGTAGAGAGAGCATTAATTGGGCTAATTATTGTGAGCTATAATTTAACTCAGTAATCAAACTCATAAACCAGGCATTATCAAATTTATAAACTCAGCATGCTCAAGTGCACTTAGCGATAATGAACTCGCTGAGTCAGATTATTCCCTTCCCACTGCTGATAATGTCAGAAACAGATTTGGACTGTCTTGAATTTAGTATTTTCCACTGCTCTATTACATGGAGAAAAAAAAAACTGGCAATACTTGGGAAGAGAACCATCAATATGGTTATTTTTTTAACCTAAAGCAGAAACTTTGTTTTCTGCTTGCATGTTTTAACTCTGCAAGACAGGGCTGTTTCAATTTTCACTCTAATTGCAATGAAATCTTTCATTACTTTGTGTACCTCAGTCCTTTCCTCATAATCATCTTTAGGTAAGACAAATAAGATTCTGGCATCTACAAAACATCATTTCTAGAGATTCAGAAAATTTTGGCCTCTTTGCATAGGTCAAATGTTGTGCCAACAGAAGCAGGGCTGACTTCCTAACATTGTTGTATTAACATACCTCAATTTTAGCCTGGGGGAGAGGGAAATGATGTTGTTTGGAATGAGATGGTAATTTACTTTCCATGCTTTCTCAGTCCTAAGGCATCTTTTCAGGATGAGACAGCCAGCTGTGTAAATTGAAATTGGTGAACAATTGTCCACTGGAGGCTCTAACATCTGAAAAGCAGAGTTATACGCTCTTCTCTGTCCATGTAGAATATGGTGTTTTCATTTTACAGGGATAAGGGATTTACTGTTAAATTAATGGACATTTCAAACTGCGGTGGCAACACATGTTGCCTCCTGCATTACTGGGAAATAAGTTGCATCTGTTCAAGTTATCACTTGGAAAGAAAAGCTTCCGGTTTCTGTGTGATGGCATGAGAAAATAACACTTTCTCCCTGTGTGCCAGGGGAAATGAGGTCACAGCTCTTGCCACATGCCTTGCAAGTGGATATCTCATGTACAAGTTCGGACAGGCATTAAATTGGTTATGCTTCAACTTCTGATTTTTGTTTTCATTAACATCTGCACTCTTGCGTGGCCCGAAGCGTTTTGTCCTTTTTATTGCCTTCCTTGGTAAAGCCGTGGAAAGCTGATCTCAAATTCACATTAATGGCCTTGGATTTTCAGGTCATTCCTTACTGCAAAGGCTCCATTCTGCTGCTTTTCTCATGGTGTGACACCTATACCCCCATGGATATCCTCGCCTTCACAGCCTATCTTCACATCAGTGTTTTTAATTCTCCTTGGCTAAGTCATGACATCAGTCTCCAGAGGAACTCAGACCTAAGTGCATCTTGACCAGAAGGATCAGAGAGCTACCACACTGCAAGCCACACAGCTCTAAGGATTAGTGGGAATTTGCCCTACACACCACAAAAAACCTGAAGTCTACATCTCCTCCTCATGGTTTATGTGTGATCATGCACTCTGATCCCTGAGCTTATTCCCTGTCTTCCTGAGCTGAGAACAGGAAAAGTAATATGCCTAATTTTTTTCCAGCTAGACAGTGTATTTTGCAGAGAGTAATTATACTGGTTCTATATATACAGCTGAGATATAGATTAAAATAAGATGAACCAACTTTGATTCAAATGTCTGTCTGTATGGCAAGACAACCTGGCAGAAATCACAGTGGTGCTAACACCAGTGCAGCTGTATAATTACAAGTTGTTGGTATGAGGACAGAAGGGTATTGCATATGGGTGAAAAATTAGGGAAAATTATTGTGAGGTCAAATAACTCGGGCTGTTCAACCATTATTAGAAGTAGCAGAGGTGATAATGAGCCAACTCCTCTTTCCCATCAGAGAAGTAGGATCACAGAACCGCAAGATCATTTAGGTTGCAAAAGATCTATAAGATTATTGACTCCAAGCATTAACCTAACCATTCCAAGGTCACCACTAAACCACGTCCACAAGTGACACATCTGCAAGTCTCTTGGGTCCCTCCAGGGATGGTGACTCCTCCACTGACCTGGCCAGCTGTTCCAATCCTAGGCCATTCTTCTAATGAGGAAATCTTTCCCAATATCCCATCTAAACCTGTCCTGCTGCAATTTGAGGCCAGTTCCTCTCATCCTGTCACTTGTTACCTGGGAGTTTGACCTCCACCTGGCTCCACCCTCCTGTCAGGCAGTTGTAGAGAGTGTTCAGTCCTCTCAGGAGCCTCCTTTTCTCCAGGCTAAGCTCCCCCAGCTCCCTCAAAAACTCCTCATCATTGTGCTCCTGATCCTCCCACAGATTTGTCTGTTAGTGGTTTCCTCTTTTCTACACGGAGCAAAGCTGCAGCCCAGACTAGAAGGAACTTGCACTGAGAAGAGATAAATTTTGCTATGAACCAAGCTTTCCTATAAAAGGATTTCTTTTAAAGTACATGGGTATCGTTAAGAGGTTCAGAACTGCTTCAGCTCAGGCAAAGCAAGCACTACTCTAGAAGTGTGCTCCCAACTCATTTTAACCTGGCAATAAATGAGTTTTTTCCCGCCTCATCTTCCTTTTTTTGCCTTTCTGAGTTTAAGAAGAGACCATGTGGTAACACTGCTACCTTGTCAATCAGATGACAGGCTGTCTTTTTCTATTTAGACATGGCAGGAGGTCATTCTGAGGAATAAAAGATAGGTTCTGTCCCTGAAACCTGGCAAAGCATTGAAAAATAATACCCATACAATGGCAAATTCTTCTAAGTATCACTAAAAATGATAAATCCTAATTTTCTCAGGCCTAATCCTGCAATATATTTTGTACACATAACCTCCAAGGTCAAAGGAAGATAAAAGACCTGGAAAAATACCCTAAGTCCATCGCATACCTCATTGTTTATTACTTCTTCTAGGAAGGAGTTTCAAGAAGCAAAACACATAATTAAGACTTAACTGATGCTCCTATAATAACTGCTTTTGATTTAGGAGATAAAATTAAATTAGCAGATAAGCTCTTTTATTCCTGCTCAGCCACTAGCATATTCAAATAGGGTGTGACTTGTCCCTTTAAAAGGCGCAGTAACAAAAACAAACGGGAACGCAGTCACTTATTAATCTATGTTTTTGTACAGCTATCTGGAAACTCTGCTTTGCTGTCATTATTTAAAACTCACAAACAAGACACGCTGTCAGTGATTCTTGAGACTGGAATTCATGGGATTTGTCTAAACAAAACATATTCACTCCTCTTATGTGTAACCAAATGCATAAACGTTGTTGTCTTTTTATTCTTTACAGATGGTTTGTATCTCCAGAGATTTATAGAAGAATTCATAAATTGGCATCACTGGTATGTCAGAAATGTGAAGCAGCCTCTGCTCCCATTGTTCCCTGACTGTGAACCTGCCTCTGGCTGAAGGAGTTTGCTTAAAATATCAAACCCAGGGCTCAGCTCCAGTGTGATCACTAAGCTGACCCTCTGCTGCTTGGGGACTCCTCAGCACTAAATATACAGCTTGATAATTAAGAATTGTCATCTCTTTTGGTCATCTATTTCTACATCCTTTCAGCCTGCTGGCCTGGCACTGCAGCCTGACAGGAGATACTGATTAAATAACTCAAAGGGAGTGATTGTAACCAAATGCTCTGATGAGTGAACCCTCCAAAAGCTTCACAATCATGACTGAGCTGGTGCACTTGTCATCAGGAGCAGCTTATTCATCCAACAATGACCTGTCAAATTGACTTGTTAGCATGGCTGATAATACTCCTGCCTTTTTCCTGCTAGAGAAAAGTAGGGAACATCCCAGATGCTTTTGAATAACTTACGAAGAGCATCAGGGGAAAAAAAACTATTCTACTTTCACCGAAGATTTGTGGAAAGGCTGGGAATTGAATCCAGATTGCCTGACTCCTTATGCAGGGCTGTATGCACAAGGCCAGCCCCTCTTTTGAAGCTTGATGCTCTGTTCTTTCTCTATTTGACAGTCCTTTCCCTTGTTCTCATTTGTCTTTCAGATATGCTGAGTGGCTCATGTGAAGATTGCTAAAATCACAGCGCACAGGATTTTATCAGATATGAGTTTTTTAGGACCTGTGTTGCATATATGTCTTCTCACACAAGAGCTGTGCAAATGGAGGAGGAGGAGATTTATATGAGACTGCCCACAGGAAACTCACCTGTGGAAGAAGAGCAGATCACTGAGAAATTATCCAAGCAAAACCAAAAGTTACTTCTGGGAAATTCCCAGGACATGTTATATACCAGTGTGGTATCATAGTGCTTTCCCTGCAGAATTAATGATTATATCTTTCAAACATTTCCTCCTCCTTGAACAAATCAGCAATGGTGAGAAATGGATGTAAACTCAGTGGATTTTTTGAGAATTACAAGGGGATTCAATACCATGCCAATCATTTACCAGAAAATTCCTTACGAAAGAAGAAATTCCTGAAATGCTTTCCAAAAATGTTTCAAACTTACATTTACCTGATTTTTTCAATTCATTTACCCCATAAATTTGACCTCTTAAAAAGCACTCTCTCCAGATCTCAGATGCTTTATTATTCTTTTGTCTCCTAATGGATGCATTTGGCAAAATTTTTCCTAGATATGTATTCACCTTACACACTGCAGGATCATGGGATGATTTGCTAAGACATTAAGAGATTAGGACCCCAGCCTAAAACTGGAATCCACTGGACAGTGACCTTGTATATGTGAAGGGGCACAGGGATCATAGCCTAGAGCAGGGTAAACACCCATTTCATGCACAGCCAAAGACCATAATCTGGCCTGGATGCAAAAAATCCCTGGATTTCTGTGGCCAAGTAGATGGGGCATAATTTTCTAATACGCTAATGGTGAAACAGTGCTTGTCTTGGCAAATGAAGATACCAAGCCATCCAAGTGGAAAGAGAAGTCAAGGGAGATCCAAAGACTTCACTCTACTTG
Source organism: Camarhynchus parvulus (assembly GCF_901933205.1). Classification (NCBI taxonomy): domain Eukaryota; kingdom Metazoa; phylum Chordata; class Aves; order Passeriformes; family Thraupidae; genus Camarhynchus; species Camarhynchus parvulus. The sequence goes on along the minus strand of NC_044576.1, from coordinate 29,076,048 downwards.
GACCTTAAACATGCCCAAGATAAGGCAGAAACTGCCCCTTATGTTTTTTCTCTTTGCTTGGCACTACTGGAGCATATTTTTTCCTTTCAGTGATTCTTCTTAGACAGTCTAATATTTTAGTTATGGCAACACTTGCAACAGGCAAGAATCCACCGACTGAGCAACTCCAAGAACTAAGAGGAATATGAGCAGCTGCAAAGGAGTCCACAGGACCAAAAAAGAGGCAAATCCCAGTTTCATCTGTGAGATTCCAGGGAGCAGGGATGAACCTTGATTTACGGGGGGGCGCAAACTCTGCTCAGGAGAATGCAGGAGGAAGAGCCTCGGGGGAACCTTTGATGAGGGAAAACAATCTAGACATAAATAAAGACTTCAATGGATTTGTCCCTTCATTATTTTGGAGCCTGATCCAAAGCCCTGTTAAGTCAATAGAAGGGCTCCAGCTGGGGTTTAGGTGAAGAACTGAAGGCGCAATTTGCACACATCTTGTGTCACTTGGGAATATTTTCTGTGGGGTTTAGGTGAAGAACTGAAGGTGCAATTTGCACACATCTTGTGTCACTTGGGAATATTTTCTGTGGGGTTTAGGTGAAGAACTGAAGGTGCCATTTGCACACATCTTGTGTCACTTGGGAATATTTTCTGTGGAGTGGGCAGACGTGCTTGTTAAAGCACTGAGCTGATACCGAGAAGCATTCAGCTATTACAGGATATACTTTCATTGAGTTACTTGTTGCTGTCCCATAAAGTAAAATATAGGAAACCCTTTAGTGTTTCATCAGATTCTTGCTCATTTCAAAGAGGAGCAATATTTCTGTGTCTGGCTCACATATTAAAAACTTTCCGTGCATATTAAGTTTCATTTTTTTTTTTGTCATAGGCTTGGCTTCAGATCTTTCTATGACTTTTACTAGAGGCTATTTTTGAAGGATTCAAGTCTGTTTTGCCAGTATAACCTTCAATTTCTAATGAGTGTTATTTCAAAAGAGACTTTTTCACTGGTAGGTAACAGAAAATAAAGTTACCTTGAAATTTAATAGGCATTATTTACTCTGTATCTGCTAATAAATCCCATCATACATCCTGCTTTCTAAAATGCTACAGGTTATGATCTCTTCCTATTTAGCATACAGAAGTTAAAGAAACATTAAATTATTTTACTTGGGGGAATCAGACTTTTCTTTTTTTACATTTTGACTTTTTGTTTGCATGGCCAAGTAACATTGTCACCACCATCAATTTTAAGAAAGTTTTTTTAGTAGTACTGTATTTATTCCTCCTTTTCAGTCAAACATTCTCCTTCCAGTATTATGGTGATAATATATATCCTACTTTCATCATAACATACAGATGTTTTATGCACTCTTCCCTTCCCATTTCTTCAAGGCCTGGTGCAAACCTAATTACAATTTTTGCAAAAGCTTTCCTTGAACATTAATAGATTTTAGATAAGGGATAAAACATGCCATAAATTCACACACATAAGCATTGTGTGTGTGTATGTGTGCCCATATAAATCACTTGCAAACCATGTTAGATTTCTTGGTAAATGATTTTTTTTAACAATACAAATATATGGGCTGCAATAGCCCATTCACACCAAGAAGCTTTTTTAAATCAATAGTAGATATAAATCTGTGTCTGTAGTTCCAGTGACCCAAATGCATTGCCATCATCCATAGTGGGGGGTTTTTATTATAACACACCTCCTATAAAAATATAAAGTTATAGTTTTAACTTCCAAATATGTTATATTAATTGCCCTGCAATACCTGGGAGACAATTGAAATTAAATGAGCACATTAAGTTCTCTGCTATGAAATATTTCTCCCCTTGATCTACAGGGATCCTTTTAGTGCTGCTTTACGGGTAAAAAATATATAAGCAGCTTCATCAGTTTAAAGAATTTTATTTCATTTTTAAATTCTGCAAATTGGGTATCTTTGGAGAGTTTCTGAAAATGTGTTTGAAGAAATAATTTACAGACTGTTATAAATGTTAATAACCAATATTTCCCAAATTATTATCTGTTCATTAATGCAGCTTGAACAATTTTTATTTTCTTAAAAATAGAAAAAATCTGTTGCAGCCCAAAGTTTCTTCCTCCCCCTTACATCACTAGTTAGATATTAAATATAAAATGCACATTAAAATGTAAACATCACCACATTGAACCTTTCTCTTTTGATCATTTTGAATTTGACTATTAATACTTTAATTTTCCTTACTCTGTGTGTGTGTGTGAGCGTATGAGTGCATGCATGTGCCTCTGATCTGGCTTATACACTGTACTAAATTGTTCAGTAAATACTCTGCAGCAGGATAAGGTCTAACTGGAAGAAAATTGTTGTGAGTTACAGGAAATTAAAAAATTCCTGCAATACCAACCCACTACTCAAAGTCAATCTGTGGTATCCCACAATCCACTCGGCTCTGAAGTCAAGCCAGAATGATTTTTGAAGAGTAATTTCAAGCCTTATAAAGGGTCACATCATGTATTAAAGCCATATTTGCTTCTGTGTTTTGTAAATTTTAAACTCATTACTAAACCTTTGTCTCTTATGCTGTACGTCTGGCTCTGAACTCCCCTTCATCAATCTGATCCTTAAAACTCCAACCAAAAAAAAAAAACAAAAACATGCAACACATTTTGCATGTGAAAAAGTGGTAAAACATAAATAGTTACAATCTCGAGGTGCCAGCGTTTAAGGAAGGCTTTAAGAAGCTTATCTCTTTTTTTTTGGTACTTTAGATAGCAAAATCCCAAGCAAGAGGTTGCCCAAAACTGCTGTTTTCTGACCACCTCTGGGAAGTGCTGAGTGCCCTCAACTCCTGTTGACTTCACAAGAGATTAAGAGAGCTCAGCACCTCCCAGTACCAATCCCACTAAGACATATCTATATCTATACATATCTGTACATATATATTTATATATAAAATGAACTGCTAACAAATAGAGGATCTCCTACTCTTTCTCTTGGCCAAACTCTTTGTGAAAGTATCAGACCCAAAGTTAGAGGTAAAACCATATGCAATTTACGATAAGCAAAACGTGTCTATAAACAAAATACAATTGGAAATCTGGGAATCATTTGTACAGAAAGTGCTGGCAAAGTGCAGGCATATGTGTACAAAACAGTGCAGCACCTCTACAGATTTCAACAGTTCCATTTCTAAAGTTTCTACACTAAACCTTTATCGCAACCTGGGGCTGAGAAACAACACACTGTTAAAGACAAGGGGGTTAGCCCCACAACACATTCAGCACTGGGGTGGAACTGCATGTCTCCAAACCCAGCAAAGCTGTGTGCACAACCTGGGCTTTGATTCTTCTAAGCTCCCTTCTCCTGAAGGACACCACCACTGATCTGCTCTCATTCAACGCTTCCCACAGTATTCATTGTGTGCCTACATCACATTTACACTGACTGCTCCAAATTCCTCCCATTTTCCCTGGATGCTTTCTTTTTATCCTGATAATAGTCCTGGGCTGAATCAGCTAAAAAGAATCTGCAGCAATCTAAACAGGGATTCAAGGAAAATATCCAGTGAAGTCGTTGCAAAATTAGAATGAGAAGCAGCTCGGGCAGGATTGCAGCCTGCAGCAGCACACATGATGGAAAAACATGGGGAAAACTTGGGAAAAACATGGGGAAAACTCCCCACCATGTAGCTTTCAGTGTCTCTGTCCCAAGGATGGCCCTGCCAGGTCTGACATGAGCAGGGAGCAAGAGGGATGAGTTTTGGCCTTGCCTGCTGCCCCATGGAGCACATTGTTCAGGTCAGAGCTGGCCAGGCAGTCAGCAGAGGAGCACCCAGTACAGCCCTGGAGCCAGGCAGACTTTCCTGACCTGCCAGGGTGTGCTAGGCCAGCTGCACAGGCACAGCTGGGGCTGGGTAAGGCTCCCAGCTCTGCTGACACCCCAACATGTCTGTGTGCACTGGGCCAGACCCACACCTGCATTCCCCACACCTGTGCTGTCCTTCTTCAGCTCTTCAGGCTCCAAGAGACCACAGAGACTTGGCCCAGTGACCACACAGATTTTAGAAGAGGTTTGAGTTCAGTACTCGGTATGAAGACAGACATCTCATCTCTACAGCCACTCTACAGCAGGGGCAGTCTTAGGCATCCATCCTGGTTCCAGAGTAGTGTTATTAGACTGCACAGGCTGCAGTGATGCCTCAGGCTTTAGCTTTTATATTTTTCAGATTCTGCTCTGCTTTGGTGTGTGGGTTTGGGCTTCATATTAGGGATAGTAAGCTCTCTTCACAGAGTAAGTAGGCAAAGCAATTCCTTCTCTAGCTGGGCACCAAGGACAAATGATCCCAATCTCAGGCCCAAGAGCACAAACAACGTGGGCTGAAAAGAGAAAAACAAACATGATGGGACTTCATGGGCTAAAGCTTAATTAGACAATTAAGTCCAATATGCAAATGGAGCAGAACTTATCAAAGGGAGAGACCCTGTGAGTGGTCGTGCATTTTGGGACCATCTTGGTTCACCTTCGTGTAGCCCTGGCTCAGTTTTAACAAATGAAGGATCCCAGGGAAGCTGGTACTTTCAGAAATCAGATGGTTGGGAACATTTTAAAGATGCCTTGAAGAAACAGTCAGTTTGGATTATAAGGTTCTCCAAGTGCCCTGCAATTACACACCTACTTCTGTACATATCCCCTTCTCCCTCACCTTTTCAGAAAAGCAGGGTGAAAGAATATAATTGTTATACTCCCTTTGTACATTGAACACCTGTTCAGGAGGCAGTAATTGCTAACTCACAGAAGCAGTTTGGGGATATTTTGTAGTGGCACTAAATACTTACTTATTGTGGAGATGGGTGGTGAAGGAAACCCAAATTAAATTGACAGAAAGAAACTTAGCTCATTTAAATATTGATTCAGATTTGATTTCCTTCTATGAATATAGGGTACAAAAAAAAAACAAAAATTAACATGGAAAATAATGGCCATTTGTAATGAGACAATGGTAGCTCTACCATAACTGTTGTTAGGATTATTTCCATCATAAACCCAGTTTTCCCCTCGCGCTGCTACAAATTACAATAAAACATCTTCAGCTTCAGATATGGTATATATGGCCCCTGGCCAGGAAATTGTTTGGGCAAATTTTAGGTCATATGTCAGACACTAAATATTTTTTTCGAAAGTGAGTCACAGTTTGTCTATTTCTATTCTCACTATTTAGTCACACCATAAATAGCTGCTGTACCTTGGGGCTGATCCAGAAAACATAAAAATATATTCCTGCACCTAAGATCTAGCTTGAGATGCGAGAAGCCTTTCATCACATTTTAAAATTCCTTTTGTGACAAATTCAGAAATACAAGATTGGTTAATGTATAAATCTTTCACATTTACAACCAATGGGAAATTTGCCATGGTGGTGAGGTGTGTGAAAATCAATTTTATCATAAATGCCAGTCTACAGATGAGTGATATCAGCACCACACTGTCTGTCTTGGGGCTGAATGAGTGGGGACTGTCTTTGGAACAGCATTTGAAGGAGTGTGAGTATCAGCAAAAAGGCAGTTTGCTTTTCTTCTGTGCCACGTGTATAGAAATGTTTGCCCTTCTCAGATATTTAGTGGCAGCATACCGAACTATATTAATTGACAGCCTTCCTGCACAGGGAAAGAGGGACCTCCAGCAAATTCCAGAGGATGTTTTGGATAGGGGCAACTGTGAGGCCAGAACTGGAGACAGCTCCAGAAATCATGTCCAGGACTGACAGTCCTGGAGGACATTTAAGGTTTCCAGGTTTTCATTCTACATTAAATGTGTTTCCTCTTTCTTATGAAACTGAACTCTAGAGAGGAGTAGATTTATATAAATCCTATCTTTGCCACATTTTAAGAAACTATGTGTTATAGCTTTTTCTTTAAAGGAATTCCTCTCTTTAGGAGGCCTGTGGGTCAACGTGTAATTCAACGTACTTTAAGCATGACCAGGGAGAAGTATTCATGACCAAAATTAAAGTTTTCTTCATAATGGAACATATGATTGTCATCATGTGGAATTTGGGCATCACTACAGTGACTGACATATTTGTGGTACTGCTCCTCCAGGAATTTGATTCCCACCAGTAGAAGATCAGGTTCATTTGATGTTTATATTGAATCTTGCCATTGGTTTTGCCATAACCAAGTTGCTTTTGATAATCCATGAAACAGTTTCTGGAAAGTATTCAATGCTAAAATATCTTTTTATTAAGCAAATGAAAATCACTAGCCTGATATAAAGAGGTGCAATTATGAAGTCCACCTTGGAACAGCCTAACCTCTCTCATTTCATCCTCGTAAAATCACAGTACAACCATAATTTAAATAGGAGCCATCCATTTAGAGGGCTGTGACTGAATGTTTTAGGTTAGCTATAAGTTTTGGTAATACCTTAAGGATGTCCAAAATGCAAACTGATACTTAAAGTACCAAGCTTCCAAATAATCATTAAAAGTTCATTCAAAAAAAAGAGACAGGAAATTCGTATATAATAGAATTATGACATTTCTGTATGAATTGTGAAGACACATAACTGGTCTATCTCTGATTTTGAAAAGCCACTAGAAAAATTCTCTGCTTTTATTTTACTGGAGATAATATAGTTCTAGTCTAGCCTGGAAGTCTGTACTATGAGGCAAGTTTGACAACCCACAGAGATGTTTTCTGTTTCATTTGTCTTTTTTAAATAGACATTTGTAATAACTTAACACTCAGCTTCACTGAAATCATGAACTGCAGGTTCAAATTCAAATCCTGCGAATTAGTTCAGCTGAAGGTGAATTTGATCACAATTCCCATTTACTTCAGAAAGGCAGGAATTCAGTCTCAGGTTAAAGTACCACTAGAATGAAAGATACTGGGAACGTGTGCTGCAATCCAAATTCCAAAATTCCTCATTATTCCGAATTTTGGGTGCATGTAACTGGCATAACCCAATATTTTAAGCCAAATAGACTCACATGTTCAAGCAGCACATCACATTAGCCTCTGTATTAATTAAATGGAGTGGTCATCTCCTCCTGCTTCCTGATGGATTTTTCTGGTTCTTTCACCAGCCCTGCCACATCAACCATGATACCAAGCACTTGAATGGAGCCCAATGAATCTGCTTGTCCCTGCATACCAATAAAGCCAGAATAAACTGGGTTTTCTGAAGCTTTGCTTCATTGTTCAAGGTAAGGAGGCAGTGATAGAGACATCTAAAAGATTTTTTTCTTTTCTGCTAAAATCTTATTGTGAAAAAATTTATTTGAAAAAGGGAAACCTATTGAAACATCTTCCAAAATGACAGTTCAGAAGTTTTTGTGTCTGAAACCACTTTCAATTACACAATTTCCTTCACTTTGATTGAAAAATAAGTGTTGAAATTCAGTATGAAAAACCTCATGTGCATCCAGAATAATTGTGTCCCATCTGGCCAAGAGAAATACTTTTATCCATCAGGAGTTTGTTTTCTCAGTTTCTCAGAATTTTGGAAAAGAAATAGAATATCCTTGTATTTACACAGTTTTTAAACAATGATTTGGCTTGTTTGCTTTGGAGTTACCAGCAAGCCAAGAAAACAGTCTCATTCTTGATGATCTCCCTACTGTTGGGAAGCAGCATGAGAGGGAAGCTGCTGTTGTGCAGTGTGAGGAGATGGGAAATCAGGGAGCAAGGCTAAGAAATAAAAAGGCAAAGAGTTGAAATCTAGAGAGAGGATAGAGTGAAGACACAGGCAAGGAACAGGAAGGGGTTCCTTGTTGTCTAAGTGTTGGTGGAGGATGCCACAGGTGCTCATCAAGAGCTGTGACCATAAACAAGCCTCTCTGCAAAGCCACATCCTTCCACACTAAGAGAATTAGGAGTGGGCTTTGACTTCCAGCACCACTTCAGAGTCCAGTTGTTTCAGGAGGGTACAGAGAGCATTAAAGATATTGCTAACCTCCACACCAATGACTGTGAGTGGTAGGAAATCCCTCTTGAAAGTCAATATCTCTTTTCAGCACAAACGAGAGACACGAGCTGCACAAATAGGATTTATAGCCTCACAGCTGTGGGGATCTGAGCTGCTATTTGTGTCTGTATTGCAAGTGAGGTAAACTGCTGCAAGATACAGGGGGGTTTTTATTTGGAAGTGACTGATTCAGCCACCTCAGGTAGACACAAGCTGGTAGTTGTCCTGAGATCTCCACAGCTCATCTCTTCAGATTCATAATATAGCACAGAAAGGCCAAAGTTTAAATTCTGTGCTTGCCTTGTCTTCCACACTACCTCATATCTCCAGGCCAACTCTTCCCCATGAGGATCTCCCTTCAGTGGTGTAGACTCAAATGCTAAAATCCTTTATGGAGTCTCCCAAATGCACTTGCCTTGGAGTGTGAGCAGAGCCCTCTTTGAGCACACAAAGCCATTTCTCAGCCTGGGGTCTGTGCTCTGTGGAAGGTGCATTTTTCACAGACTTTTATCACGGTGCTACAACAGGTGCATATCACAACTTTCTGTCAAGGAATTTCATCCACTACAAAGCATAACATCCTGGCACTAGGCAAAACTCTTTCTGGGGAATATTTTATAGCATGCACATGAAAAGGCATCAAGAGAGTAAACACCAATTAGGGAAAAGGCTAAGAACACAGTTAACCCTTGAGGTTCCAAGTAATCATTGCCGAAGTCTGTTTATTCAATCGTGGAATTTGTGTACAACCACAGGGGATACAAAATGGAATTGAAATATGAGAAAGGGCTTGACTATGACTGCAACATAGCAAGGCAGAGCTACTTTGATTCATTCCAGCAAAGATGCTGGTGCCCTGTGATTCACACTGTGTAGCAGCATTTCGGTGCATGACACTGCTCAATGTCTTTCCAGGATTTTCTTTGCCTTCTTAAATTAACTCACACAACTCAGTGTGCTGAACCAGCTCACAGAACAACAGCACAGCTTCAGAAGAAAGGGCTTTCTGAAGAGAAATGTGGAGCTTTTAAGCTACCCCTGCAAAGATGGGCAACTGAGAACCCACAGGGAATCCTCTAATCTTCCGCCAGCAGTCAGAACATCCTGGGAGAGTGCACAGATTGAGGCATTGAGCAGTAAGGACAAAATGTGAATGTGTACAGTGTCCATTCTCTGCAGCAGTACCAGCTATGGGGAGGGCATCTCACATGTAAGGAGAGAAAACATCTTTTAAACAGAGAAAAGTGGGCAAAGACCATCATGGTCTTGCTAGTGGCATCCTAGATCCTCTCTGCCTTCAACTGGTAAGACTTCAGTGCTGGGATCAATGCCAGTCTACCCCTGCCTGATAAATGGGAAAAGGAGCAGTGGATGCTGTGCAGGAAATGGGACATGAGCCTCACTCTCCAGGTCCTTACCCGGGTATCCCCACAGAGCCCAGCAGAATCCTACAGGTAGCTAAAATGAGCACAGGACTTTCAGGGAAGGATAATGAGGAACTGAGGAAGCTTCCAATATGCATCTTACAGCAGCGCCAAGTTTTTGCTGCTCTACCTCCACAAATGGTGTGGGCTCTGAGGGCAGGAATCCTGTCTCAGCAGGCTGCACCTCCTTCCCCACACGACAGCCTCAGCCCTGTCCAATGGCATTTTCTGCAGCAACCATTTCATCCTTTCCTCAGCCATTCCTTGGGAAGGGGGCAGGCCACAGCTGTGCTCAGACCAAGGCAAGGTGAGTCCTGCCAGGGCTGGTGCAGCCCAGAGCTGCACAGGGGGTTGGCTGAGTGTTGTTTGCCCCATCTGACCCATCAGGGGTGACAGGAGAGGGCAGACGCTGTCAGTCTGGAGACAGCACCATGCCAGCATCACTACCCAGCTCTCAGATCAGGTGTCTGCCAGCCCTGAGCTCTGGCAGAGGACACCATGGGCTGTAAACAACCCAGGGCTGTAAACAAGGGCGAGCGTTTGCGTAGCATCGAAATATGGGCGCGCTTGGCTCCTGCTGATTTTGGCTTTGTTGATTTTGCTTTTATACCATTGCACTACTCGTTTGAAGCTTCTGAATTTTTTAATGGCTATTGTTGATTCAAAAGTTTGTGTAGCTTCTGTATCTGACAAAGTGTTGATGTCTACACTTTGCCTGTATCTATTTTTTTCTGGTTTATTCTATTAGAACAAAATCTGTAATGAAAAGTTGAAAACAAAAACTCCATGGAAGCACACTTGCTAACCATGGAAACACATTTCTCAACCCCAAAGAAGTGTATGATATGTGGAAATTTTAGAGAAATACTTCCCAGGAAATCTTGGGGTTTGGACTTACTTATGCAATATTATAAAACATTAATTACTACAGGTTTGATTTGAATACAATTATTATCCAATATCACTAATCTTCATTTCCGTCTATACAGTATCTCCTTACAGAATGCTTTATGACATATTGCTTGAAAATGCACTGGGATACCAAGATGTGATCCATTAATTACTTAAATATTCTTCTGTTTTCGAGAAAAACTCTTATTTCCAGTTTCTTTTTCTCTGCGGAATCAATTGCATGAATGCAAGCTTAACTTAATCTCACTGAAAACAAAACATTTCATATATATATATATATATATGTATATATGTATATATATATGCTGAACAACTACCATACCTACTCATTGGCTTCTGTAGGGATCTTCCATTGGATGCACAGACAGACAGGCAGGATGAATCATTCCAGGAGTCTGTGGGCTGCAAAGTGTTAACCAGTGACATCACTGCCAACAGCTGAGGGCTGCTCTTAGCAGAATCAGCTGCTCCAAAATTGGTGCGCTTAAAAGCCATTTTACAGGCTGCCCTGTAGCTTTTGGGGAAGGTGGAAGGGGGAAAGAAATAAGAGGGTTTATAGTGCTTTGGCTGCCTTTGATCCTGTGGTTTAGGGTGTGTTTGCTAAAGAAATCAATTTCTTTTGATTTAAAACAAAAAGTAGGGTTAAACTCATGCCTGATGTAACTCTCATGGAGTTACACCAGTGATTAATATTTTAGGGGAGTGGCATAAGCTATTTTAAGTGCTGTGCTTTCTTTCAAGCACCTTTGAATGCATATATGAAATTCTAGAGTGGCATAAACTAAAGAATATAAGGAGTTGTAAATACAGTCTGTGCAAACAGCATAAGAATCTAGTAACTCAAAAAAAGGTGTTCTAGTCAGGAATGGATCTCATTGGCTTCAGGATAACAACATGTCACCAACACTGAGAAAGTCTTTTTCATAAAGATAACAGGAAAAAAATTAGAAAAGGCATAGTAAAGGCACAGATGATGGGATGCCATGTTTATGACTCTGGAAAACATCCAGAACTTAAGTTGAGGAATATATTGAGCTTTTTTTCTGTGTAGATGGATCCCTGTGAAGTGTAACTTATACCTCTGCTGGTTTGTGTGCAATGGGTTTCCAAGGGGACTCTGGAAAGAGCATGAGATTATTTCCTGGATTCAAAGCAGATTTCCAGTGTGAGAGGTGGCTAAATGAAACATGGGAGAAGCACTCCTAAACTGGATGCTGTCCTGATATTAAGGAAATACCTTTTAAACAGTTCACCTTTTTCCAGTACTAACATTTTACTCCTCCAATACTCATCTTTTACTTAGTGAATCATTCCTTAGAGGCTATCTCTATTTTCACAAAGCATTTTATTCCATTTCCATGAGGTTTAACAGTAAAAGCTGCTATAGGCTGTGTGATGCAGTGCACCTGAGGGATGTTGAAAAACCAAATCACACCATTTCTTATCTCTTTACTGCATCAAATTAGACAGTTGAAAATACTCCTCTTTCCATGAGTATTAAAGATAGGGTGCTGGGTGTTCTGATGGTATAAGATTTTAGAAATGCAATTTTGTAAAATACATATAATTAGAACCAGCAGCATTCTTTTGGAAGAGAAATAGGTCTGGGTAGAGTTCTTTAGAAAAATCAATCTGCATTCACCAGCAATTCCAAATAATTTTTTCATTCTGTCAACTGTTTCAAGCAATAAATCATCGTTACTTTATATTACTTTACATAGAGATAACTTAAACTCTGGCTGATCGACAACTTTCTTATTCAGCCTTTGACATCAATTATCTATTATCTATTCTTCTGTCAATATCTGCTGTCTAAATCTCATGCAAAAGAATTACACCTTTAGAGAGGAAAAAGTGCCTTTACTACACTATCCAACATTTGAATGACTACATTTATTCAGCGTTCAATAGGACCGGGCAAATAATTTAATCAGCACAAAGCCACCCCAAATTTGTTGGAGTTAATGAGTTTTTTCAAGTCAAGACTTGAATGTCTTTACTATTCCCTTGGGAAGCCTGGGCAGGAAGGTCTCTGTTGTGAATCTCCCCACCTCTCCCTGGGCTGCTTTGCAGGGGGAGGAAATCACTGATGTTGATCCTGTGCCTTGCAAATGCCCAGCTGCTGTTACAGCCCCTTGGAAACATGGCCAGCAAATAGACAGGCTGTGTAATTTAGGCCAGTAGTTTGTGTGGTGAAATGTTTGCAAAGAACCCCAAGCTGTGGCTTTAAGTATTTTCAGAAAAGAGAAGCACCAAGGTGTTCAAGCAGACACCAGATGGGTTGGGCAAAGGGGAAGATGAGGATGAAGCCCTGCCATGGCTGTTCATGGCTTTCCCCAAGCACAGCCAGGGATGTTCAGGGACACCTCTGAGCCTTCCCAGGCTTAGGCCAACTCTCACAAATGCTCTCCTGCTCTGGTTACCTGGACTGCACCCGGGGTTTGTTCTGCTCTTGGTCTGGATTTGCACAGACTGCTGGAAATGGCTTTAGAACAGCCAGGCTGGATTGCCATACACTGGGACGTGGCTCCTGAGGAAAAACACTTCACTCATGGAAAAGCACATGCATTGATAAGGCAATTGTGGGATGGGCTGAAGGGACACCGTGGGAGCAGTTCAGGTCTATTGAGCATATAATATGAATTTAAGATGACCATTTAATTGCATATCTTCCTTACCTTCCAAACAGCTTTCCAGCCTCTGTGCATTAATAATGCTGCACAGCAAAAGAGAACACACATTTAAGGTGGATATCACGCTTACACTCAAGTTTTCTAACACTTTTTTTTTGAAACTCTTTTCTTAAAAAAAATTAATTTTTTTAATTGAAAAATTGAAGTTGTATCAAGTCCTTTTTTCCATATTTCTTAAAAACCCACAAACCTAGCTGAGATGTTTCAGGTGCTTAGCATTGAGTTTACTTTTCCCAGGAAAACAAAAATCTGCCAGCAAATTCTCAGTTAAAGCAGCCACCACTCCTCATGACTTTCTTTTTAAGCTGACACTAGCCCAGGTCAGAGTGCCCCAGCTTTGTCATTGTGTGTTTTAAAGCACACTTCAATCATCATTTTCTCTAGTGTCAATGTTTCCACTTTATTTTCCAGCATTGTTATTTGAACTCAGTGACGTTCTTCCATAAATCTAGGACAGGACTCAGCAACTTGGATTTTGCACTAATGTCTTCTAAAATAGTGAAGGAAAAGGCAAATAAAATGAAAAGCCCAAGCACACACTATAAAAATTGTTGAAGTAGGATACATTGGGATATTTTGGCTGTCATTTAAAGAAGGGCTACATTGATTTGCAGCAAGACAAGTCTATCCTTTAAAGTTATTTTGGCTCTCACCAGGAGCATCCACCTGCCTCTCCTAGAGAGTAGGAGCTCCATTCTGCATGCCACTGATGTAATCTTTGCATTTCTAAAGATACTACTGAATATAATATTAATGTAACAAAGATCATTGGCAAATCATTCCCCATAGCATGGAGCCACATCTACTGTCAATGCTCATCTCACAAGGACCACAGCAAGTTTTCACAGCCAACCAGCCTCACATTCAGACCATGCTGTAGTCAACTTCTTAAACTGGTCTATTCTCTGTGTATTTTACATATTTCTACAAAAAGAAAATACAAAGTTTCTTAGGAAAGAACTCTGTCTGCATCATTTATTAGCCACTGCCCTGGTCTTTAGAGTCCTTCAGGTGCTAATGAATGAAGATATTAAGAGATAGTGGCTAAAGTTCAAATATTACCAGAATTCTGGCAAGAAATTACCTTCAGAATGCTTGCCAGAATTTTGGAATTGACTTCCCTCCAGCCTTTGCAATGCCTTGACTTTGAGACAGGAAACCCCAGTAATTACTGTGCAAATATCCAGGTTCATGTTCTGGCTCCTGAATCTCCTCATGGCAGGTTAGATCTAAATATTTTCTTGCTGCCAAACTTTCTCCAGTTTTCTGGAGACAATTGCTCCATATCTTTGAAGCATTCTGACTATAGATTTTTACTAAATTTAATACAGAAAATTTACCAGTGTGACTGTATCATGATCTCTGTAGTATGTTGTTTGATAGAACTCTAGGTTTAGTAAGCACAAACTGAGCATTTCCAAGCCATGATATTTTAGTTTGTTGTCTTCAGTCATCACAGCTCAAAATGGTCAGAAGAGCCAATGCTGATTTCTACTCCTTGTCATTACTCAGATAAAATCTGAGATCCTGAGTGAAAATTAGCAGGAGGGTGAATTTCACTGAAAATGCTGCAAACACAGACTACAGACACAAACTCACTCTCCATTGTACCTCAGTGGTTTGATTCTTAAAAACTCATGGTAACCATGAACAGAAGAGCCTCTGGCTGAGACTGACAACAGCAATCAGATCCTGAAATGAGTAGCTGGGACTTAAAATTCTTTCAAAAAATTCAAACCCCTATCAATTTTAATACCAGAATACCAATAATATCAATACCAGAATACTAACAATCTCAATTCTGAGTTGTTACCAGCTCAGAAATAGCATTTTTAAATATTTTTTCAGAACTTCTTGCTTCCATTCATACAAGGGGTGTTTGTGTTTCACAAAGACATAAATACTCTCCAAAAGGGAAAGAGCTCCCTTTTGAGGCTTGATGGCTGATGACTTTGCTTCTTTCACATTTTTCCTACTAAATATTCACCTGATCATAACATCCAAGTTGAGAAAAGGCAAAAATAATCTCAGTCCCTGGATATCAGATTAGTGGTTTGTCCACATGTGAGTTTTCTTCTCGTGGATGAGAGGAATGAAAAGTCTCATTGTTCAGAGGCAGATAAATAAAACCCCATCTGCTGTAGACATTGAGAGAGTATATGTATCTATACTCTGTACAGAACTCTGCCATTAGCTAATAATAGCATTAACAGTTCAGAAGTAAAAAGAAAAAAAAGTCTCTAATACTCAGTCTTAGCAGCTGATAATGTAAAATAGGGTGGCATTTGGAAGCATAGGATGATGCCAGTCCCTGGGGAGAGAAAGGTGTTAACTTCTAATAGCTTTTCAGTAATAGCCAAGCATCTGCAGTCCACCATAAAAAAGGGTTTTTAAAAATTAATAGAGCTGAATGTGCTTCACACTGAGGAGAATGCCAGATTAATAAGCGCATTAAGGACCGCTTTGGATTGGAAATAATTATGGAAGATGACAAGGAGCAGAGGTGGCATTGGTGGTGCTTTCAGGAATGCATTTTAAAAAGCAGTTTAAAGAGCCTTCAGATGTTGGTATTATCCTGCGTGACCAAATTAAGAGCAAATGAGAAAAGTTTATCTGGCATTTTGGAGTATTGAAAGGGCTTAGTGTTATAAATTATACAGTGCGAGGATAGGCAGTGGTGAGTAAATTCGTGTTAAACATTATTGGCAGTTTAAATAGCAACTCCTTTATACAGCACTAAAGATTTTAATTTGGAAGTAAAAGTGTACTCACTCCCCTTCCAAAAAAGCATGTTTGACTTATTTATTTGCCAGCCCAATCATTAGACAGTTTTTCACTGAGGAACTGGTGAACATTGTTCCCAACAGGCTGTTACAAATGTAGAATAATTGAGGTGGGTTATAGGTTTAGAATTGATTTAGAGCTCTACTGATGAAAAAGTTGAAATGACATCTTCATCTTCAGCTGCAGGGCAGGCTGTGAGCATTCAGGGCTGTTTCCACACGGGCCTGGTGTTTATCAATATTTAATCTCCTTGTTTCAGCTCCTTTTTTACTACTTAATCTTTCAGCCCTTACAGCAGAGATATTTTCACACCATGGTTCTTGATGTTATTGATACAAACCAATCAGTCTCAGTCTCTTGATGATGATAACACAAACCCAGGCTCCCAGGTTTTAATTCTGGGGCACAACAAGGCCTTTCTGAGCACATCAGAGCTGCTGCAGTCCTGTCTGGGGGGTGGTTAAGTCAAGGATAACCACCCCCGAACCACACAGGTGCTCCCAGAGCAATTCCAGCAACAGCAAAAGTGCTATTCCCTCTCTGTGTCATGATCAGGTTCCCCAAATACAAATAGAATAATGAAAAGATTTTACATTAATACAGAAGTCTGTGAAAACTCCCAAACTGGTTTTAACGATTTTTTTCCTCTCATTCTGAAAGTGTGCTGCTTTTTTTCTCTTACCTGACTATTTGCAAGAAGTCACAAAAAAAGAATGCCATTAATATCCAATTCTCTAATAATTACTTTAGGAAAAAGCAAAACTAATGCTGAAATATCTTTTAGGCGAGTGATACTTGTAAAGAGGCAAACCCCACAATTCTTACAGCATCTTCCATTAAACAGTTCTAAGTACTGTATATGCAACATGCTGGAGACTCATTATTTCAAATCCAACTTCTCAAAGATTTATTTTTCTTTTGAAACAATTTCTGACAGCTTTTGATCTTCTAAACTGAAAAAAAAATCAAAGAAATCTGTTTCTCTGGCATATTAATAGCAAAGGAATTTCTGGATGCTGCAAAGTAGGAACTGAATATAATAGCATCTCAGTTTTATTCATCTTCAAAGAAAACCAAATATATTTTTGAGACTAAAAAAATAGGATACCCTACAGATTTTGAAGGGATGGGATAAACCTCTTTTCACAAGAAAAGATGACAAGAAATTCATCTTGAAGGACGTTCACTATGCCTCTGTCCATTTAATACATTTACAAGCCAGCTGCCATGAGTTAATCTGGCTTTTACATCTGAAGCAAAATTATTTTATAATTTGGGGCTCACATGCCTAAGGGATTTTTTTTCTGTTCTCAAATTCTTTGGATATTGTAGATCAACCTGCCAACAGACACGGCACTGGCATGCACTGTTGTCTAAAATTTATTCAAAGGGTTCATTAAAAATGCTTTTGTAAAAGTTATATATAGGAATCTTACAATCTTTCATTCATGGTTTCCTCACTGCAACTCTTTGCAGGTGTAAAACTGAAAATAATAGCAGGTGATTAATTATGTATGTTTATCTATATGACTGCAATAGAACTAATATACAGTCAAACCCCTAAAAAATAAATACATACAAAACCACATTTTACAAAGGTTCATAAATTTAGGTAATCCTGCAGAGTTTTTCTTGTAGAGCTGACTGGTGGAAATATTATCTGTGCTTAATACCATGGTGCTCTCTGAGCAGGCCCAGGACATTGATCACACAGAGCCAGGGCTTAGCTATGGCTGCCATGGGAAGTTGCAATCCTGGGGGAATTGTGTTACTTACAGTGCCAGGCTTGTCAGAAGGAGGTCAAAGGGATATCTCAAAGAAGAGCTGCTGGCCACTCAAAATCAGCTGGGTATGCAAATTTCCAGAGATAAATTATACCAGAAAAAAAAAAGGTAATTTAGACTGTAAACAGTGAAAGGGCAACACAAAGGAGATACCAAAAGTGGTAGGGCTGAAAAACTCCTGCTATGGAAACTGCTGAATTACACATCATAGGTGGAATTTTAGCACCTGCACGTCATTAGCACCCAAAAATAACAAAATAAGGGGCTATGCACACTAATCTATGTGAAATGTGTTGTACAACTTGCAGCCATTCTGACAGCCCAGAGGATTTTGTGTCTACCAACGGAATGGCATCTATTCTGTTGTTTGGTAGAGGCAATTAATGGATGGCATGAATACCACTTTTCCAAGGTCCTTGGTTGTACATGTATGAATGAAAGTTTGGATTTTATCTTAAATAAAAGAAAGCAACAAATCTTGATAAAAATTCTTAGCTGGTGTAAATAGCTGTCATTTATTTGTCTGTGGCTAATTATGCCAGGTGAGACTCAAAGGACTCCAGAGATGGCACTGCCTCAGCATGATTAGGCATTAAGTCACAGTTGAGACATTCAGAGTAAAAGAATGAAATTTAAAGGCCATGTTTTAAGAAAAAGAATTAAAACCCTGGCATTTAAAAAATCATATTTAGGGGGAAAGAATCCCCAACAAACAAATGTTTGACTCTGCCAGATATGAATAAAAAATTCACACATAACCCTACTAGTTAGGCTTTCTCATGTCTTGTTTTTCCCCAGAAAGTATTTTCCTAAACATCTGCTAAAAAAAAAAAAAATATATTTTATGGCAGACTCCTGTACCACACTATAGCAATTGAAGCAGCCACTCTGTAGTTCTAATACTTCTTTGTTGGGTTTCTCTACAGAAGGAAATACAACTTATAAACCACAAACATGGGCTCATACAAGAGCATTGCTACCTTCAATCCAAAGATCTGAGGTACTGGAATTTATACTGGAATTAAAGAAGAACTCTAGAAATTCATGTAAGAATACACAGAATATACCAGCAACAGTTTTTGTAGAAAACATCTGAATTTCCATGAATCACATAGACTGATTAAAATAAGGAGGAACCGGAGTGCCAAGTCTTGACCTAGATGCAGATATTTTGAAATATTTTAGGGTTATAGTTTCACCGTCTTTGTCATGCAGCTGCAGAAGACAGATTTAG
The DNA here is from genome assembly GCF_901933205.1 of Camarhynchus parvulus. NCBI lineage: Eukaryota > Metazoa > Chordata > Aves > Passeriformes > Thraupidae > Camarhynchus > Camarhynchus parvulus. The sequence goes on along the minus strand of NC_044576.1, from coordinate 29,057,265 downwards.
ATTTTCCTCTGAGTTTAGAGTTGGGATTTCTGTTTGGAGCTCCTTCTGAACTCACCACAAATTATCTCTCTATGTAGGATGAGTAACAGGCATAGCTAAATAAATTAGTTTCTTGAAAGTTCACACAGTCCTAAAGATGTAAAATGCTGTCCAAAAATTTGACTTAAAAAGAAGAAATAGGAATAGAAAAGTGAAGTCTATTCTACCAAGAGACTCCAACAAGATTTTTAGTAGATTACTGAGAAAGAAATTATTCACTCCTTTTCTAATTCATATGGAAGAACTATTCTCTGCACTGACACAATTTAATTGGGATTGTATGATTAGAAAAATGTGAAGAACCCCTACAAATGAACAGGGCTTTAAAAATCCAGTAATTGTTTATGAAGTCTTGGAAATCTCATTATGATTTCTGCCCCTCATAAAAAAAACCAGGAAAGTTGGAGATTTATGGATTACTATAACTCACCTCAGACCAGGAAAACATGGGAAGTAACCTGCTTTAAAATGGAGTAAGTCAGCAGTTGTGTCTGTGAAACCTGATGGTGAACCAGCAAAATTTTACAAAATACAGAAACACAGTCAAAAAAAATTTCATCCAGTTATTTGTAAATGCTAATACAGAGAACCTGGTTTTCTTGACTACCTTGAATTTAATATGTTTGTAAATTCTTTGGAGCAGGACTGACAGCTCCTTCATCTTTGAACAAGGCGCAGCGTGAATTTTTATTTGGTTTTCAGTCATGACCACAGTGTTAAAAAGGATTAAAAAATTCAAAACTTATGGAATACATATATTAAATGTATGTAATATTTATTTACATAATTATATAAAAATTATAAACTTATATTATTTCATCAAAGTATTGGCAAAAATGTCATGGGATTCATGATACACATCCCAATGAAAAATAAACACCTCCACATTTCCCATGTGTTTGAATATAAGGTCCATGCTTGGCTTAAGGAGAAATAAGGTGGCAGTAATATTTTTAGTGAATTTTTATTAACTCGCCAGAAACTTGACTGTTGTGGTCCAGAATAATGGATCAGAATTAGAAAGTTTAAAATGAGTGTCCCAACCTTTGAAATTACCCCAGACTTAGGCATTTGGATTCTTTATTATTATTTTTATTATTGTTGTTATTATTGTTGTTATTGATTGTTATTGCTATTATTAGTGGTGGTGGTGTTATTGTTGTCATTTTATTTCAAATTCTAAGCTATTCTTACCTCAACCCATGAATTTTCTCATTTTACTGGTCAATGGAAATGAAATCTCTGGAGTTCCTTGCCCACAGCAAGCCCAGAAGCAGATTTGATATTGTGTGAATGCAGCATGGGATGCAACCATGCAGGATCCACACAAGTATTCCTGTGCTTACCACCAGGAAAATCTCCAGTCAGCTCTCCACAAGCTCCCTGCTAACAGAGGGGCTGTCAGGAAATTTCAGGGAGGGAAGGAGCTTGGTTTGGAATGGGAACCATGAGAGGGGTTGGTAGATCAGAACCTGCAGAGATGTCCTCTAACATTTCTCCATTCTTCACAACCAGCTCCTTCATCCCTGCTAAAAAGGATCTAACCTTCTGCCAAGGGGGCTGAGAAGGGTGACCTGGAAATAAACTTTCCATAGGGAGAGCTCAGGATGGAGTGCTACAAGAAACTCCACATCTAACAAAACCCTATGGCACTGGCAAGCTCCTGAGCTGCTCACAAGGCTTTGCCTGAAAGCTTCCAGATATTTCCAGAAGCTGCATCAAATCCTCAGTGGGGTGAAAAGGCAAACAAAGCAAGGCCAGATGCATTAGCAGCTGCCCACTTGTGTTGCTGTCCTCTCACTTCCAGGCTCAAATGCATATGGAGCATCTGGGTGCTTATAGCATTTAAATTCTGTTAATTCTGTTCATTTGTGCTGTTTTCAGGCTGTCATTGATGGGGAAAGAACAGGATATTCCCTCAGCACTGATGTTGTATTTGGCCCTGCAGAAATTTTACAGTAATATTGTCATTTTTCTCCCAGTTGTACATTTCCTCTTCCAGACTGGCTGCTCTTTCAGGCATGGCACTGGGGCTATAACTTTAGACAGATAATGTGAAGACTGAGCTCAAACACAGTTGCAAAGCAAAAGAAATGAATTTGTAACATTCAGAAATAATAAATTGACGCACATAACAAATGTAGATATGGAGATGATGTCTGTATAACTTGTTGTCCCAGAAGAAAGATTAAAAAAAAATAACAGACCTGAAAAAAAGACTGTACTTATACAACACCAGTTCAGGTGAGAATTAATTCACATTAAGTTGTCTTTCGTGTTACAAACTCTTCTTATAATCTGATGAACATCTTTACTAGCTTGAATCATTTCAAAGAGTAAAGAGTAAAGAGCATTAAGTCATTGAGCTGACAATGAAAAAGGAAAGTATCTATTTGGCCAGTTAAGTGGGTGCTGTAATCTTTAAAGTGTCTTTTTATTTGAGTTACCACATTGCTGAAGCCAGAAAGTTTTGCTTTGTCACAGAAGACTTGTTTGTACCTGCAAGGAAAAACAGACTGTCAGCAAAACTCAGCAAGAAGTCAGACAAGAAATGTGATATAACACCCCCTGCAGACACCACCACACATGCTGGATCCAGAAAATAGATCAAAATTGTTCAAAACAAGTTTGCAGTGAGACAAGTCTACTGTCCCTACAAGTTGCTGTCACCAACATGCCTGTGGGAATGGAGAGCATTTGGGAGTGCTGGAAGATGTTCTGTCTCATCACTGCTCACCACTCTGGAAGTGGTCAGCTTGAAACTGGTCCAAGCACTGGAAGTTGCAAGGAAATTGTGTGAAGTGTGGAAAGTACATGAAGTTGTTCAGGGATGGTACACACTGAATGACAGGATGTTTGCTCACTGGGTGGGACACCACTTCAAAGCAGCTCCTAATGACCACTGCAAACATCACAGGAGTCGCTTGGAAGTTCTAGCAGCCAGCATGAAAAGCATCCTGGATGATTGTATCAGAGCTATACCAGTAGAGTCGTGTCTATTTTCAGATCTATGTAATGAAATGATTGGCAAACTTGTGAGCAATGGTTGTCAAAGAGCAAAGTACTTATTTAGCGCTTTGAACTCCAAAAGTTCTTTCATGATGATCCATTTGAACATCGTCTTGAAATCTAAGCATGGCTTTGCTGAATTGTTTTCTCTCTGGTTGTTTTCATTCCTAAACGATTTCAAGTTACATTTGCAAGCAGAGACACTAATGGCTTTGAATATTCATGCTAGAATTGCGATATCAAAAAAATTCGGTTTTGAATTTAAATAAGGATTGTCCTTCATCATTTTTGGCTCATAGTGAAGCAGGAAATGAAGCAGAGGAGCACCTCTTAGTGTTCAAATGTCATTTTCTCTAATACTTCCTTGAAGTGAGTACAGGGGATGATTAGATAAGAAGTGGAAGCGCTGCTCTGGTTGTAACCTGGCTGCTGCAGAGAAACAACAAACTGCTTGAATTATCCAGCAAAGGTGACCTGGTGCTGAGTTCAAGCAAGACCCTCTTACCTGAATACAACAAAAAATGAAGAAAGAGGACCCTGGCTTGCAGAGTACATTATATTCTTGATACCATTCACTGTTGTGGACTTTTGTGAAGCTGGTGTTCAGTACAGTGCCAGTGAATATACGCTGTAATTATGAAATAGATGTAAAAAGAGAACTCTGTTTTAATCTGTCCTATCAAAACTTCACTTTCCCTCTGCCAAAAAGCAATCTCAGTCATCTCAAATTATAAGTACATGGAGGTGTACCATTTTCTCCATTATTTTAACAACCAGTTTAACCATTTTTAATTCAAATGGTTCATTACAGGTACATTACAGATCAATTTATGTAAATAAAGGTTCTCCAGATTCTCTGTCTGTAAGGAATGACAAAATACTGAACATTGAAAAAGCTTTTGTCAGATGAAGAACTTACCCTGGAATAGGTCCACTTGTTTTGAAGGCTTTATTAAGAGAAAGCATCAAAGAGCATCAAAGCTCTCAAAGAACCACAAGATGTGGGGGGATTTTTTTTTAGGTTTGGTCATTTCATTGGCCTTAGTATGTGAATCTGAGAAAAGCATTTCCTTAGTCTTATATCTGCATTTTGTTATATTTTATTTGTGTTTGAAAAGCAAACCAACACCCTCATGTGTAAAGCACCTGGGAAGGAGATGCTACGAGAGGCAAGAGAAACTGGGAGCTGAAACAAAAGTCCTGAATTTCAAGAACTTCCCAATCTGGATCAGAATCTCCTCCCTTCCATTCATTACCCCAATTTTTGTTATTTGCAGACCTCTAACTGAGGAAAATACGAAGAAATTCTTACCATAGCTTTAATTAAAAACTTTACTCTCTAGTCATTTAAACTGTTGATTAATTTATATTAGCTGTAATTTTGAGGCACAAAAACATTTTTTTTTCTTTTTGTTTGGAAGTTTAAGAAACCAGGAAACAATGGAAATATTCTGCCTCTTGTTTTAAATAAATTGTTAAGGAACAATGTTATCCTGAAACCTGAACACTCACATTAAAGGGGAGAACAAATTTCATTACGTGATCCCTCTATTTATTTAAATCTGCTCATTCCTGGGAAAAAAAATGAATGAGAATTTAAACACATGCAGCAGTTTTACAAGAAGCAACTTTTTTTCTAATTATGTATTCTTTACTTATTAATCAGTACTACAATTTCCTGTGACATTTAACACAGACACAAGTTATTTTCATTCCAAAAGTTAGCAGTTCACTGTATGCTATACACATGGCACAAGCATTGCAAATGTAAATAAATGTAGGCGTCGGGGTTTTAACCACTGCTTTCAGAGGAACGTCTTTTTTAATGTGGTATAATTTGCAATCACACTGAATGTCATCACAGCTTTTGAGAGTGGGCAAGTCTTCACGCAATCTTAATTTTTCACTGAGAAGAAAATCCTGGCATCTGTGCAAAAATAATGAAGTCCACAGGAGAGGAAAGAGAGGAATGTAGCTAATAATCCTATTTATGTTCTTACGCACTACATTTCATTTACTAGAAATAGCATGGCTAAATTCTAATAAATAAATATACTAATTGGTCATTGGAAATGCAAATTTCAACAACAATCTTTAATGCAGTATAATAAAACCCATTACAAGCACCAGCTTTGTAGATGCTTTGATTGTAAATAAGAGATTAGTTTTAAATTCAGATGTGCTGAACAGGTTGGCATAATTTCAGGTAGCAGTGGATTTAGGCTGCTTGCCAATCTGTGGAAAGAGCAGATATATTAATACCTGCACTGTTTCTACTCTCATATGTTCAGTCTGAGTGTTTGCTATTTGCTACATTAAATTATGTTGAGTGGCAGACATGAATATGGTTTTCGTCTTCCAGCTTCTTGCAGATCACTTTTCTTAGGTTCGGGAGATTCCATGGGGCCATTTTGCCTCAGAGCTTGTCTCAGTTTTTCATCAAGTCCAAACAACCTGTCTCGATGGCCACAGGATCAGCCACCTTCCCTGTGAAAATGAAAAGCTAATTTAAGTCCTAATTTCCCGCACGCTGGGATATTGCAAACATGTTCCCTCAGCACCCTTCATTTTCTCTGTCTGTGATACCATCCACCCCAGTTCCCATGCAAGCAACGAGTAAATGTCTCCCTTTGGCACATCTGCAGATGGTCTCAACTACACAGACTCTGTGCCAGTTTACATTGGCCAAAGATGTGTTCCCTGCCTGGCAGGGCTGGATTTACCCCCGGGAGAGGACGTGTGTGACACCACTTGAGCAGACAAAGCCTTGGGGCCACACCACGAAAAGCAGGAGCAATTTTGGCCCCAGATTCTCCCAGAGGCAGAAAATCAAGCACTTAATTTTGGATAGGGCCACACCAGTGGGATTTATAGTGTTTCTCACTAAGCTCTGCTGGTTTTTGGGAGGACTTTTATCAGTCTAGGCTGTATTTTCATGGCTCCAAACTTTCAGTAAAGTACCCATTAGAAAAGAGTATCTTACAGGGCTGTTAACAAAATGCCTGAGCTTTGCTGCTCTATTGAGAGTTTATCAGGTTGTTCTAGAGCCCTTTGAGCTTTCCCAGCCTCAGCCACCTGTCCTAATTCCTAAAATTAAGAATTCAGCTATACTTGGGTACACATAACCGAAAAATTTTGCAAACCACGCATTTCAGATTTTTTAAAGCACTTAAGCTCTAAATCACAGCTGTATCCATTTCACTTGTTTACACCTCAGCATTAAATAAAATAAATAATAAAAAAAAAGATTGCAGCTGAGTCTAAACCACTGTGTGGGGCTAACCAGTGTGACCACTCAGTGTCACTGCGGGTTTCCTTTCCAATCCCCTCACCTTAATTACTGTCTCACATACCCACTTGTTGCATCCTGCCTTAAATTACTTGTAAATTCTTTGGCACTGGGAATGTTTCCAGTCAGGCTTTAGCATACCCCTAAGCACAGCAGTCTGAGTAGGACCTGAGGGACTTTTGTAATAAGAATAATTAGTGCTGAAATCGGGATGCTTTGGCCTGAAGGGGGAAAGCCACAACAGGGAAATTCATTGAGGTGTCTAAAATGAAGTCTGTTTAAAAAAAAAGAAAATGAAAAGCCTTGAGTGGCATCTCTGAGTGATGATATAACACTGTGACAGGTGTTTTTGATGCACTAAGTAAGGACAGTACCTGAGGAAGACAGTTTTGACATGTGCTGTAAGTACTTTGGGGCAAGACAACCCTTCTTTCCTTCAATAGAAGACACCTGCCTTTTTTATCTTGAATTGTCCTCAGATTCTTTGGTGGCATACAAGCTTTGTTAAGACTTTCCATGGCCAAGTCCCAGAAAAAGTCTGGACCCATTAAGAAAATCCCAGTCTGTGTGCCCAGTATTTTTCATCCCTCTAGCTTGAAAGGACAGTAGACCTTCCACAGCACCTCAGGTTGTATGATAAACACAATTTTATCAA